>NC_090005.1:615000-975000 GCF_036417845.1 Apteryx mantelli
GGCTGTGTATTTCCTTGTGCAGAACGTGAACTTCTTCACCAAGCCCCCCATCGGGACGTGGGACCAGGTGGCAGAGGTGCTGAGTTGGCAGTTCTCCTCCACCACCAAGCGTGGTCTCAGCATCGAGCAGCTGACAACACTGGCAGAAAAACTTCTAGGTAACCACCGTCCTGGGTGTCCTGCTTATCCCTGCTGTCTGTAGCCATCCTCAGGGGTGGCTTCCATGAGAACCATTTGTAAATGCAATACAGTAGTAAGATTGCATGGTTTGGGAAGGGAGCTTTACTTCTTAATTGTTTGGTTTTCCCTGAAACACTGCAGACTTGAGTTGCTGCGTGGAAAAGGTGTCTTTGGAAGAACAACTCTATCCAAATGTTGATGCTCCTGTTTTTCTCTGCCAGGGCCAGGTGTGAATTACTCCGGCTGTCAAATCACCTGGGCCAAGTTCTGCAAGGTATAATTCCCCTTTCCTCCTGAGTGTCTTTCCTTGGCTGTCCGCTGTCCAAGCCGCATTCACAGCCTCTCTGTACTCTTCCTCAGGAGAACATGGCTGGCAAAGGCTTCTCCTTCTGGGTCTGGCTGGACAACATCATTGACTTGGTGAAGAAATACATCCTGGCACTGTGGAATGAAGGGTGAGCCTCACCCAGTGTCAGTCTGGGAACCCTGTCCCGAGGGAGGTGGGGGTGGCTTGTTCCAGGTACAAGCAGTGGGCTCTCCTGGGATGCCTCTTTGGCCCTGGCCCTGTTGGTTGGTTCAGAGCAAAAACCCTTCCTGGCACCTGAGAATGTCTGAAAGCTCTGCTGATGGTGAGGCCAGGCCCTACGGCTGCCTGAAGCTGTGCAGTGCAGAGAACTGGCAGGACTCATGCCCTAGAATAGCTGCCCCAGTGTGCCCTCACCCTGGCATGCTCTTTTCCCTGCCATCCAGGTACATCATGGGGTTCATCAGCAAGGAGCGGGAGCGAGCCATCCTGAGCACCAAGCCACCAGGAACCTTCCTGCTACGGTTCAGCGAGAGCAGCAAGGAAGGTGGCATCACCTTCACCTGGGTGGAGAAGGATATCAGTGGTACGTTTGCTCCTCTTTCCCTTGCTGCCCTGGGTGTGGTGCTTTGCTCAGCCAGTGTTCCTGGCTCCGAACAGGGTTTGGATTGTGGCATCATCACCGATGATATTTGTCCTTTATCCTTGTGCTGACAGGCCCTTTCCCTAGGTTAAGTCTTTGAGCACTAGCCTGGGTGCCCCTTGCTGGTCTCCGCATGCAGGGTGCCCCTGCCCATGTGTTGTCATCATGGTGCAGTTTTCCAGGCTGCTGAAACTGCCTGACAGGTCTCTGTGGCCTGTTGATGCCTTTTGATGCCAACGTGCTGCAGCTCAAGCGCATGCAGCAGCTCTGCTGTGCTGAGCACGATCCCAGGCCGGTCTGTCTTGTCCCTGCTGCTCCTGGGGTGTTTGAGGAAGGCCCTTGCCTTTGCTTGAGGAATGCAGGTGTCTTGTCTTGCCCTGTGTCAAAAGTCTCCTTGTACAGGGAAGACCCAGATCCAGTCCGTGGAGCCTTACACCAAGCAGCAGCTAAACAGCATGTCATTTGCGGAGATCATCATGGGCTACAAAATCATGGATGCTACCAACATCCTGGTGTCCCCACTGGTGTATCTGTACCCGGATATCCCGAAGGAGGAAGCGTTTGGGAAGTACTGTCGCCCTGAGAGCCAGGAACACTCTGAAGCTACAGACTCAGGTAGTTGTTGACTTTCTGTGTTCTGGCGCCGCTCTTGTGTGCGAGCTGGCGAGTCGCGTGGGGTCGCTTCAGTGACAGCTCTGAGGTGGAAGAGCCGTCGCTAGCTGGGGGGTCCTGCTGTAGGTCATGGGAGGGCCCAGCTGCAGCATGGGACTATGCCTGGGAGCACGTTCCTCGGTGCAGCCCATGCAGGGTTGCAGCAGCGCATGAGGGCTCAGCAGCCGCTGTGTGGGTGTGTGCTGTTTGCAGAGCTGTGCCCTTCCAGAGAGGGGGAAGAGAGCTGGTTTCCTCCTTTGACAGCTGGTGACGAGTCTGCTCTTTCTCTGCAGGTGCTGCTCCATACCTGAAGACCAAGTTCATCTGTGTCACCCCGTGAGTGTTCCTGGGAGGGTTATCTGTAAGCACAGGGCTGCTGCCCGGGGGAGCGTTTGTGTGTGCAGCCCTGCTCGAGGGGGTTTCTTTCCTGCCACTGCTTGGTTGCACATGGTGGCTGGGACCCCCTCAGCTTGGACTGTTCTGCCCCTGCGCCATGAGGCTCGCAGCCTGCGTGGAAGGAGGCCACAAGGGGAGTCTGAGCCAGGCTCCAGCCCTAACCACGGGTGTTCCTCCCTCCTTGGCTTTTTCCTTGTGTTTTGGAGAGCCCCGCTCTTGGGACCTGGGCTATCTTGTGCCCTGAGGCTGGTGGGGTGGTAGTGGTGTTGGAGAGCTCCGGTCACTGCTCCAGCCGGGATCTGACTCACGTGGTTTCTGTATTCCCTTCCCTCCCTCTAATAGCACCTCCTTCAGCAACACCATCGACCTGCCCATGTCCCCACGCACCCTGGACTCGCTCATGCAGTTTGGCAATAACAGCGAGGGAGCAGAGGCCAACGCAGGAGGCCAGTTTGGTGGGTCCGGTGGGCTGCAGCGCCTGAGAGGGGAGAGCCTGGCTGTAGGCAGAGCTCTAGGGGTCAAGACTCAGCCCCTCAGGGTTGCTCCGGGCACACAGGCCCTGTAACTTCTCGCTGTGTCTCCCTGCAGAGTCGCTGACCTTCGACATGGAGCTGACCCCAGAGTGTGCTTCTTCACCAATGTGATGTGCTCCACCAGTGCTCTCGGGGCCCTCCCAGGACTCAGGCTTCCTGGCTCCGAATAGCTCCCCCAGTCTCGCCCTGCTAGGTCACGTTTGCTCTGGGCCTTTCCTTGGGAGGAGCTGGGGGCTGTGGTCCTTGCCACCAATTTCCTTGTTTGACCCAAGTGAACAACCACCTCTCCATGGTGGTGCCATTTGTCTCTTTGGGGGGAGGGGGGATAAACCTTTTTCTATTTCCTTCCATAACACACTTTTTTATTATTGTTTTGCTCATTCAAGTGCCTATCAGCCTCCGATTGCAGCCTCAGTTTTTACAAATGCTTTTGCAGCCCCTGTTGTGCTGCCTGCTGTTGAAAGCTGCTTTCCTGACTGCCAGTGTCTAAAAGCCCATGAAGATCTTTCGAATCTGGATTTGCCTCCTGGTAGCTGAGAGGGGATTGGCCAGTCATAGCACAGTGCATTGGATAACCCATGTTGAAACGGCGGAGGGTCTGGCTTGCAGGCTCCCCACCAGCCCTCTGAGAGCTGACAGCAGGGTGATGTTGTCTCTGCACCTTCTGCTGACCCTGGTTTTGGCCAGGTGGACCAGCAAGCAGCTCAGAGGTGGATGGACCCAGACGCTCCTGTCTTGTGAAGGTAATGGTTCTGCTGGACTCCGCCTGGGCTTTGCTGCCAGCAGGCAGTTTTGGTTGTTCTGTTCTTGCCGCCAGCTTCCTGCTGCAGGCAGAGAGATCCAGCTGGGTCCAGCAGCCCCAGGGCTCCTGCTGGGACAGCAAGTCCTGCTGGACGTGCTGCTGGGACAGCAAGTGCAAGGAGTGCCCTGGGGAAGGGCAATGAAGTGTCCCAACACCAGTGCATGCTTGTGAGCATGCAGCATTTGTATCTCAGATCCGTTCTTGGTCCTTTGGGGACCTGCGGATAACCAGGTTGGCCATCCTGACTGGCTGGCCCCTTGATCAGGCTAGTGACAGGGGCAAGATTGCACTTCTGTCTATGCAGAGTTAGACCTGCCAGACCCTGGTGAGGAGGGGGATGCTGCTGGGTCCAGCCTGACCTGCAGTGAGTGGCCAGGCTTGACCCTCTTCCCTTTGATGTGGCTTGTGATGTCTCAGTTGGTGGATTTGCAGCTTCTCAGGGGCTTTGCATGGCATTTTTGTTGGAAGTTGGCTGTCAGCGTTAAGCTAGGAGGTGGCAAGGGTTGAAGGGAGCAGGGTATACGTAGGGGGAGGAATCTGCTATCAGCCAACACTGGACACAGATCGTGTGGGTGTTGTGAGTTTCCTTACTCTGAGGGTCGAGGAAAGTTTGGAAGCTGGCCTTAGTGAAAGTTGTGGTTCTGTATTTCTCTAAATGGGGGGAGCCCTCCGGCCCTTTCCGTGCACTGGGCTTTGGTTCCCATCCCCGGCCTGAACAGGACACTGATGAGCAAGAAAGGGGAGGGAGAGGCAGTGTGGGAGCTGCCTGCCTCCCAGAACAGCGTCTGGAAGCCCCTTGTGTTACCGGGGCCTCGGCTGCCTGGCGTGGGGAGCAGTGGGGCGGCATGGGGGGGTTGCACACTGCGCTCTGCCAGTCCCTGCGCTCTGGGGCAGGGTTGCAAGAGCCACAGGCGCTGAGGTTGTGTCCAGGCTGGTTCACTGGGCACTGCAGTGGGTCACATCGGCAGAGCAGTGTTTTATTGGGAAACAGCCCAGGGTTTTACAGGTCTCTGACACGTCTTAATTTGGCTCTGGGTGGAGAGAAGTGCTAGATCATCTGTGCCGGTGACAACGCTGTGGGCTGTTGTGGAGCAGGTCGGGCCCCTGTCTTGTGCGGCTCCAGAGCGCGGGGTGTTACTGGCTTCGCTGTGCAGCGAGGACCCGTGGGGTAAGCTCACAGCCTGGGCCGCGCCGGTCAGGATCACACCGTACGCGCGGGCAGGGGGCGAGGGGGCAGTGCGGTGGGTGGGCTCCGTCCAGCGAGCTGTGCCTGGTGCCGAGGGAAGGGAGCGAGGGCTCTGGTGTCCAGGCAGCCCCCTCCGCTGTGCGTGGGCAGGGAAAGGGGCCGAGGCCGCCCACGGGGACAGGAGAGTCCTTTGAACTCGGTGGGTGCTCAGAGGAGACAGGGGCCGTGCGCCCTGCCTGCCGCCGTGCTCTGCACGGAGCTGCCTCCAGCTGCAGTCAACATAGTCCTGAGCAACATTCAATACTGTAAAAATTTTTTATTTTTTTGTATATTTTATCGCTGTATCTACAGGCTTTAACTTTCTCCAGAATAAAGGTTCTAAAGCGACGTGCTCTCCCGGCTGTGAATTCAGCTGCGTCTGCGCCTGCGTGCGGCATCTGCGTTAATTCCCCTCCAGGAACTAGGGGCCTCCGTCAGCGAAACGCCGGCGCAGACGTGAGTGCTGTGGTTTGCTCAGTGCGAACCAGCCTGCTCTGGAGCTGCCTGCACCCGGGCCTGCCCCGCTGCCCGGCACACGTGGGTCACCCCGTCTGGGGCTGCCCGTCTTATCTGAGCGCGGCAAGGCCGCTTCCCGCAGCAGGGAGCGGGAGGCATGGCGGGGGACGGCCGTATCTCGGCGCAGCAGCGCGCGGGCTGGTTTCTGTCTGGCCGAGCGCGGTGCCTGGCGCTCCTGCTTGCGTAAAGGAAACCTCCGGTGCTGGGGGGGAGGCCCCTGTCTCTGCGCTGCAGCTGCTGGGGCTCTGCGCAGGCTCCCCTCCGCGGCTGCCGGCGTGGGGGGCCGGGAACCCCCTGCCCTCCGTGGAGGGTGCTGGGGTGAGCTGACCCCGGGGCCGGAGCCAGGGGCTCTTCCGGAGCTGGGGCACTCCTTCCCCGCCGAGGCCCGGATGCAGCGGGGCCCTTGGGCGCCTCTGCCTGGGGGTGGAGAGGGCTCCCGGCGGAGGTGCCGCCTCGCTTCCCTGTGGCTGCGTCTCCAGCTGCAGCGGGATTTTCCACCGCCGCCGCCTCTCCGTTGCGGCTTTCCCATGGCGGGGAAGGGGCCGCAGCTGCAGCGGTGGGAACGGAGGCAGAACTGAAGCAACCGCTTCCCTGGGCGCTGGCTTGGCTCCCTGGGGCTGCATCCAGCCCTGGCGGTGGGGCGAGCCGTGCGCCCCGGCCTGGGCGGGAGGGTGCCGGCGTCGGGGGGGGGGCAGCCGGGACCTGCCGGCGCAGGGCTGCGCTGCCGGGCTGCAGCGCGGGCCTGGCCTGCCCTCTCGTGGGGACGCGCCGGAGCGGTGTCGAGCGCTTCCCGCAGCCGGGGAGCTGCGCCCTGCCCCTCTCCCGGGGGCAGACCCCCGTCCCCTCGCGGGGGGACGCGGACGGCCTCCGTGCCCCGGGGTGCTGCAGAGCGGCTGAGGGCAGCGGGTCCACCCGCCCCCTCTCCCCTTGGTGCCAGGGTGCTTGCGGTGCAGCCAGGCCCCTGCCCCGTAGCAGGAAAGGAAGAAGACGAAAATGCTGCTTTAGGGGGTGCTGGTGGCGAGATGATGTCAGGCCCTGGCTGGGCTGGCCCAAGGAGTCCAAGGGGAAAGAAATGCTGGTCATGGTGCCTTGGCCTGGGCTGTGAGGGGAGGGACAAGGGGGTCTGCAGAGGACCGTGGTCTTCCTGGCTCTGCGGCTGGGTCCAAGGCTTCCTCGGGGTCCAGCTCGGCCTTGGGTCTGCAGGAGGGGGAGAGGCGGTGAGGATCGGGGGACAGGACTGGCCACCAGCAGGCCTGGGGCTGGGGGGACGGTGGCACCTACTCCTGTGGGTACATGTTGTAATGGGGCTGGGAGCCCACGGCTGGCGACGGAGCCTGGTCTGTGTAGGTGGCCCCTCTGGGGGCGCTGACAAACTTGAACGGACGAGGGGCCCGTGAGTGGTGGCCTGAGTGGGGGAGACTGTGCGAGCGAGAGGGCAGTGCCTGGACAGAGGTCTGGTGCTGGAGAAGGGGGTAGATAAACTCCCTGCTTGGGGGTCAGTAACACTCAAAAGCAGCCCTGAAATGGGCTGGGTTTGCCAGCACCGTGAGGAACGTGCTTGATCCACCGGCAGCAGGGCACCCGCATCGGCTGCAAGGCTTCGCCCCGGAGCTGCGGTGCCGGAGCCGCCGGACAGGGGGGCGGCTGCAGTGTTGGTGCTCCGGTGAGGGCGAGAGGCAGATTATTGCTCCATCCGGGCAGGATTAGCAGGGGGATTTTTCATGCAGGGTCGTGCTCAGTAAATCCCCCAGATCCCCTGCAGGAGCTGCTGCCCGGGGCTAGCTCAAGGCGCTGGCTCACCAGCTGGCGATGGCCCTTGAGCTCCTGGCTGGCTCCCATGGGAATGCTGCCCAGCCCGGCGCTGGGGACACCCCCCTCCCTTCCCAGCTGCTTTCCAGCTCCCCTCTGCCAGCCGCAGGATGCAGCAGAAAGTGCCAGAAGAAGGGATCTTCTTACTGATATGCAAAACCTGGGGTTGCTGTAACCGTCGCTGCCGGGAATGCTTCGTCCCGTCCCACACTGGTGCAGATACGTGGTTCCTTATCTCCCCGCACTCGCGTGCCTTGCTGCGCCCGTCGCAACCTGCTTGCCGAGGCCGGTTTGGCCGTGGGGCCCGGCCCCTTGACTAACTCCTGGTAATTAAGCTGCTGCTCTAATCCCAACTGTTGCTACTGTGGGTGCTCCAAGTGGCAGAGTTGTTGGCAAAGGCAGCAACCTGCCTCGCAGCAGGCGCGGGCGGCTGCTGGAGCTCCCTGCTCGGAGCCAGCCCGGCTGCGGCACCCGTGGACCAGGCACCTGCCCCAGCCCCGGCCCTTGCACCTGCCTAACCCGGGGGGTCTCTGAGCGGCTGGAGGTCACCCCAGGTGCAGGCCTGGGCTCCTCGCTTTCTCCCTGCCCAGGCATAATCCTGCCCGGTTCCGTTGGAGTGGCCAGGGCTGTGAGGGCCCCAAGTCCAGCCGGAGCAAGGATGCACAGCAGGGAACGCTTGCAGGCTTCAACCCTGCTGCAGCCGGGAGGGCTCAGGGCTGGGCAGCCACAGGCTGCTTTCTGGGTGCTGCGGTGCGGTGGCACTTCTGCACCCCGGGCTGCTCTCGCCTCGCTCTCCCTGCCCCATGCACTGCTCCAGCCACACGTCCCAGCCGGGCACCAAGCCCCACACAGCCCGGGGCCCCCAGCGCCTGCGAACGTGCCTCCTCCAGAGCAGAGAGCAGCTCTGTCCCTCCACGCTGGCGGCCTCGGCTCCCGGCACCTTCCCCTCCCGCGGCGCGAGGGAGCCAGGGAGCAGCGCGGCAGCACCCGCCACGGCCCCGCGGGGTGCTCTCGGCCTGCCTGCGAGGCTGGAACGGAGGAACCTTGCAGGAAGCGGCGTCTTTCGTCAGCACGAAGTCGCTCACGTGATTTGCAGTTTTGGATCTAACAGGACTTGCTGCCGGGGCGCCTACTCGGGGAGCGTCCAGCAAAGCCGTGCTGGAGGGGGGCTTCTCCGTGCTCGGGGACAGCCTGGTCCCTGAACGGCTGCCCAGGCCCCTCTGTGCCCCGAGGAAGCACTGCTGCCAGCAGAGCCGGGGCGTTGTGGAGCTGCCGGCCGCTTGCGGGTGTCGAAGCAGGTCACCGGGTGGCTTTGCTCCTTCCCTGCTGCCAGCTCCTCTCCGAGGCAGCGCAGCAGGGAAGGGACTGGCACCGGCATCTGCATTGAGCACACATGGATTAGGGGTTTCCAAACGTGGCTAAGCAGCTTGGACCGCAGGCGGCGCGGGATGGGGAGGGGGCGGCCACCTGCCCGGGCAGCGCTGGGGCCGGGGGAGCCGGCGTGCGGTGGGCGATGCAAGCACACCGATGGCGAGGGGGCTGCTGCTGCTCCCGCGCTCTGCCGAGCCCCTTCCAAAGGGCGCTTCGGCCCCCGGGGACAAGGAAAATGGGGTCGGGGATGAGTGCCCGAGCGTGGCCCCGTCCCTCCGCGACTGAGCCCATGTCTTCGCTCGCCCCGAGGCCCTGCTGAGGCCCCACCGCGCGGGACTGCAGCCCCGGGCCAGCCCTGTCTGCGCGGTATTGACAGTCCCTCGGGGATAAACCCACAGATGGGGATTAGGGAGGCCTCGGCACAGCCTTGATTATGGCCCCGGCGCCGAACGGCCAAATTAGCCGTGCTCCAGGCTGGGGAGCGGAGGGCAGGGACCGGCGGGGATGTGGGGTGGCCCCGCGCGCCCGCCTCCCCCCCGTTCTCCCCCTCCGCCAGGCTGCGGCGTGTCTCCGTCTGCCGGCGGCTCCCAGGGCTGGCGCTCGCTCGCGCCGTTGCTCCATCACGTGCAATTAGTCCATTGCATCTCCCAAGCGCGGCAGGGTTGGGCTGTGGGAGGCTGCAAGCGGGCCGTGGGTCCCCCAGCAGCGCTGGGGCCCTGGGAATGAGGGTGCCCGGGGTGGGCAAGCAGCCCCTTCCGACACCGAAATCCCCTGGCAGGCGGGTTCCCAGGGACGCTCGGAGCGGCGGCAGCGTGTGGCGCCCCGGCCGAGCTTGCGAAAGGCTTTGGGGATCAACGAGATGCTGCTCTGCGCCTGTCTGGCTCTGCAGTCTCCCGTTGGATCCTTTTCCTGCAGAGCCGCCGTCAAGGCGCAACCTCAAAGGAGCCACGCAACTGGCCGGTGCAGCGGCGCATCCACGTCCCTCCTCGTCGCCGGCTCGGAGGACAAGGGAGGCTTTGTGCCCAGCTGCGCACGAGCCGCCGCTGCCTGCGCCGACCGCCCTCGCTGCCTGCCGCAGCTCCGAAAACAGCGCCCCGCTCTCGCGTCGCGCTCAGGCTTCTGAGCAGAGCCAAGTGGCCGGCTGGGACAGCGGGCCGAGCCGGGGAGCGCTGCCGCTGCCGCCTTGGTACCCGCCAGTTCGTGCCGGCACTGCATCCCGGGACGAGCATCGCTGATGGCCACCGGCACTGGGAGGCGCCGAAACGTCTCCCGCGAAGGCTGCGTGGGGCTGGGAAGGGACCCTCGGGGTCCGCATCCCGCTCCGCGCGGGTCCCGGGCCCGCTGCAGGGTGATTCCTCGGGTGCTTTTCCCCCGTTTTGCTCCTAGAGGTGCGATTCCCTCCGCGTCCTTTGGCGCGAGGCCAGGGAAGGAGGGCGGCGTGGTCGCTGCCGGGGCGGCCGCCCTGCGCCCCTCTGCCTCGGGAGCTGCTTCGGGGCTGCTCTTGCTTTGCTGCTTCCCATTCCTTCTCGTGCTCCCGGGGGAAGGGGAACCTCAGCTCTGCCTGGTGGAAACCGCCCCGGGGGGCTGCATGGCCTCGGCGGGGGCTGGGGCCGGGTTTGGGGGCGGCCGCATTCCCGTGGTGGCTCTCAGCGGGATGCAGGGCCCAGCCGGCCCCCGTGAACCGGGATGACCCGGGGGTGCGTGTTTACCAGCGCAGTGAGCGCCGGAGCCGCTCAGAGCGAGGAGTAACCTTGGCAACCCTGCTCCAGCCGCAGGGGGAACAAATGCGCCGGGTGCCTCCGTGCACAGCAGCACCCACCAGGCCGGGGGCACCGACGCGGCCCTGCTGCTCCGGCACTGCGAACGTGGAAGAGGAGTGTGGAAACCTCCTGCCCGCAGTGCCGGTCGGGCCGTGGGATCCCCCGGTCCCGGGGCGCAGCGGCGCCCAACGCCGCTCAGGTTTGCATTGCAAACCCCAGCCCAGCTCGTATTTCCCCATGTTTTTCAGCAACCAGAAACCCGCATGTTCTATTCCCAGCTGGGTGAGCAGCGTGGTGGGGACAAACAGCTTTTGCCTGAGTGTTAATGTGTTTTGGCTACTGACACCGAGTGTTTGCTAGGGTTGTTTTCAGCCATCACCGACTGGCTGGCAGCAGAGCTTTCCTGTGGAAATTCCCCCTCGGATGAGACGATGTTCGCCAGGCTTTTATGGAAGCAGCTCCTCGGCTCCTGTGGCCATGAGGGATGCGCTTTCCCTGGTCTCCCACAGGTTTTGCAAATCCCGGTGGCTCGGGCTGCATGCCCTGATAGTGCCTGCGCCGGGGAGTGGTTCTTGGCGGCTGCCGCTGCAGCCGCTTCCGCACCCAAAACCGCCTCGTGTAGGGGTTGTTGCAAGCCATGCTGGAGAAGACGGTGCAGATCCAGCTTGTGGCAAGCTGTACTGGAGAAGACGGTGCAGATCCAGCTCGTGGCAAGCCGTGCAGGAGAAGATGGTGCAGATCCAGCTCGTGGCAAGCCGTGTTGGAGAAGATGGTGCAGATCCAGCTCGTGGCAAGCCGTACTGGAGAAGACGGTGCAGATCCAGCTCATGGCAAGCCGTGCTGGAGAAGATGGTGCAGATCCACCTCGATTCCAACTCATGACCGTGCTGCAGCATCACGCAGCCATCACGGCCTCGTCCCAGTGTGCCTGCCTGCATCCGAGCGGTGCACGAGCCCTGTCCTCCTCCAGTCTGCCCAGTTTGCAGCACATTTCCCTCCTCTGCCCATGGCGTTCCCAGCATCTGGAAAGGGATGTATTGCTGACGTGAGGGCCTGGCATGGAGAGGCTGGGAGGAACCCGCGCTGACTCAGTCGCTGCTGCAGGACGTGGCTCCTTCCCAAGCGCGTGAGCATTGGCAGCCCTGAGAGCGGGTGCACCCGGGGCTTCGCCCCGCTGCGGGGCCAGGCTGACCGCTGGGACGGGTCACGGAGGGGGTCTGGGAAGCGATGTGGGAACGGTCAGAGCCGTGGGAAACGGTGCACGCTGGGAGATGCCTGCAGCCCCCAGCCGGGGCAGGGCGACGGTCCCTGTCCGCGCCCCCAGCAGACTGGCGCTCCGGGCTCTCTCCGGCAGAGGATGCGCCCCGGCCAGGCGGGAGCGAGCCCACCTGGCAGCGCCCCGCGCAGCTCGCCCAGCGTTCGAATCCGAGGACCTCAGCGAGCAAACACGGAGCTGCGAGTAATTTGTGGATTCGTCTGTTTTTCATTAGCTGGGCTGGATCGTCACAGCAGCTCGTTCCGGCCTCAGCGTGCATCCGTGGCCACGTGGGACCCAAACCCGGGAGATGGGCCCGGGCTGGTGGCCTTGGCAGCGCTTCCCGGTGCCGGAGAAGCTCCAAGGGCTTTGAGCAAAGGCTCTGGCCCGTCCGCGGAGATGGGTTCGCGCGGCGTTTCGCGCTCTGGCATTGCACCGAGCCGGGGCTGGACGCGTCCCGCGAGCTGCCGAGGGATGCGCGGGACCTTGCTCGCGAGCTGCCCTGGGGCAGCAGCGGGCAACGTCCTTTCCCCCTGGGGACCGCTCCAGCAGCTGGCTAAATAAATGCTTCCACTCCGGAGAAGTAATTAAGACTCTCGAGATGCCACTTAGGGAGGAAGGCCGCGGCGCCCGCGCTCCTCGCGCTCGTGCTCCAAGCTCCAAAGCCCGGAGAGGCGGTTTTCTAGGAAAGCAATTACGAGACCCCGCGCTGCCGCTCTCCCCGCAGCGCCAGTGTCACTCGGCATCCTGTTGAGCTCATCCGAGACGACAAAGCGCTCGGACGCGGCTCGGCCTCGGCGCTGTTTACCTCGATGCTTGCCAAGACTTCCCCAGGCCCAAGGCAGGAGACCCGCCGCTGCCGGGGCTGCGCCAGGCCACGAGCTGGCCCGGCTGCTTTGCAGTGTTTGGTGGACCGGGAAAATCCACACGTGCTGCCGGGAGCCTCCGTCCGGGCGCTCACTGCTGCCTGCACCATCCGGGGTGGCCCCTCCATCAGCCCCTGCTGTCAACGCGCTGGGTCCCCGGTGCCCTCTTCCCTCCGAAGAGGAAGAAATGCTCTTTTATAACGTTTTCACTGGTCAGCTCGGAGTTTTCCTTGGGCTTTGCGTGAAATGAAATTACAACTTGCATTTGTTGTGATTTTTAATTGTTTCCATTTGCCCTTTCAGGATGGAGGGACCTTCCACTTTCCCTGCCGGGATTATTTTCTTCCCACTTTTTTCTTCCTATGAACAAAGGAGGAAGAAGTCAGAGGGAAGGGGAGAGAGAAGGGGAAACGTTTTGTGCAACGTGTCCCAGCTTCTCCACGTGCGCTCAGGCACGCGTGTCTCGCGCCATGGGAGCCGTGTCCGCTGCTCCCTCCCGCGGCACCCAGGCGCGCGGCGCCGGCCACTCGCAAATGTTTGCCGCTCGCAGACGTTGCCTGTGACCTTGACGTCCTCGGCCGGAGCAGCCAGTGCCTGGATGACCCGGCTGGTGGGTTATGTGGGCTGCGGATTGTGAAAGCGGTTTGCTGGTGTGATGCAACTCGCTGGAGCGGCAGCTTTCCCAGGAAACGCAGAGAGGGCAGGGACTGTAATGCTCGTGCTGATTTCCACGTCCTTTTTCCTCGTCTTAGTGGGAAAAGAGGACGCGGGAGATCCTGGCCGCACACCGGGTGCCCGTCCCGGCTCGCCTCTCTCCGAAGGCTGGGGAACGACGGGAGGGCTGGGAGCGGCGGCCAGGGCTCTGCTGGCAGCGGCTCGGCAGCGATGTGTCAGCGCTGCACGTGCAAGACGCCTCCCGAGCCGACGTGCGCATGCGGGTGGTGAAAGGTTTTGGCGAGCTGGAAGGGCTGGTGTCGCTATTCGCCCACACCGCAGCGGCGCGGGGGCCCTGTTGCAGCGCGAGGGGTCTCCGGGCGTCCGGCCACGCTGCTGCCGGGCACCGGCCGGCGCCTTGGGGTCTTGCAGCAGTGCTGTGCGCTGGGCTCGCCTCTGCCCCCGGCTCCCGCTGCCGCCTGCTTCAGAAGGGAAAAGGAAGACTTTAACGCAAAATCGATGGGCAAAACAATCCGGCGGCGAGACCTTGGGACTCTGCTGTTACATAACTGCAGGGCGATTTGCAATTGCAGCCTATTAAACAGCCACAGCGAGGATCCAGCCCAGGTGCTCCTGGTTGTGCGCGGGAGCGCCCGGGGCGGCGGCGAGCCCCGTGCAAGGCTCACCCACGCTCCCCAGGCAGCTCCACGCGCCCCGCTGAATTTCCCTCCAGCGTTTTCTCAGGCCGCCGGAGATTAGCTGGTAACGAAAGTGAAAGCCCAGGAGATCCCATGCGGCCAGCGAGCGCTCTCAAGCAGAAAGGAGCACGCTGCGTATTGCTTCCTGCTGCCCGGCGCCTGGCTGGTGCTGCCCCGCTGCCTCGCCGCGGCCTGCCCGGCACCCCGGGGTGCTCCATCGCTCCGGGGTGCCCCGGGGTGCTCCATTGCCCTGGGGTGCTCCATCACTCAGGGTGCTCCATCACCCTGGGGTGCTCCATTGCTCCGGGGTGCCCCATCACCCTGGGATGCCCTGTCACTCCAGGATGCTCCATCGCCCCGGGATGTCCCATTGCTCCAAGATGCTCCATCGCCCTGGAGTGCCCCATTGCTCCAAGATGCTCCATTGCCCTGGAGTGTCCTGTCACCCCGGGGTGTCCTGTCGCGCTGGGGTGCTCTGTCACCTGGGTGCCCCAGGGTGCCCCCTCGCTCCAAGATGCTCTGTCGCCCCAGGCCGTCCGGGACGCGACGGTGCGGGCAGGCTGCTGTGCAGAGCTCCTGCGGGCTGGCTTTGCCTCACGGCCCGAGGCCTCTGCTGCCTGCCTTGGCGGTGGGGTGCCGGGGAGCGGGGCAGGGAGCGTCTCGGGCCCCATTATGGCTGGCGGAGGACGCAGAGGCTTGGGAGAGGGCGATGAGCCAGGAGTGCTGCCAGCTTGTTCCCTTTCCCTCTTCCTCTCATGCCCATGTGTGCACGATGCTGTGGCAGCACTGGGGACCCCGGCCACCCTGCTCGGACCGTTCCTGCACGCCCAATGCTGTGGCTGTAGCAGGAGAGGGGGCACCTGGGCGCAAATGGGGGAGGCAGCTGGGCCCGATTCGGCTGGGTGGCCACAGTCAGTGCAAGGCGTTAAAGCAGCCATAGGGTCTGGTGCCCACGGCAGCGAGGGAACAGATAAACTGCCCACGGATCATTGAGTGTTGACTGCGGATGCCGCAATAAAACTACCTGGGTACCAGCAGGACAATTTGTTTGCTGCGGCGGTGCCAAGTGGCAGGGAGCAGCACAAGGCGCCCCGGGTGCAAGCGCCGGGCCGGGCCACCTGCACGCCCCATGCGGAGTGAAGCGCCCAGCTGGCGGCGGCGCTGCGGGAACCTGGCTCGGCTCCTGCCCGGGCATCCAGCCCCGCTGCTGCGCCCTGTGAATTTGCCTGCTCCCTCGGTTAGCAGAGCCTTGGCTTTCACCTGCTTCGAGCAGTCGCCTTTCCCCTCCTGCCGTTCCCACGCTGCTCAGGGCAGCCAGCTCTGAAACGGCAGCAGCCAGAAGCGTTTCCACTGCAAATGCTGCCTGAACTGTTCAAACAGCTCCAAATGGGCTATGATCCGCAAGCAGGATGGCTCTTACATGCTTGCAGCTGATTTACCAGAAATAAGGAAGTCTGCAAAGCCAGTGGGATTTAGGGTGATGGTATTACTCATCCTGCACTTGACTAGCAGTGATTTCCTTTCCATCCTCTTACTCGCATGCAACCCCCCCTGACACGGCCTGCACGGCTTTCAGTGGAAGCCCGCTCTTCCTGCAAAGGCGGGAGACTCCCCGGCAGCGCGCTGCAGTGCAGCACAGTCCCACGGCCTCGGCCCCGAGCCCAGCACAGGCGCTGCCCCAGAGAGGCTACAGCCACGCAGGAGGTGGCCGAGACCTACAGGCAGCAGAGTACAAAGAATCCATTAGGAAATATTAGTTGGTGCAACCGGCAGTGTTGCCCACTTCGCTGCTGCCCTTTCTGGACGGCTGTGCGGAAAAGCAGGATGTGGGGCAGGACAAGGAAGGTCGGTGGGTGTCACCCGGCAGCAGTGACATGGAACAGTGACCTGGTCAGCCCGGTGCTGGCTCCCTGCAGGGGTGTGATGCCTGAAGTGGGTGCTGTGCCCCGTGTGGGCCCCCGCAGGGTGTGGATGCCGGTGCCCGGTGTGCGCGCCCCACTGTGCCCCATGGCATTGCCAGGTGCCCACTGAGGGCTCCTGGCACTGCCCGGTGCCCGGAGCTGCCGTGGGCTCCCCCCAGTGCCAACCCCCGGTTGTGACCGGTGCTGGTGTGGTGTCCCCCCCGGTGATGGTGGACACCCCCCCCGTGCAAGGCCCCACTGCTTGGTGCCCATGCCCATTAGTCTCTGTGCAAGGGCCTGGTGCCGGTGCCCGGTTGCCCCGGTACACGGGCCCAGTGCGGGTGTGAGTTGCCCCGGTGCAAGGGCCCGGTGCAGGGTCCCCCCGGTGCATGCCCATGCCGATGCCGATGCCGGTGCCGGTGCCGATGCCGATGCCGGTGCCGGTGCCGGTGTCGGTGCAGGCGCTGCGCTCCGCCGTGCCGGGCCGTGCCGTGCTGTGCCGTGCCGGGGGCGGCGCCGCGGCGGGGGCGGGCTGCGGCGGGCCGGGCCGGGCCGGGCGGCGGCGGCGGGGGGCGGCGCAGGCGGCGGCGGCGGCGGCCGGAGGGGGCAGAGCAGCGGCGGCGGAGCCGAGCGCCGAGCAGCCGCCGGAGCCCAGCGGAGCCGCAGCCGCCGCCGCGGCCGTAGGTAGGGGCGGGCGGGGGCCCGGCTGCCCCGCGGGACCCGGGGGCCCGGCCCGGCCCCGCCGCCGCCGCCGCCCGGTTTCGCTTTCGGCGGCCGTAAACAGGGCGCGGGGGGCGGCCCCGGGGCGGCTCGGGGCCGGGGCTGGGGCGGCGCCGGGGCCGGGGCCGGGGCCCGCGGCTCGGGCCGGGGCGGCGGGGGGATGCCGGCAGCACCTGCGGGCGGCGGCGATGCCCGGCTGCGCGGAGAGCGCCGGCCCGGGGCGCTGGGTCCGTCCGTCCGTCCGTCCGTCCTTTCTTTTTTTTTTGTTGTTTTTTTTACTCCCTTTTGGTAAATATTTTGGGTATTTCGTAACTCCCTGCGGCCAAACTCAACTTTCAAAAGAAGCCCCGGCGCAGGCCGGGGTTGATTTTGCAGTGTCAGGGCCTGCGGCC
Organism: Apteryx mantelli; assembly: GCF_036417845.1. NCBI lineage: Eukaryota > Metazoa > Chordata > Aves > Apterygiformes > Apterygidae > Apteryx > Apteryx mantelli. The sequence goes on from NC_090005.1 coordinate 631,677, forward strand.
TCGCTGCCAGCGGCTGCCGGCCGCGGCGAGCGGCGAGCGCGGGGCCGCGCCGGGGCCGCCCGAGCCCGCCGGGGCCGCGCCGGGGCCGCTCCGCTCCGCGCCGGGCCGCGCCGTCGGGGCGCCGCAGCCCGCGCCGGGAGCAGGTGCAGGAGCGGCCAGGTGGGACCCGCGGCGGGGTCCCCGCCCCGGGGCCTGGAGCCCCCCCAAGCCCCGCTGCTGCTGGCTGCGGTCCCGCACCCGGGGCGCCAGGCGACCCTCCGGCCGAGCTGCGTCGGTCGCGGCGCAGCGCGCTTCGGGGCTGATGCCCGCTCCCGGTGCCGCTTCCTCCGGGAGTGGGGCCCAGCGGTGCTGTGGATCCAGTACTGGAGAAAAGAGAACTTCGTGTTTTAGCTGTGCAGGGGGACTTTCGGTTGTTTCTGCCTCCTCCTCCTCCACTGTTTCCTTTGAAACACCGTTGTTTTGTTTCAGATTCAATAAGTGTTGGTAGTGGCTGCAGAAGGATGCAATGCTGAAGGAAAAGGATTGTTTTGTAAATGGTTTCTGCCTCTGTGAGGAAACTCTGAAAGTGTTAAAATAACGTTTGCGGTACTTCGTACTTGCACAGCATATCCTAGATGTGACGGAAGCCTTGCGTGTGCTTCGGCCTCTCCAGCACCTGGGGGGAGACAGCTGTGCCCGCACACCGGCGCAGCGTGTCCGTCTCCAGGCAGGATGGACAGCGCGAATCGTGCCTGCGCTGGGGCGCGTTCACGGGAGAGGGGAGCCCTTGGGGCAGGTACGGACTCGGCAGCACGCTCCTCTCGGGAAACCCAAACATGTGACTCTGTGTTGTTGGGTAGAGACCAGAAGTCCAAGGGAAAATCCACCCTTGTCCGAGACAGCAATGGTGGCACCTTCCTGGAGCGCAGCGAGAGCGCTGCAGCCCTTGAGGGCTCTTTTATCCAACGCGTTTGCCTGCTGGGCTAATCGTGACCATCCCGCGGCGAGAGCCACCTGTCCAGCAGGGAACTGGAGCCGCCAGGACTGTGCACAGATCCAGCCCAGCTCTGGGCTCGCGCAAGGCAGGGCTGGGGCCGGCTCGGTGCCGGCCCTCCCGTGCAGCTCCGGAGCGCCAGGCACTCGTGCCACCGGGGCCGCCCTGTGCAACGCTGACCCGCCGCCAGGGCCGAGGCCCGGGCTGTTCTTGCAGTCTGCCGGAATAGCCCCATCTTTTCTGGCACCGCGGGTGGGAGAGCCGCACAGCGTTCGTGCGAGCGAACACCGCCCCATCAGAGGGGCTCGGGGGCTCCGCCAAGAGCTGCCCTGGCTGCTGCCTCCTGGGCCTCCGGCTGAACTGCTGACGGCGGTAGCACCTCCGATGGCAGTCGCGGAGCAGAGCGAAGGCTGCTGACTCGCGTGGAGCTGCGGTAACGCTCGCTGCGAGCCAGGTGCTTTCCAGGTCATTCAGGAGAGTCCCTGCGCCAGGGAACCGGTGGCTTTAGCGACAGAGGGCAGGAGAAAGGAGGTGACGGTCGGCAGCTTGCTGGCGGTTGTCAGCGTGCGATGCCAAGGTGTGCGGAGCATGGGGCGGCAGCGGCACGGCCGCAGCTCAGTGGAGTGCGGCAGGGCTCGCCTGCGCCTCGGTGGCTGCAGAGAAAGTCCCCGGGAGCCTGGGGACGGCACCGGGGCTTTTAGCAGGATGGGACTGGAGCAAAGCTACGGCGCCGTGTAGCCTCAGTGCTTCGGGAGAGTGCGTGTTAAAACTGAACATGCAATCAGCTCTCCTTTTAGAAAGCGAAATCCTGCTAAGGCAGGCGAGGCTCCGGACTTGCGTATGCATCTCGGCTCCAGACCTTCTGCTTGGGGAAGGTCTAGCAGTATAAACTTGCGCAAAGGCAGGCAGGTCGCCGAGCCTTCCCTGGCGGCGGGGAGGAACGCGTGGCCCTGCAGCAGGGGCTGGCCAGCCTTGAAAGCTGTTAGTCCACTTAGCTAATGCAAAAGCCCCAGTTCAGATATTTTGCCTCCGAAATCTTGACTATGCCCTTGGCGGACCAGGAAGGCTCGTGGCGTATGTGCCTCTCTGGTGCTGCTGCAGCAGATCGTCCCCGTCCTGCCTTGCCCTGCCGCTGCCCCTGAGCCCCTTCGATGCCTGCAGCGGCAGCCAGAAGCTGTTCGCCCCTCCAAACCCGGCTTGGCAGAGGCGTTCGGCATGCACTGCAGGTGGTCTCGACAGCCCGTCCAGCACTGGCGGCACCAAAGCAGCGGCTCTGGGGTGTGAGAGCTTTGCCCCACGCCTTGCCTTCGGGCACGCATCCTGCAGCAGGGAGCCGCTGCGCCCCATCCGGGGCCGGGCCTGGGGATGCTGCCGCCGTGACGGTGCGGGGGGGGATGCTCTGCTGCTGAAGGGCTGGTGTCCCGCTTCGATGCACCTGCACATGCTTGAGCGGCGCGGCTGTGCTGCGCCTCGGGATGCACGCAGCTGCCGGTGCGGAGGGGAAGGCGGCGGGGCGTCCGTCGCAGTGCTGGGGCTTCTGGTGGCTCTGGGGCCGCAGCCTGGCCTGTCCCGGCTTCCGAGGTCCTGCTGTGCTGGACGCGAGGATGGTGGCCGTTTCCCTGCAGTTTAGAGCCGTCCCTGAAGGCCGGGGGAGGAGGGCGAGCCTCCTGGCATGGAGGAGGGAACGGGACGTGCTGTAGATGTCGTGATGTGGAAAGAGGAGCCGGAGTTCGGATCGAGAGGTGCCAACAGCCTGGGGATGGGAGAGCCGGGGCTGGAAGCAGGGAGGGGCCGGCTGCTGCCGTGGACGCCGTGCTCGGCTCGGCGGCTTTTCCCACAGCGTCCTCCCTCGTGGGCACGGGGGATGCTTGGCCCCTCGGCAGCCGTCACCGGAGCTTCCTCGAGTCCCTCCCGCCGGCAGCTTTGGCATGGCGTGGGAAGGGAGCTCCCTGTCCCTCCGGAGCAGGACACGGCCCCGCGGCGGGTGCTGGGTCCCCGGGGCCGGAGCCCCGCGCCCGGGGATGCTCCGCGCACGCTTACACACGGCGACTCGAGGGACCTTCCCCTCTCGTGGCAGGGGAAGTGCTGACTCCAAGCAGGCAGCGAGCTCTGCGCCCTGGGGTTTCCCACCTCTCTCTCGAGTGATAGCAAAACCCAGAAACTCTGCTTATGAAAAATCCCTGCTCCTTGTACTCCTGCAGCGCGTGGGCGGCCGGGCAGCGAGGGGTGACTGTGCTCTGCTGAGTACAGTAAAGTGCCGCCGTCAGCTGGGAAATGACTTGCTGGTTTGGAAGGAATTACTGTAAGTTGAGGCCGCGCTCGGGGGGCCTCGCGGTGGTCCCGGGGAGCGGGACCTGCCCGGGCTGGCAGGGCGGCTGGGGGGCGCGAGCCCGCGGCAGCTGGGGGCGCGGAGGGTCCCCTTGCAGCGGGGAAGAGGGTCGGGACTGCGACTCCGCGGCCGTGCAAACGGCTCCGGCCTGGGTGACTGTGCATGCTAGCTGGGCTAAGCCCTGCTCCGGGGCTCCGGCATGCTCCGGGAGAAGTAGCCTCGACAGCTGTAATGTTTCCGTGGCATGCCTTTCCTTTCATGGGGTGTCTATTTTGCAACCCCCAAGTGTTTTGATCCCAGGAGGAAGGGGGCGGGGGTGTTTACCCTGGCACCGCGTGTCCGGCGCAGGGATCCAAGCTGCGCTGAGCATGCCTGAATTTTACATGCAGCAACAGTTCTAGCAACATCTGCTGGCTGATAAAAGGTACGTTGCCATAGACTGCTTCTCCCTGCCGAGTTGGGAAATGTCGAGGGGGAGGCATGCATGTGAACACGGCTTCCTGGCCGATAGGGGTGAGCCGACTTGCTGATAAAGCAGAATCCACCCATCTAGTCGCGCCAGCGAGGGGACAGGAGCGCTGGCGGCCTGGGGAGGAGCGCGCTTCTTGCTGCGTGTTTCCCCTATTGCAGACTCTCGCTTTCTGCAAAGTCTGCGAGCGATGTTTTGCCCGGTGGCTTCTCACCGGGGCTCTGGCGGCTCCTTGCACTGGAATGTTATAGCCGAACCGTAGCATGGTCACGACTTGCTCCTTGTTTAAACAGTCACTGGTGAGTTTTGCAATCTCTATTTTTGCTGTAACTTCGTGTCTTCCTGTTGTTGTGATATGTAAATTCTGGTTTATAGCATAGTTCTGTCTGGGGAGAGAATTGGGGAAAAGGCTGGTGCTTGGGTAGGACTCGAGGAGCCTAGGCAGCGGCGCGGCGCCCGGCGCAGCCCCGGCCACAGAGGGCTGAGCGCCGCCCGCTCTTGTCTGTCGGGCTTTTTGTTCCTCCCGCTTGATTGCTGTCTGCAAAGCTTTTAATGGGGGGGGGGAAGAGAAGCAGACTGCGCTTGCGGTGTACCCTAGCCCCTCGCGCAGGCGAAAACACAGCTGCAGAATGATCCCTGTTCTATTTGTTGTTGTTAAAATGCAGCTGTGGCACTAATGGCACAGCTGCATTGGCCTGGCCCCTCCTTTTATAAAGCCATTTGTCACCTGGGCCTTCCAGAAACGCTTAGGTGGGGAGGAATGCGCATGGAGCCATCGCCACCGGGCCGGGGGCGCCTGCCCACCCGCTCGCTGAGCAGCTCGGCAGGGTCCAGCAGCGTCCCGGGAGCCTGGCGGCACCACCGGCTCCGGTGTCTGCATTGCATCTCCACCTGCTCCTCAAAATTTCCCCGGAGATCCTGCTCCCTTCTGCCACATCCGCGCTGCTGCTCGAGCCCCGTTTGTGCGGGGACGCCGCCCCGGCGGCAAGACGCTGCTGTGGGGACACTTTGCATCAGGCGACTCGGACACGCGCTCGGCGCTCTGGCGGTGGGAGCACGTGCACAAATGTGAATCCTGCTGCTGTCGACGGCGGGATGCGCCAGGTCCGGGCTCCCACACGCCACGGCCGGATGGCTCTCATGGGCGGCACTACGGCACTCGGCAGAGCCGGCTCCGCTTTGCCATGTGCCGATCCCCCGCGGCTGCCGGAGTGGGCAACAAGCGGCAGCTGCTGCTCCCGGGGCTGCACACACCTCGGGGGAAGGAAAGCAGGAGCCGAGCTTTGGCACCTGCACCCTTGGACGCGTCTGTGTGCTGTGTTTAACCTGCCAGGCTTGACTGCGAAGCTTACCCATCGCGAATGAGATTTTTTTTGGTAGAAAGCCTCAGTATTTTGGCTTTTTATTCCTGTTCTGACTAGTTCTCTCTCCTGCCAGATTCCCCAGGCGTTCGCGTGCCCCCTTCCTAAAGCAAGACTTTATTCTCCCTCCCATCTGCCGTGCTGCTGCGTGAGCGTCTCCCTGCGCCGGGCTGGTGCTGCTGGGGCAGGGGCCCTCGCTTCTCGCGGCGCTCATGTCCCAGCGGGCCGGGAGCCCCAAGGGATGCCGGAGGCTGCTCCGGGGAACCCGTCCTTCCCTGCCCCCCGGCAACTCCTCTCAGCTCCTTGGCCCCCTGGCACCGCGGGAGGGGGTGCGACGCCTCCCGCGCAGCGGCACCAGGAGCAGGGAGCCTTTTCCTGCTGGCCGGACGCGTAGATCGGCTGCTGACCCGTGCCGCGAGAGCCCGGGTGCTCTGTCGCAACGTGTTGCCTGAACGTGCCGGGGAGGGAGGAAACGCGCTGCTGGGAGACTCCCGCGATGCAGAGCCCGGGCATCGCGTTGGCTCCGCACTCGCAACCGCGGCGGGCGCGTGGGGTGCCTGCCGCCCCCGGTGAGGGGGTAACGCTCTTGCAGGGAGCGGCCCGCCCGCCCCGCGGCGTTGTGCGCGGCTGGGACGTGCGGTGCCAGCGGGAGGGGATGCCGAGGCGCGCGGCCGGTGCGTGCCTGCGCTGCGCGGGTCTCCCCCGGCTGTCTGCGCCTGGCGCCGCAAATCCCGCTCGGCAGGTAAATGGATTTGTCTGATTGCCTGCGCTTGCTGGAGCATGACCGGTAAAATGAAATTGTGTCTCCAGACCCAAATCGGGACTAATTCGACACTGAAATGAGCTTAATCCTTGGATCCTCCCGGCCAGCACATCTCTCCGGGGCACGTGCTAGGTCTAAGCGCGGATTAGCGGTGTGCCCAGGGCGGCTCTGTGACGGTGGTCCACGGCTGCGGTGAGGGTGGGCTGGCTGCCAGGGCGCTCGTGCCTTAACCCCAATCTCTCTGGCCCACCCTGGGCCTGGCAGCGCTGTCCCGGCCTCAGGCCCTGCTGGCCTGGGGTCGCCCGGAGCCCTCGGGCCCCCTCCGGGCTGCGTGTCCCGTGGGGCCAGAGCCCGGGTCCTCCTTGCCGGCACCCCCCGGCTCCGGAGAGGGCGCGAGGGAGGGTCGAGCATCTCTGCGCGGCCGCGGCAGGAGCCAGCAAGGGTTTGTGCCGTGTCCGGGCAGATGCTTTATCCTGAGCTGCTGTATTATAGAGATTTAGGGCAGGTCTGCTGGTCTGAGGTCTCGTTGACATTGCTCATCGTGTAGGAAAAATACCTTGTTGGATTGGATCAAAGGCGTCGGGTCGGGCTAGGAGCGAGTGGCAGCAGCATCCCTGGGAGCGCGGCTGCCTGCAGGGCGATGCGGCGGGCGCTGCTCCACCGGCCGGGCCCCGGGGCCGGGCGTGCTGCGCTTTCGGTTGCCTGGGGCCCGGCCGCCTGCTCGTGCCAGGGATTCCCCGGGGAGGATTTCTGCCGGGCGGCATCCCGTGGCGATGGGGTGGTGATGTGCTGGCACCGGCGGCGGGGATTGCCCGCTGAGCACAGGGTACCCTCTCCCCCCAGGCCCCGGTGGCCTGCAGCCGGCAGGGTGGGCGCGCTGCCCACGCCGCGCTCCTGGTTCTGCACGGCTCTGCGCAGCTCCGTGCGCCCCGCGGCTGGGAACAGGCCCCCTTTGTTCCTGCGCAGCCGCGGCCTCGCCACGACGCCTGGGTCCCGCTGTCGCCCGTCGGCCCCGCGGCGCCCAGGCAGCACGCCCGATGCCTCCCGCGGCCCCTGCCTCGCGCGCTGTGCCGAGGCGCCGGGGGGAGACTTTTGTTATTTTCTCCTTAAAGCCTCAGCTCCCAGATTCCTGGGGTTTTGCTGGGATTTCGCTGGCTGGGCTGGGTTTTTCTTACGCAGCTTTCTGGGTCTTTGTGGTTGTAACGGAAAATCTGAAAATGGGAGCCAAACAGTCCCAAAGGTTTCAAAGGTCAGAGTGCCAAGCAAGACGAATGCTAATGGCCGTTGTTGCTAACGGGACTAGCAGGCAGTCCCCGAGCCGGGCTCTCCGGGCGCTTGGGCTGCTGCGGAGGAGGGCGACATCTCCGCGTGCGTGGCGCCAGCTTCTCTCCTCGGACAGCGTCACGCCACTGCTGGGGTTTCCTCGTTCCCGCAGCGGGGCTAGTTCTCCATTTTGGCTCCCGGAGGCTGGCTCGGCCCATGCCTTTCCCGGCAGCCGCCACGTCCCCGCTGGGCCTCGGGGCAGCCTGCGGGCTCCGCAGCTCCGCGCACGGGGTGCAGCCCCCTCGGGGTGCGCCGGGTCCACCGGCACCCGCCACCAGGCTTTCCTGCACCACGGCTGCTGCAGGGCCCTCGGCCTCTGCTCTCAAGAGGAAATATTTAATTTCCACAGCCGATGTTGTCTGTTGTCTGTGCACACAGACGGGGCCTTGAAGTTCCCCTGCCCTCGCTCAGCAAGCACAGACAGTTTCCAGTGTGGGCTGCAGGCGAGCAGGGGAGCAACTCGGTGCCTCTGTCTCGATGCTGCCGAGGGCAAAACCTTTGGCTGCTGCTGCTCTTCTGCAAGAGAAAAACAAAACCCATCAAAGCACCGAACTTCTAGAAGGAGCTCGTGCCTCTTGCCGAGCTGGTGCCTCCACCTCTGAACCGAAAGCTGGAAACCACAGGCAGGCGTAGACTGGGCGAACCGCGCCGCTTCCAGCGCCGGCGGCCCCCTGCGCCATTGGCTCCGGACGCAGGGAGCAGGCGGCTGGCGGCGCTCCGGGCTCGCGGCGTGGGGGCGTGGGGGCAAGGCGGCCCCGGAGCCAGGGGCCGCGGGTGCTGGCGGCTGCTCTGCCGCTGGCTCCGGACACGGCCTTCGTGGCCTGGAGCTGGGCGCCAGCCCTCGCCCTGCGCCGGGGAGGCGCGGGGACGCGAGCAGCGGCGCGGCAGGGAGGTTAGTCCGTCCCTTCGTCCCCCCCTGCCTTTTTCCTGCCTCTGCCCGGGCCGCTGCCGCCTGCCCCGCTCCCGGTGCATCGCACCCCCCGGCGGCTGGGCCGGCCCGGGGGCCCCGCTCGGCCCCGACGGCGCCGCCGCCCGTCCGTCCGTGCGCGCCGCGGCCGCGGGAGAGGAAGCAGCGGGCGCTCGGCGCGGCGCGGCTGACATTTTGGAAGGAAATAGCTGCGCTTCGCTCCTTCCTGTAGCGCGGCCGCCCGCGCCGAGCAGCGGCAGCTCCGGGAGCGCGATCCCGGCGGGCGCGGGCCGGGCCGGGGCCGCTGCGCGCGGCCGGAGCGCGGCGGAGCAGCGCCGAGCGCGTAAGTGCCGCCGCGCCGGGGCCGGGGCCGGGGCCGGGGGGGCGGGGGGGCGGCGCTGCCGCGGCCCCCGGGGCAGGACCCGGCGCCCGGCGGGATTTGCCCCCTCGGGGGGCCCCGGGCCGTGCCACGTGCGCCGGAGGCCGCGCAGGGGGTGCGGAGCGGCGGGGGCCGGGGGGGGGCGGCCCGGGGGGCGCCGCGGAGCGGGCGGGGGCGGCGGCAGCGGCGCGATTCCCGCGGCGCCGGGCTGCTGCCGGGGCCCGGCCCGGCCGAGCCCTCCGTGCCCTGCGGGGCGCCCCCTCCTCCAGCATCGCCCCGACGGGGCGCACCGAGCCCGGCCCTGCCCTGGGGCTGCGAGCGAGGCCGGCTCTGACCTGGAAGCGATCGCGGGCTCCGGAGGTGCTGGGAAAGCACGTGTGCGCCTGTTTACCGCGCCGCGGGGAAGGGGGATGTGGGCCGGGGCGGCCGGGCCCGGGGCTTTTCCATGCCCGCAGGGCAGAGCGGGGAGGGCAGCGTCGGGGGAAGCACCCCGGCTCCCTGCCGGGGGGCAGGAAAGCTGCTCTGGAAATCCCCTTTCCTCCGGGTGGAGGAGAGGAGGCAGCGCCGGCGCCTGGAGCCTGTTGGGCACAGAGCAGCGCTTTGGCTCCGTTCCCCCCAGGGTTTTGCCTAGGTTTCGTCCTGCTGCCCGGCCTGGCGTGGGCAGAGCTGCCGCTTGCATGTGCCCCGGCCAGGGCCGAAGCCAGACCTGAGCTGCCCCCCGCAAGCAGCGGCTGCGCTGGCACGAGGGGCTGTGCTGGAGCAGCCCTGGGGTGGAGGCACGTTGCCTGCGGGCGGAGGGCAACGAGGTTCCCGGGAGCGCTGCGTGCCTGTGCATCCCAGCAGCTGCGGCCCGAGCCCCATGAAGCCGGCTCGCGAGGCCGGGCGGGAGCTGGAGCCTCGGGGCGGCAAGCTGGGAGAGCTCCATCCATGGTGGGGTTTTGCCAGAGATGGTGCCCGTGGGAATCCTCTGGCCGGCTGCCTCGCCCTGTGAGACATTTCCCTCCTTTTGTCTTCTCCTCGCAGATGCAATTACGACTTTCCTGTCGCTTGAGCTCTGGAGCTGCTCGCCAGCCCTCCTGCAGCGCCTGCCGCGGCCCCAGAGGTGCCTGCGGCTCCTTCGCTGCTCTCCTGCCCCACCACCCACCCTGCCGGTGCTGCCGCTGCGGAGAGCGGCCCCACTCCAGGAGCGCCTGCTGGGCTCCCTCCTGTGCCCGGCCTCCCCCTGCGCATCCCCTGCAGTTGCCTCCATCCCTCTGGACGCGTGTTCGGGTGGGTTACGAGCAGGCGATCCAGCCCCTCTCCTGTCTCCCTTCTTTCCCCGGTGGCAGTGGGACACGGAAGCGCCGGCCCTGGCGTCTCCTCTCCCTTGGCCCCTGCCGGATGCGCTTTCGTGCCTTCCCCCTGCCCGGGCTGCCCCGGCAGCGGTCAGGGGCTGTGTCCGTGGCGCTTGTCCTGCACGAGGGAAGCTGCCGCATGTGCAGTGTTGCAAGCGATAGGTCACCAGTGAACAACTTGCTGTGGGTTGTTAAGTTACTGCTGGTTAACCGAGCTGTGGTAATGGGTGGGATTATAGCTCATTGCCAGTGCAAAACAAATGCAAAGTAGCTTAAACCACTGCAATCATCTGTCTCTTGCAATTGTCCGAGTGTGCATGCGGGTGCTTGCTGCAGCCCAGCTGAGCCCTGGTAACCAGGGAAGCTGCAGCGATGCTGCCTGTCCTTGCCTGGCGCTCCAGGAGAAGGCAGCTCAGCTCGCATCTCGCAGGCTGCAGGCGTGGTTGAGGAACATGGGCAAAGAGATGCCGCCATGGAGGGGACGGATAAACAACAGCAAGACTCCCAGCCGGCCTCTTCTGGAATGGGAGGTCTTCCTGACCCAGCCCGGGAGCTGAGGGTGGCTGTGGGGCCGGTGCCTACATGTGCCTTTGCCTGGGAGGGTGCTGCACCGGCAGCACAAGGAGGGAGCTCATCCTTGAGCGCCGATGTGAAACCATCCCAGGCCTCCAAGGAAGTTGTTGTAAGTGCTCGCCCCAGCCAGATAAGCAGTGCTGCTGTAGGAGGAGGAGGATGATGCTGGTCTTGGATCAAGCCAGCTTTAATTGCGAGCAGCTGGCCAGGCGGGAGTCTGATTGCCAGTAAGAACACGAGTGCCGTGACTGCCTGGAAAGCCCGGTGTCTCCGGCTGTGCGGAGGGGGCTGTAGCTCAGCCAAGCCGTGGGCTCAGGACAGTCAGCGGGGTGCCGTGGGATGCTTTCCTTGGGGCCAGGTGGGATGCACAGCCGCTAGTTCCTGCAGGCTCCCGCTTGATGCTTGCCGTGAGCAGCGGCAGTGGTGGTTTTGGGAAGTTCATGGTGTGTAGGGTGCTGACTCTGCCTCTGGCAACACGCAAGGGCCCAAGGATCGTATCACTGTATTTTATGCAAAATGCAGCTACAGCGCCGTTTCCCTAACCTTGATCGGCTCTTGCGGCTAAGCAGCCTGGTGCCGCTTGTTGCAAGCGTTGCGTCTCGTGCCGTACCCGCTGCTGGCGCGCCTTCTGCGCCCGGCATCCCCTCCGCCTGACTCGAGGAGCTTGGTCTGCGGGCGCGATCCAGGCTGGCGTTTGGGAAATCGGCTTCTGCTATAGCCTCCTTTCGCTTGCAGGCAAGTAGCTTGCGTCCAGCGTTCCCGGTGGCGGGAGCCACCGCTGCAGCGCTGGGCTGCCGGGACCCGGTTTCGCTTGGGAAGTGAGGTCTCGTACCTGTCCTCTGCCAGCTTCGGGGCCGCTTGCTCGCGATCCAGGCTGCTGCTTTGCAGGCACCTGCTTGTGGACGAGCTCAGAGGAATCCCAGGTGTTGCGTCGGTGATGCTTTCCGTTGGCCTGTTGCAATCTCGTCGGAGCGGTTTTGGTGGGACGTGTTTATCCGCCGTGGCCGGCGGGCCCGCGCTGCCCGTGGGACGGGGCTGCAGTTCGCCGGGGCACGCGCGGGGCAAGCTGGGCTGTTGCGAGCCAAACGTGCTGTTTTCCCCGTGTAAATATTGACGTCAGGTTGGCTCTGTTTCCACTCAGACGTTCCCAGCAGCAATGTTCACGGCTCCTGCTCCAAGGCCAGTGCTTTTTGTACTCTGTAACTGCAAGTTAACCGCTGCAGCAGATTAATACTTGTTGCTTAATAACATGTTGGAGTGGAATGGGAAGTGTTTTGTTGCTGGAAGATGGGAATATATCACAATTTTCTTGATAGGAAGAGCAATGTTTATTTAATTTTTGTCTGTGCTGATATTTCTGTTCCTGTCCAGCCCTGGGCTTGGGCTGCTCCTGGGATTTCATCTGTTCTTGACACAGTAAAACAGTTTTTTAAGTTCTCTTCAGCTCTGCCAATGGCAGCATTTTTCATCAGTGCCATGATGCCTCTTATCAACCGTTTGCATTTTCTAACTGCCAATACACTTGCCTTACTATCAGCTTTCCCGCTTTGCCTTCTTTCATTGCTTTAATTTTTTATTGCCTCCTCAAACCCCTCCTTACCAGAAGGGTTTCTAACTGAATCTTTTTCCTGTGAACATGGGAATGTTCCTTGCTTTTTATGGGGGGAAAAAGTCATTTTTAGCCAACTCTCAGTTACTGTTCCTCTCCCTGCATGTCGGGGAGAGATTGTGGAGCTCGGGACTGCTGGCTATTTCCCTGTGCTTGACTTAGACCCTCGGATTTCTTTGCGGTCGTGGCAGCTGACCTGTCGCTTTCTTCCCTCTCTGAGCCCGTGCTCGCGCCGCGCCGTGCCGAGCCCCGGCGCTGCAGGAGAGCGGCTGGCGCCTCCGCGGCACCTGGGGCCGTCGCTGGTTTTGAGGCCGGTTTCCCCGGAGCGTGCCCTGGCCTTGCAAGCTAAAGGGTTCAGGGAAGAGAGGAGCCGCAGCGCCGTGCTGCCAGCTCTCTCCATGGACCTGTTTGGTTTTGACCGTGCCGGGTGCTGCGGTGCCGTAACCGGATCCCCGTCCCGGTCATCTGGCCGGGGGATGCAACGCAAAGACGGTCTCTCCCCCCTGCCCTGGCATCTCCTCCCAGTTGAGAGCATGACTGGCTCCGTTTGCACAATATTAGGGCTAAATCCGTTTGGGTGCGAGTGTGTGTAAATGCTGTTTGTGCCTGCAAACACCGCCTCGGCCCCGGTGGGTGCTTCGCTGCGCGGGGCCGGGGGCTCCCGCGGAGCCCTCCCCGGCTCGCTGGGCATTGCGTCGCCGTCAGACTCTCTTACCGGGTTGTTTTGCCAGGGCCCATCAAGCTGCAAATATAACCACGACGGGGGAAGGCTCTGGCTTTTTATAGGTGCCGTCTCTCCGGCTGTCCTTTCTATATTTGCCCCCGCTGGCCGCGTCCGCAGTGCCGCGCGCGCTTGTGCAAAGCGCCTGTTGGGATGCCTGGGAGTCCGGAGCAGCGCGGGGTGGAGCGGCATGGCACACTCGGGTGTCGCGCGGCCCGGGCGCGAGCGGTGCCTGGCAGCCCTCCCGCCGCTGCGGCCGCCCCAAACTCGCTGGGAGAAGCCCCGCCTGGGTGCTGCTGTTCATTTATTTCGGCGGAGGCGAGCAGCCCCGCGGCTCCTGGCGCTGGCGGGACTGGCCCGCGCTGCCTCAGCCCGGGTTGCTTTCCAGCCCCCATTCCCTCGTTCCCTTGGGCAGGCGACGGCCGCGATGGCATGACGCAGCGCGGCGGGGGGAAACGATTACCATGTGGCGAGCCCTGCGAAGCAATGCCTTCACGGCCCCCAGCTCTCCGGGGGCTTTTCCTAGAAAACAGCGGGTGACTCAGAGCAGGGTCCCCCTGCCCAGCCGTGCCTCTTTCTGCGTGAAACCGGAGACATTTCCCAGCAGCTCTGGGAAGCGCAGGAGGCATCGGGAAGCTCCTGCAGCGGAGTGCGCCGGCGCGGCGGCACCCCAGGAGCGGCGTCCCGACGGCCCCGTCTCCCTGCCGCAGGTGGTGAGCGATGGCGGTGTGGATCCAGGCGCAGCAGCTCCAGGGCGAAGCCCTGCGGCAGATGCAGGCGCTCTACGGCCAGCACTTCCCCATCGAGGTGCGGCACTACCTCTCGCAGTGGATCGAGAGCCAGGCATGGTAGGTGAGCGGGGCGTCCCACCGCGGCTGCATCCCTGCCCGCGGCGCCGGCCGTTCCCGGGAGCGCTCCCCGCAGCGGGGCCGGGGCCGGGGCCGCCCTGACGCCGCCTTCGCCCCGTGCCAGGGACTCCATCGACCTCGACAACCCCCAGGAGAACGTGAAGGCGACGCAGCTGCTGGAGGGGCTGATCCAGGAGCTGCAGAAGAAGGCGGATCACCAAGTGGGCGAGGACGGCTTCCTGCTGAAGATCAAGCTGGGGCACTATGCCACGCAGCTGCAGGCGAGTGGGGGCAGCGCTGGCCCGGGGCCGGGGGGCCGGGGGTGGCTCTGCCCCGCGCCCCGCTCAGGGCCGCGCTCTCCCCGTGCAGAACACCTATGACCGGTGCCCCATGGAGCTGGTGCGCTGCATTCGGCACATCCTCTACCACGAGCAGAGGCTGGTGCGGGAGGCGAACAACGTAAGTGGGGGACGTGGGGCGTCTCCGCTGCCGGGGGCACGGGCACGGCTGCAACCTATGGGGCGGGCAACGCCCTGCGTCTCTGCTGCTGGGGTCATGGAGCAGCCCCGTGGTGGGGGATGCTCCGGGTCTGCATCCCCCAGGAGTGCGGGAGCAGCCCCATGGTGGGGGATGTGCTGGGTCTGCATCCCCCAGGACTGCGGGAGCAGCCCCGTGGTGGGGGGTGCTCCGGGTCTGTATCCCCCAGGAGTGTGTGAGCATCCCCGTGGTGGGGGGTGCTCTGGGTCTGCATCCCCCAGGACTATGGGAGCAGCCCCGTGGTGGGGAATGCTCCGGGTCTGCATCCCCCAGGGCTGTGGGAGCAGCCCCATGGTGGGGGATGTGCTGGGTCTGCATCCCCCAGGACTGCGGGAGCAGCCCCGTGGTGGGGGATGTGCTGGGTCTGCATCTCCCAGGACTGCGGGAGCAGCCCCATGGTGGGGGATGTGCTGGGTCTGCATCTCCCAGGACTGCGGGAGCAGCCCCGTGGTGGGGGGTGCTCCGGGTCTGCATCCCCCAGGACTGCGGGAGCAACCCTGTGGTGGGGGATGCTCCGGGTCTGCATCCCCCAGGACCGTGGGAGCAGCCCCGTGGTGGGGGATGCTCCAGGTCTGCATCCCCCAGGACCGCGGGAGCAGCCCCGTGGTGGGGGATGCTCCAGGTCTGCATCCCCCAGGACCGCGGGAGCTGCCCCGTGGTGGGGGATGCTCCGGCTCTCCGTGGTCCCCCAGCACAGCAGTGGCATGGAAGGGGCTCCCCCCACCACGCTGAGCGCTCCCCCTGCCCTGCGCAGAGCCCCTCGCCAGCCGGCTCCCTGGTGGATGCCATGTCCCAGAAGCACCTTCAGATCAACCAGACCTTCGAGGAGCTGCGGCTCATCACGCAGGACTCGGAGAACGAGCTCAAGAAGCTGCAGCAGACGCAGGAGTACTTCATCATCCAGTACCAGGAGAACATGCGGCTCCAAGGTGGGTGGGAGCCCGGGGGGGGTGCGGGGCCTGGGGCGCCGGCGGTGCCGACCCTAACGCTGCCCCGTGCCCCCAGCCCAGTTCTCCCAGCTCTCCCAGCTGGGCCCCCAGGAGCGCCTGTCGCGGGAGACGACGCTGCAGCAGAAGAAGGCGTCGCTGGAGGCCTGGCTGCACCGGGAGGCGCAGACACTACAGCAGTACCGCGTGGTGAGTGCGGCGGCCCCCGGCCCCTGCTGCGGCCACCCGCCCGGCCGCCCGGCCGCCCGCCCCGTGACGCCTGCCCGCCTTGCAGGAGCTGGCCGAGAAGCACCAGAAGACCCTGCAGCTGCTGCGCAAGCAGCAGACGACCATCCTGGACGACGAGCTGATCCAGTGGAAGCGTCGGCAGCAGCTGGCGGGCAACGGGGGCCCCCCCGAGGGCACCCTGGACGTGCTGCAGACCTGGTGGGTGCCCGGCTGGGCGCGGGGGCGGTGGGCGCCGGCCCCGGCCCTGGCCCCGGCGGGCCGCTGAGCCCTTGGCGCTCCCCCAGGTGCGAGAAGCTGGCCGAGATCATCTGGCAGAACCGGCAGCAGATCCGTCGGGCCGAGCACTTGTGCCAGCAGCTGCCCATCCCGGGCCCCGTGGAGGAGATGCTGTCAGAGCTCAATGGCACCATCACCGACATCATCTCCGCCCTGGTGACCAGGTAGAGGTGGGGGTCCCCGGCGTGGGGGGGGGCCGGGCGGCGGGGCCGGGGCTACTCTGCCCGGCTGCCCCTGACCCCCGTGCCTGTGCCCGTCCCCCCCCCCCAGCACCTTCATCATCGAGAAGCAGCCCCCCCAGGTGCTGAAGACCCAGACCAAGTTCGCGGCCACCGTGCGGCTCCTGGTGGGGGGGAAGCTGAACGTGCACATGAACCCCCCCCAGGTGAAGGCCACCATCATCAGCGAGCAGCAAGCCAAGGCCCTGCTGAAGAACGAGAGCACCCGCAAGTAATGCCCGGGGCTGTGCCGGGAGGGGGCCGGGGCTGTGCTGGGAGGGGGCCGGGGCTGTGCCGGAGGGCGCCGGGGCTGCCGGCGGCGCGCGGGGCTCCGCGGGGCGCCCCTCACCCCGAGCCTTCCCGCGGCAGCGAGAGCAGCGGGGAGATCCTGAACAACTGCTGCGTGATGGAGTACCACCAGGCCACGGGGACGCTGAGCGCCCACTTCCGCAACATGGTGAGCGCGGCCGGCTCCCCCCCCCGTCCCCCCGTCCCCGCGTGTCCCCCTCCTGCGCCGCCTCCCCCCCCCCCCGGCTCACCCCGCCTGTCCCCGCAGTCTCTGAAGCGCATCAAGCGCTCGGACCGCCGCGGCGCCGAGTCGGTGACGGAGGAGAAGTTCACCATCCTCTTCGAGTCGCAGTTCAGCGTTGGCGGCAACGAGCTGGTCTTCCAGGTGAAGGTAAAGGCGCCCGGCGCGTCCCCTCCGCGGGGCCTGCAGGTGCGGGGCGGGCGATGCTGCCGCGGCGCCCCGCGTCCCCTCCCGGCTCAGCCCCCGTCCGCCCGCAGACGCTGTCCCTGCCCGTGGTGGTGATCGTGCACGGGAGCCAGGACAACAACGCCACGGCCACCGTGCTCTGGGACAACGCCTTCGCGGAGCCGGTGAGTGCCAGCGCCCGGCGAGCAGGAGCTCGGGACCGGGCGGCAGCGTGCTGACGGCCGTGCCGCCCGCTCCGCAGGGCCGGGTGCCCTTCGCCGTGCCCGACAAGGTGCAGTGGCCGCAGCTCTGCGAGGCGCTCAACATGAAGTTCAAGGCCGAGGTGCAGAGCAGCCGCGGGCTGACCAAGGAGAACTTGGTGTTCCTGGCGCAGAAGCTCTTCAACAGCACCAGCTCCCACCTGGAGGACTACAGCAGCACCACGGTGTCCTGGTCCCAGTTCAACCGGGTGAGCGGGCCGGGGCGCCGCGCTGGGAGGGTCGCGGGCGCTTTGGGAGCCCGCGAGCAGCAGTGCGCCGTGCCTAGGGGTGGGATGGGGGACGTTGCTCCCGGGGAGCCGCTGCTCGCAACAGCGCAAAGCAGAAACAGCCGTCACCATCCCCGCCTGCCCGCAGCGGGATGGAGGGAACCGCTTTCCTCTCTCGGAGCGATCCGGAGTGCCGTAGGGCCTGCAGGTGTCCGCACGGTCGCACGCGCGTCGCTGGTGCTCCTCTCGCGGCTGCGCAGCGTGGCCGGGTGCTCTGGGCGCCTGGTTTCAGAGCGCTCGTGCTCCAGGCGCCTGTGTCCCTGCTGCTGTGCCAAATGCTTGTGCAGCCTTGAGGCTGGAAACAGGAATGCTTATTTTCCGGGGATTTCAACAGGAAAACCTGCCCGGGAGGAATTACACCTTCTGGCAGTGGTTTGACGGTGTCATGGAGGTGCTGAAGAAGCATCTGAAGCCGCACTGGAATGACGGGTAAGAGCCGTCCTGCCCCCGCGCCGTGGCCGGCCCCCCGCGTGCCTGGCCCTGACCCCTTCCTCTGCCTAGGGCCATTCTGGGCTTCGTGAACAAGCAGCAAGCGCACGACCTGCTCATCAACAAGCCGGACGGGACCTTCCTCCTGCGCTTCAGCGACTCGGAGATCGGCGGCATCACCATCGCCTGGAAGTTCGACTCCCGTGAGTGCACGCCGGGGAGCTGGGAGCCTCCGACCCGTCCTCGTCCCGAGCCTGGGGCTCGGCCCCTTTCCCGGCTCGCGTGTGCAGATCCGAGCTGCCGTCACTTCCCCGGCAGCGCCTGCGTTTGCCTAGCAGGGTGGAAACCTGCCCTGCCTCCGCCCTCTCTGTCCCCTGGGCAAGGACAGACCTTTAGTTCCTGCCTGATCCTGTTTTCCGGCAACCTGCATTTTGTCCTTAAACGTTGGAAGGGGGAAACGCTGGGTTTGGTTGCTTTTTTTAAACGTGATCTCGCAGCTTGTTTTTAAAGCGGAGCCCTGGGAGTCGTCGTGAGCCCAAGCGGCTCTTTCCAGGTGTCATTACCCTGTTTGCTCTTGTCTTCCAGCCGAAAGGATGTTTTGGAACCTGATGCCGTTCACGACCAGGGACTTCTCCATCCGCTCCCTGGCCGACCGCCTGGGGGACCTCAGTTACCTCATCTACGTGTTCCCCGACCGGCCCAAGGACGAGGTCTTCTCCAAGTACTACACACCGGTTCTCTGTGAGTCCACGCCAGGTAGCGCTGCCCCTCGATCCCCTCCGCATCCCTCCCTGTCGCGCGGACCCCGGCCCGGTGCTGGCTCTGCGGCTCGCCACGAGCAGGCCGGCAACATGCGCCAGCGGCTCCGAGCCCTAGCGCTGCCTTCTTCCCTCTAGCGAAAGCTGTGGACGGATATGTGAAGCCGCAGATCAAGCAAGTGGTGCCCGAGTAAGTGGGCAGGTGCCGGGCGGCTCCCGGGGGCGGCTTGCGGCCCCCTGGGCATCCTGCTCGCGGCTCCGGCATTGCACCCGGACGCTCTTCGGGACAGCGGGGAGGAGGCGAGCGTGCGCGGGGCGCCCGGGGCCGGGCTGTTGGGTCCTCCCAGAACCGGGACGGACCACGTGCATGGGGCTGGGGTCCCCTCTCTGCACCGCGCGGGAAGCCCATCGGAGGCCGTGGGAATTCCCGGGGCGTCTTCATCCAGCGTGGGCTGCCACTCACGGGCCCCTTGTCCGTTCAGGTTTGTCAGCGCCTCAGGCGACTCTGCCCCCGGAGGGGCCACCTACATGGACCAGGCTCCGTCGCCGGCCGTGTGCTCCCAGCCCCATTACAACATGTACCCGCAAAAGTAGGTACCGCTGCCCCCCGCCCGTGCCCCGGCCGGCCGGCGCCGTCCCCGAGCCTCACCGCCTCTCCCTCCCGCAGCCCCGACCCCGTGCTGGACCCCGAGGGCGACTTTGACCTGGACGACACCATGGACGTGGCGAGGCACGTGGAGGAGCTGCTGCGGCGCCCCATGGACAGTCAGTGGATCCCCCACGCCCAGTCGTGACGGGGCGGGCGCCCGGCCCCACGCCGCCTCCGGCCCCGGCGCCGCGGGGACTCTGCCGCCGGGAGCAGCGCTGTGTTCGTGTCTCTGTGCCGGGGCCGGGGGGGGAGGGCAGGGAGTGGGGTGGTTTCTTGTCCCAGAGATTTGCTCTGTGCTGTCCAGAAATGCAGGGTGGCGTCTGGCTCTTTGGTGTTTATGCCCGTGTATAAAAGGCAGCGGATTTGTCGCATGGTTTTCCTGTATGTTCCTTTTAAGAGGCCCAGCTTCAGCTTTGCTTCTGCGCGCCCGGCTCCCGGCGCCGCCGGCGGGGCTCGGACCGCGCAGCCCGCCTGCGCCCGCGGCTGCCCCTGGCCCGCGGCCCGGCCTCACCTTTGCTTTCCGCCGTCGTCACTGAGAATGTACATGTTCGCGTTGTTGTTTTTCTCCTAGTGACTCCGTTCGGGCAGGAGTGTGTGTGCCTGTGTGCGTGGCCGTGCCGGGCTCTGGGACGGGGGGACAGAGAGGGCGGCTGGGGCTCGTCCTGGCGGGGGGACGCTTCGCTCTGCAGAGCTGGGTCCTGTCCTGGCGCTCTCCTGCTCCCATCCCTCGGAGGATGCGGGAGACCCCGTTGGCTCCCGGTCTCGGCAGTGTGTCGGCCGTGTCCCTCCCCGTCCTCTCTAGCGCCGATGCAGCGAGAGGGAGGCAGGGTGAGACGGGAACCGGAGCGAGGGAGGCCGGAGCCCGGGCACGAGCGCGGCCGGCGGGGACAGGAGCGGGGGCGGTTGGGGGACGGGAGTGGAGCCCTCCGCTCTCCCCACCTCTTTCGCCTCGACCTGTCTAAGAAACCCTGGTTCCCTGGCGATGTTATTTTTCTACCACAGAGTAAATAAAGCACCGAATATTTTTGTAACACAAAAGCTCTGGGTTTCACATGTGTCTTGGGGAGGGTGCAGGTCCCTGCCCCGCCGGCGGGCAGGGGGAGAGCCCCAAGCCTGCCCCTGGCTGGGTTGGGGGCACAGGGCTGGGGGAGCCGGTTCCACAGGGGCCTCGGGGCTGCCCCGGGATGTGCAGGGGACACGGGCAGCCCCACGTCCTCCCCAAATCGCTTCACGGCCCTGGGGCTGCTCACAGGGCTGGGTTGAGCTCAGCGCTCCTCTGCAGGAGCTGCCATCCCCGCCACCCCTGGGAAACACACCCCCCTGCCCAGGCCGGGTCCCAAGCCCCCACCTCCAGCCCCGGCTTGGCGGGGGGTGCCCGTGCCCCCGTGCATGGCCCTCATGCATGCGCATCGGCACAGGCTGCCCGGATGGCACGGCTGGTCCTGGATGCCCAGCCGGCGCCGGGCGCTGGTGCTTGGCTTTGCAGGGGTCGGTGCTGGGCACCGGCCTCGTACCGCGGGCCGAAGGGCTGGAGGTGCTGGGGCTGAGCCCCCCTCAGCAGGGGTGAGTTTTTTCTTGGTGGAAAAGCCAAGAAAAACAGACAAACTGCACTCTTTTTGGGGGAGAATTCTCTTGCCGAGGAGCGGAGAACGGGGTGGGTTTGCTTTCGTTTTTTAACCGCACTCTCGTTCTCTGCTCGCGCCCGCCGGCCGGGGGAGGGGCGGGGGTTTCCGTGCGCCCTGGGGTGCTGGCCGTTGGGGTGGTGGTTTTCTTTCTCCTTTTTCGAAAGGAGCAAATAAACCCCGTAATTTCAAGCGGAGGCGGAGCTGCTCTGTGCTCCTTTCCCCGCGCGGCGGGGGGGACCGCGGCGGGGAGCCGGGACCGGCGCGGCAGCGGCGGGGGGGGCCGCACGGAGGGGGGCCGGACGGGACGGGCGCGAGCGGTCGCGCTCATTTCCCGTCATTTCTGCCGGAGGCGGAATATCCGGGGGGGGCGGACCCGGTATCGCCCGCCCTGTGCGTGCGGGCCGGGCCGGGCCCGGATTCACGGAGGCGGGGGGGGGGGCCGGGGCCCGAGGGCCGTGCACGGGAGGGGGCAATGCAGGCGGGTCCGGTGCCCGCGGTCCGCGCACGGTGCCGGACGGTGCCGGGGTGATTGTGGAGCCCGGAGTGCGTACCGTGGGACCGGGCGCTGCGGTGACTCTGGTGCGCGGGGTCGCTGGACGGGAGGGATCCGGTGCCCGGGATCTGTGCACGGTGCAGAGGGTGCCGGGGTGATTGCGGTGCGCGGGGTCGGTGGACGGGAGGGGTCCGGTGCCCGGGGTCCGTGCACGGTGCCGCGGTGATTGCGGTGCGCGGGTCCGTGCCCGGCGGCCCCGAGGCCGGTGTGACCGCGGAGCGCGGGGTCGGCGGGGCGCAGCGCCGGGATGCTGCCGGCCGCCGCGGCGCTGGCCGTGTGCGTGGCCGCGGCGGTGGCCGTGGTCGTGTGCGTGGCCGTGGCCGTGGCCGTGGGCGCGGGTGCAGCGCTGCCCGCCGCCCCGCCGCTGCGGCACCGCCTGGCCCGGGCCGTGCTGCACCGCGCTGCGCGCTGGCAGCGGCGGCGCCTGGAGCTGCGGGGCACCGAGGTGCGGAGCAGCCAGGAGCGGCGGCTGCGGCGGCTGCTGCCCGCGGGGGCGGCCCCAGGTAAGCGCCGCGCCGGGGCCGGGGGGTCCCCGGGGGCGGCGGGACGCCTTTCCCGTGGCCCCGGCCTCCCCCGCACTGTCTCTCCCGCAGGCTCGGACGCTTTCCGGGAGAGTCACCCCCTGACGCTGAGCAGCCCTGATGGGGACCCGGGCGAGCAGGAGGCCCCGGTCCCGCTGCTGGGGCCCTGGGCTCTGCTCCGGAGCTGCTGGGCCGCGGACCCCCCTCTCCAGGTACGGGGTGAAGCCAGGCCATCGCAGCACGCCGCAGCCCCAAAACATGGAGGGGGTTGCGGTGCCGCCCCGCACCGTTGTTGGCACAGGGCTCGGGGTCTCCTGCGGGTCTCTCCCACCTCTCTCCGTGCAGGGGGCCCTGCTGTACCTGGATGTCCTCCGCACCGCCTTCCCGCAGGCGCTGGCTCTCCGAGGCACGGCCCTCTTCTGCTGGGCCCCCGGCGGCCCCCGCGCCCCGGCGGGCTGGCCCCTGCCCACGCTGTACTGCACGCCGGCCGAGGCGGGCGCCGTGCCCTCGCGGGCCGCGGCCCTGCGGCTGCAGCTGCTCTTCGCCCTGCGGGAGCGCGGCCTGCGCGTGCTGGAGGCCGGGCTGGCCTCCGAGCTCTGCGATGCGCTGGCGGCCCTGCGCGCCGGCTGGCCCGGCCTGGCCGAGGACCTGGCGCTGGGGCGGCTGAGCCCGCAGCTCGAGCTGCCCGAGGGCACGCGCCGCCAGCTGCAGGGGCTGCTGGCACCCGATGCCGCCCGGGCGGCCGAGCTGCGGGCCGAGTGCGCCCGCGGCTTCGAGGGCATCGTGCAGCGCCTGTGGCCACAGCTCCAGGTGGTGGTGGTGGGGACGGCGCATGGAGGGGAGCAGCTCTACAGCGATGCCCTGCAGCAGGAGGACTGCAAGGGGCTCCCCTTCTACTCCCCCTTCTACCGGGCAGGCGGAGGTGAGTGTCCCCCTCCGGGGTCTGCCCTGGACACGCCGCGGGGACCCTCCTCGCCCCAACCCAGCGGTGCAGCTCTGTGCATCGTTCCTCGATGGAGACCTGCGGGCTTCTCTGAAAGCAGCCGTGTTTGGGACCAGCCGGGAAGTTTCCTCCCCTCGGGGTGGGGGTGAGGCTCTAGCAGGGCCAGGGGGTCTCCGCTGACCGGCGCCGCCTTTCTGCCCAGCACTGCTCGGCGTGAACCTCTGGCCGGAGGAGCCGAGCGCCCGCTTTCTGCTCTGCCCCGACTGGGCTTTCTGTGAGTTCCTGCCCTGCCCAGCCGAGGAGGAGACGGCGACGGCGCTACTGGGGGAGCTCTGGGAGGGCCGGGAGTACGCGCTGGTCCTCACAGCCTGGCCCGGGGAGTACAGGTGCCTCCCTCGCCCCGCTGCGGATGGTCTGCGTCCCACACCGGCCCCCCGTCACGCTGCCTTTCGCCCCGCGCAGGTGCCATGTGGGAGAGGTGCTGCAGGTGGCCGGGTTTCACAAGCAGTGTCCCGTGGTGGAGCCCGTGCGCAGGTGAGGGCGTCCCGCGCCCCGGCCCTGTGCCACTGCCCTGGGGACCGGCGTGCCGAGCGGGATCCATCGCACGGGGCGGCTCAGCACTGGGACCGCCGCAGGCGGGGCGCCGGGGCGGGAGGGAGCCGGCGGTGTCTGCCGGCGTGGGGCGCCCACCGGGGCCCTCTGCTCCGCAGGGAGAGCCAGACGCTGAGCGTGCGGGGCGAGAGCATCCCCGAGGAGCGGTTCCTGCGGAGCCTGCGCCGCGCCGTGGGCATGTGGCCGGGAGCCCGCCTGGTCGACTACGTGTGCGTGGAGAGCGCCCTGCTGGGTGAGCGACCCCCAAAGCGCTAGCCGGGGGCTCGGTGCACCCTCCTCGCCCCGCTCGGCTCCGCCTGCCCCAGTCCCGCGCGGGTCTGCCCAGGCCGGACCCTCCCGGGTGGGTTTAACGTGCTCACGGTGCTGCTGCAGGCGCCTCCTCGGGGGCCTGCGCCCCCCATTACCAGGTGTTCGTGGAGCTGCGGGGCCTGCGGGACCTGTCGGAGGGGCAGCGCTACAAGGTACGGCGCTGCGGGGGCTGCTGCGGGGCCGGGCTGCGAGGAGCGGGACGGCCGCAGCCACGCGGTGGCAGTGCTTGCCTGGCCGCCTGCGCGCCGCCAGCGTGCCTGCGTGCTGCCTTGGTGGCTGCAGGAGCCCGCAGGCGATGCCTGGGCCGGGGGGGGGAGCTGCTTGCAGCGGGCTGGCGTTGCCCCGCGGCCCCGGCGGTGCGGGGGGCACCCGGGGGGCACTGGGCGTTGCGGGGGGCGGCAGCGCTCCGGCGCTGCGGGGAAGGAAATGCAGGGTCGGGAGCGGTGCGGGCAGCCTCCCCCCTCTGCCCGCAGCTGGATCACTGCCTCCAGGAGGATTTCCCCACCTATAAATCCTTCCGCTTCAAGGGCAGCATCGGGCCCCTGCGGCTGCACCTGGTGGCGGCGGGGGCCTTTGCCCGGCTGCGGGAGGCCGTGGGCTGCCCCCGGCCCATGCCCAGGGTGCTGCGGGAGAGGCGGCTGCTCTCCGCCATCCAGAGCGCGGTGGTCTCCTAGGGCGGCCCGGGGCTCCCCGCGGCCCGGCCGCCGCTCGGAGGAAACGCTCCGCGGCCGGCACAGCCCGCTCCGTGCACGGTGAGAGCACGGGGACCCGCCGCGCGCGGCCGTCGAGCAGCACCTGCAGCGCATCCCGTCCGGGGCTCCCCGTCCCTGGGCGGCAGCTGACCCGGCCCTTGGCCGCGGGCCGTGCTGGGGCCCAGCGTGGGACCGTGAGAGCTGGCCGGCGGCACGGGCGCCTTCCTGTCGAGACCATGGCACAGAATTGGAGGGGCACGTGGTGCTCCCCGAGCGGGGAAGCAAGGCCAGCGCCCCGATAACCTGCCGAGCTCTGCTGCTGGGCCGGAGCCGGAGCCGGAGCCCCGGGAGCTACCTCTAAGCCAGGCTCCAGGGCATTTCCGCTGGTTTAGGAGACAATAAGCTCCAGCAAGGGCTGCTTTTAATGTTAAAAAAGAAGCGAAATAAAGGAGGATTATCTCGCAAAAATAAATAAAGGGCAGTGCTCCGGGATTGATTGTTTTGGGTTTTTTTAATCCCCATTAAGAGATTTCTTGGTGACAGCCCTGACTCTCCTCTCGGATTGAAAGTTCCCGCTGTTGGTTCCCGATATTGGGGCCTGGGGCAGGGCCAGCCATGAATATTTAACCAATTCAGCATCTGTCCCCGGCTCTGGGAGTGTCTGGCTGTGCCTTTGAGGCACAAACCCGCCAGGCGGGAGGGGGGCCCAGCTCTTTCCCCTGCCTGTTAAGGGTCTATTTTAAGGGCTCTGGAGCCACGCTGCTGAGGGAACCTGCTGTGCAGACAGCTGTTCCCAGGGTGGGGGCAAGCGAGGCCGCTGGCAGAAGACATTGTCTTGAGCAGGCACGCACAGAGCATCCCCCGCGGTGACAGGCATGGAAAGCGTGCTAAGGCCTCTTCCCACCCCCCTCTCCCCTGCTGGAAGAAAAGCCTGGAGCAAAATTCCTGTTGCAAGCAGGGGGAGAAATGGTGCGTGTGGCTGGAGAGCATGTCACCCGGCGAGGACGTGAGCTAGGCTCGCTGCCCCGATGGGGATGCCGGTCCCAGGCCGGTGTGCATGGTGCTGATGGGGCCTGATGATGGGATTTAGTGGAAAGGGGGGGGTCAGTGGTTGCTGGATAAACACCTGGATGGTGAAGCTGGGCTCTGGCACGTTTGTGGGTGCCCCTGGGCATCCTTGTGCTGGCAGAGACCTGTGCAGCTGTACCCTGCCCGGGCAGCCCAGTGGGGCTGCTTCCTCCCCCCGTGCTGGCACTGCGCACAAGCACAGCCCTTCCCGACGGCCCCCACCGCAGGCCAGGCCTGCAGCCAGCCCCAGAAGCTGCGAGCCCGGAGGAGCTGCACCCTGCAGCCCCTGCTCTGCCTGGCGTGGCCGGGCCGGCTCTAATTGCAGCCTGGCGCTGGCCTGAGGCTCCGCTGTGGGCGGCTGCCCCGGGCGCCCGGCTGAGCTCCCCCCGCTGCCAGCGGGAGCGGGCGAGGGCCGGGCTGGAGCTGTGGCGGGCCGGGCTGCCGCGGGTTCACCCCGGCATTTCCTCCCAGGGCCGGTGAGAAGAGGGGGGAGAAGAGAGCGCGAGGCCCCTGCCCCGGTCCTGCAGGTGCGTGCTCTGCGCCACCCTCCTCCCATGCACCCCGCGTACTGGCAGTGCCATCGTCCCTGCCCTGCTGTGGCAGTCCCTGCTGCCCAGCACACGTCTCCGGCGGCTGCTCCTCCGCTCCCTCAGCCGCGGGACACGGTGCTCCTGCGTTTCTGCCCCTTGCACTGAGCTGCCCGCTCTGCATCGACCAAAGCGGCGGCCCAGCACCGTTGCCTGCGCTGGCCCAGCCGCCAGCGCTGCAGCCACCCTGTGCTGTCTGAAGCAGGCACAGGCCAAGCTTGCGCGTTTCCACCTGCCCGTGGGCACCTTCCCGCCGCGGGAGGGCTCCTGGGCTTGCCCTGGCTTCCCTCCCGTGCCAAGTCCCTGGCACATCAATGAAACGCTGCCCTGCTGGCTGTGCGCTCTCCTGCCCGCCCTGCCAGTTACCCAGCTGGGGTGATCGCCTGTGCTTTAGCAGCTCATCAGACCGCTCTCAGCCCTGGCAGCGTGTAATCAGCAGAGAGCGGTGGCCCGGGGCAGCGCGGGCCTGGTGCCAGGGCTGCTGCACCCACTCCTGGGCTGGGGCTGCCAGGAGCAGAGGCTGCTGCTCTGAACTGCCTCAAATGGGCCAAATGAGCTCCGGGGATCTGATGGGGCCTTCACTGCGCTGGGAGCACGGCCTGGCCTTGTCCCCTGCGTGAGCTGCCCCCTGCGTGGCGCTTGGCACTGCACAGCCGGAGTGCTGCCCTGCACCGGGCATTGCCTGGGCTGTGCGGATGGAGGTGCCAGGCAGTGCCGCGCCGGCAGAGCCCCGGGTCAAACCCAAATCCTGCTGGAGCTGCGGGCTTGGCTGGGGAACCAGGCTGAGCAGGACCAGGCTGCAGGGTGCAGCTGGGGTGGGGCCACGCTGCAGGGTGCCAGGCTGCAGGGTGTGAGCCGGGTTTGGGTGCCAGGCTGCAGGATGCCACGCTGCAGGGTGTGGGCAGGGCTTGGGTGCCTGGCTGCAGGGTGCAGGCTGGGTTTGGGTGCCTGGGTGTGGGTGCTCAGCTGCAGGGTGCAGGCTGGATGGGGTGCCTGGGTTTGGATGCCTGGGTTTGGGTGCCCATTGCAGGGTGCCCAGCTGCGGGGTGCAGGCTGGGTTTGGGTGCCTGGTTGCAGGATGCAGGCCGGGTTTGGGTGCCCGCTGCAGGGTGCAGGCCGGGTCTGGGTGCCCAGCTGCAGGATGCAGGCTGGGTGGGGTGCCCGGGTTTGGGTGCCCGCTGCAGGGTGCCCGCTGCAGGGTGCAGGCTGGGTTTGGGTGCCTGGTTGCAGGGTGCAGGCCAGGTTTGGGTGCCCGCTGCAGGGTGCCCGGGTTTGGGTGCCCGCTGCAGGGTGCCCGCTGCAGGTGCGGGCTTGGCCGGGCGCCCCGGCGGAGCGGGGAGGCTCGGCGGGACGCGGCGGCCGGGCGGGGACCCGGGGAGGGCGCGGGCAGCGGCCGGGCGGGAGGTGCCGGGCGCCGGGGCCGGGCCCCGCTCGCCGCCGCTGCAGCCCGGGGCGGGGGGGCCGCGCCGCCGCCGTCCCCGTCCCCGCCCCCGGCCCCGGCCCCGTCCCTCCTCCCGGCCGCGCCGCCTCCCTCCCTCCCTCTCTCCCTCCCGCCCGCCCGCTCCGCCACTGAGCCCGCAGCGGCGGCGGCGGCGGGCGCAGCACCGGGGGCGCCCGGGGCCCCGCGCCGGCCGCTGCCCTGAGGCCGCGGGGGATGGCGGAGGGGCCCCGGGGCGCCCCGCCGCCGGGCTCGCCCCGCCCCGCCGCGCCGCTGCCCAACGGGCCCCGCGGCGGCGGCGGCGGCGGCGGCAGCCCCGGCTCGGGCTCGGGCAGCAGCAGCCGCGAGGACTCGGCGGAACGGAGCCCCGCGCCCGCCGCGCCCCGCGCCAGCATCATGAAGGTGAGAGCGGCCCCGGGCACCGACCCCCCCGCCCCCCCCGGGGAACCGGCCCCCGGGGAACCGACCCTCGGAACCGGCCCCCCCGGGCACCGACCCCCCGGGGAACCGACCCCCCCCGGGAATCGACCCCCGGAACCAGCCCCCACCCCAGCACGGCGGCCCCCGGCTGCGGGAGCCCCCGGCCACCCCCGGGGCGCTCGGCGTGGACGGGCCTCCCGGCCCCGGTCCCCGGCATCTGCGGAGCGCTCGGGCCCTGCAGAGCACTGAGCCGGGCCGGGCTGAGCCGGGCCGGACCGGACCGGGTCGGGCCCCGCGGGAGCAGGCCTTGGCCCGGCCCGGCTCCCGGAGCCGCCTCCGCGCCGTCCGTCCTCGCCCTCGGGGCGGCTCTCCGGGTCCGGCCCGGCTGCCGGGGCAGGGGCTGTGCCCGCACCCTCGGGGCGGTTGGCGGGTCCCCGGGGCGGCGGGCACGGGGCTGCGGAGGTCGCCCGGCCGGGCGCAGGGCTCGCCCCTCTCCGGGGCGCAGGGGCTGCTCTCGTCGGGGGCCCCCCGACCCCATGCGGGGTCCACCAAGGGCACAGCCTGGCGCTGGCTTTGTGCGCTCCCGGGCCAGGCCTGTCCTTCCTGCACGGCCTTGAGCTGCTCCGTGCAGCCGCCACCGTTCCCACGCGCTGCCCTGCGCGGCCACCGCTGCTCCTGCGGCGGCAGCCACATGGCAGCATCGCCTCGTCCTGCTCGGGGCACTGCTGGGTGCCCGGTGAGCCGGCAGCTGCTCCCGGCTCCCGAGCACGCTCCCGCTTTCTCCTGCAAGCAAGAGCCTTGAGCCTCGGGCCCAGCTTGGCCAGCGCCTCCTGATGCAAGTCCGAACCCTTGCACCGGAGCTGTGGCATGGCCTGGGGGGGGCCGCGGCTGAGGGAGGGTCTCTGGGGCTCTCCTGCGCCGGTGGGCAGCGGGTCACGTGTGTTTTTCTAAATCGGTCCCCCTAATTGTGCTGACGTCGGCATTGCTTGCTGACACAATAGGTCGCCTTTGCCCGGGACCCGCCTCCCCGCTCCTGGCAGCCTATTTTAAGCCGGTAGAGCTCCGCTACTATTAATACCCCGTGTGTGGGCTGCTCCGGTGCTGCCGGCCCCAGACCTTGTTGCCTGGGCGAAGGGAGGTGGCCGCAGCCGCGGGGCAGAGGGAGCGCGGCGGCTGCCTGCTCCCCGGCAGCTCCCCTGCCCTGTCCTGCGCCCGGGCTGGGCTCCCTCTGCAAACCGGGGGGCCGCAGCGGCCCCGTGCGCGAGCGCCCGGCGCGGGCAGAGCCGTGCCATGTGCGGCGCCCGGCTGCTGCAGGCGAGGAGGTTTCCCGGCGCTTCCCGCAGTGCTGGTGCGCGGGGAGGACCAGCCGAACGCCTGGCTGCCGCAGGGACCTCGCGGGGTCCTCCTGTTCCTCCAGCAACCGAGCTCCATCTGCTCCGCCGTCCTGAGCCAGCAGGGACGGGCGCCAGATGCTCGGGAAGGCAGAGAGGCTGCAGCGCGCCGCCCGCGAGCTTCCCCGCGGGGAGGCTGGAGGCAAACGCGCGCAGGGGCTGTTCTCCCCTTCGCTTGCCTCCGCGCCGGGCTGAGCGCGTCCCCTCGTAGCTGGCGTGCGTCACAGTGGGATTCGGCCTTACGTGAAGGTCGCGTGGCCCCGTGCCAGAGCTTGCTGGGGGGGGGCCCGGCTGCAGAGGAGGGCAAACTGACGGTGGCCCCAGTTACGCACCTCCGAGCCCGCTCGGGGGCTGAGATCGGCCTGGACGCTGGAGGGCTGCGAGGCCCCGATGCCTGCACGGCTGCATCCCGCAGCAGCGCCTGGCCCTGGATGCCCAGGGGAGGCCATTCCCGCACTGCCGGGCCGGCCCCCGCGTTTCCCCGTGTCCGGCCGGAGGGAGCCGCTTGCAGGCAGGTACCAATTAGCTGCGGGCAGCGGCTGGGCAGAGACTGGCTGGTGACTCACTGGAGCACGTGTGGGAAGACCAAAGGCGCTGTTATTTTACGGGATTTCCAGAAACGGCTGGAGGAGTGAATCTGAAAGTGCGAATCACCCAGCCGGGGCAGGGGGAACCCGGGGCTGGCCGTGCTGGGTGGTTTTGGACCCGGCTCCTTGCAGCAACGGGAGCTGGGAGAGCAGCTGCACGAGGTGCCCGGCTCCCGGGGATGGAGAACAGGGGAGCTGGCATCCCTGTGTCCTGGTGGAAGGACCTGTTCCCTGCTTCCTTCCCCAGGTTGGAAGTGGAGGGGTTTGGGGGTCCAGAGGGCTGGGGGGGTGCTGGAGCAGGGACTGGGGGAGTGCCGGGTCCATTTCTGGCTGCTGCAGGATGTGACCCGTGCCAGAGCCATGCTGGCCTGTCCCCTGGCCGTGGTGCCACCTCCCCTTCCTGCCGGAGCCCCGGGAGCTGCGCTGGCGCCTTTGAGCGGGGCCGTGGCTCCTGCAGCCCCGTGCTGGGGAGCGGCAGCTGGTGCCGTGGGGAGTGGATGTGTCACTCTCTCTTCTTGGCAGGGAACAAACGTGTGGAGGAAAACCCTGGCTGCACCTGGCCTCCCGCCGCCTCCGCCCCGGCACGGGGCCGCTGCCTGCCCTGCGCCCCCCGCTCGCGCTCCCCAGCTTGGGACAGGGTGGCGCGACCCCCGGGAAGAACCCGGACCTGGGAAAACCAGCTGCAGATGAGTCACGTCACAGCCAGGCCCGGGAGCAGCTGCATCTCCAGGGCTCAAAGCGGCGCGGCTGGCAGAAGGGTCCTGCCAGTGCCGGTGCCGGTGCCGGCGGCGGTCCGGCTCCCTCGCCGGGCTGCTGCGCCGCAGGTC
This sequence comes from Apteryx mantelli, assembly GCF_036417845.1. Taxonomy (NCBI): domain Eukaryota; kingdom Metazoa; phylum Chordata; class Aves; order Apterygiformes; family Apterygidae; genus Apteryx; species Apteryx mantelli. Next base: position 662,122 of record NC_090005.1, read on the forward strand.
CTGCCCAGACGTCTCGACCCCGGCAGCTTTCGGTTCCTCTGTCCGGGCCGTCACGAGCTGCTGCGCCGGCATGAGCCGCGGGAAGGGAAGGGAAGGGAAGGGCGGCCATGGCCTGGCGGCGCTTCCCGCGCTCACGGGCGGTTTGCTTTGCCGGGTGACGAGTCCGGTCACACGGCGGCCGCGATTAGGGCAGCGCCAAGGCGCTAATTGCAGGAGGTAATTGGCTCGAGAGGTGCTTAGCGCAGGGTGCAGGGAGCCCCGAGCGCCGGGGAAGGCGTCTCCGTCGGCGCGGCTCCCCTCCCGGGCGTGCAGGTGTGATGTGCGTGGCAGCGCTGGCACAAGAGCTGCTGGCTTGGCAGCGCAGGACACCCTGCTCCCGCCGGAGCTGGCCCCTGCCATCTGGGAATCCTCCTCTCGCTCCAGCCGGGCGACCGGGCCTCTCCCGGGCCGTGAGCACCGCATCCTGCTGCCTCCGCTGCTGACCTACTTATCCCCTTAGCGGAGCTGCGGCTCAGCAGGCTCCGGCTGCCGACGCTGCTCCCTGCTCGCGCCTCGCGGAGCGCTTAGACATGAGCAGAGCGTCCCCGGGGTCGAAGCCGGCCTGCAAAACGCCTGTGTAAGGGGCTGCTTGGAAGCAGCGGTTTTTCTCTTCCTTTCTCTGAGCAGGGTGTATTAACCCGGCGGGTGGTTGCAGGAGTGAGGCAACATGCGGTCGCTTCCATCCGGTACCTGGATGCAAATACGTTCAGCGGCTGCAGCGCGCTCGGAGATCCTCGAGCAGCGCCCGCGGCTGCGCGCGCCCGGGGCTCGCCTGCGCGGGGCTGGGAGCCGGCGAGCGCCCCTGGGGCCGGGGGTGCCGTGGAGCTGCTGGGGGCCGCGCCGCGTGCTGGCACCCCCCCCCGATGCAGCCAACCCGCTGGCCGGCCTCAGCCCCCTCCTTCCCCGGCGCCCGCTGCAAGCCCAGACGGGACGGGTGCGGGGTGCCGGCAGGCTGCACCCGCGCGGGGCTCTGCCCGGTGGGCCGGTGCCGGAGGCAGGTGCGTTGGGCTGCCTGCCATGGGCGCAGGCAGGCGCTGCTGCAGCTGGAGGCAGGTCCCGGCGACCGCTTGATCTGCGCGGGCCCCCCACCCCGTGTTTCCTTTCCGGATGGATTTCCTGTTTTCTGCTGGCGGCCCGCTGCAGAGCCGCCGGGGTGGGGTGCGCTCCGGGCTGGGGCGTGGGCCCGGCGGGGGGTCGGGGCCGCGGGGCAGGAGCGCGGCTGCGCTCCCCGCTGCGAGCGGTCGTCCCGCCGGCGGGGGGCCGGCAGCCGCGGGGGCCGAGGTCTCGCGCCGCGAGTCAGTGGCACGCTCAGATTGCCGCTCGCAGGAAGCGTGCCGTTGCGGCCGTGCCGACGGTTTGGCCCGAGCGTGCTTCCCCGCCCGGCTTGGCGATGGCGTAACGTGCTGCCGGGCTGGGGGTCAGCAGCTGGATCCCGCGGCTCGGCCCGGAGGGATCATCCCAGCAGGGTGACGGGGCTCCCGGGATGCTGTGCGTGAACGTCCGTCCCCGAGCCCCACGCTGTGCCCTGCCGTGGGGATGGGGCGGCTGCTGCCGGCTGGGGGGCCCCGTCAGCCATCGGAGCAGGGAACATCCCCGCTCCTGGGAGCCGGAGCCGGCTGGCACGGAGGCAGGATCCTGGCGCTCGGCAATCTGGCAGCGAGAGGATGCAAACGGCTGCTGCGCGCGAGCTGGGGGTGGCGGAAGTGACCCCCGCGCGAGGCTGAGCTGCATCTGCCTTCGCCAGCCGGGGACCCGCGTGCAGAGGAACGGCGCTGGGGCGGGTGCTGAGCCCCGGGGCCAGTGCAGCGCCGGAGCCCCCCGCGTTACCCGTGGCCCCTGCGCACACTCAGCCATCTCGCTCGGGGGCATCTGCCTCCGCGCTGGCAGGGTCCGGCCGGCTCTGGCACAGGGTGGACGCCGGGATCCCTGTCCCCGGGATGGAGCGGGAAAGCCGCCCGCGTGACCCGTCCTGCTCCCTCGCCCTCTGCCACCTTCTCCAGCACCCTTAGCTCATGGCTCCCTGGCCCTGTGGGGATGAATCCAGGCCCTTGGGGGCGAAACGCCGGGATGCGCTCGCCCAGCGTGTCAATCCGCTCTGCGACAGCCGGATGATGGAGGTGTGAAAGCTCTTGGGGTGCCGGGGTGGGCCCATCGCCCCCAAACCCGGGCAGCTGGGAGGAACCCGCCCGTGCTGGAGCCGCCACCGGATTAGAGGTGACTCACCATAATCTTAAAGAAGTGGATTAAATCTCCTCCCCGCTGCCCTGCTTAATGAAATCCATCCCATAATGTGCTGCCAGCCCTGCTGTTCCCCCTCATATCCCCCCCCCTCCCCAGCCCTGTCCAGCTCCGAGCGGTGGCACGGTTCCCCCTTCCATCCTCGGGTCGGCAGCGCCGGGAGCATCCCTGCCCCGGTGCCGTTGCAGAGCCCCTCCGCATCCGCGGACCTGGGGCCCCTGCCCGAAACGCGTGCCGGGGCGCTGGCGCGTGCCCCTCTGCAGCGGTGGCGGCGGCGGGCAGCCCCCGGCGCGGGGGGGCCTGCAGGGCCCGGGTGAGCGGGCGAGCGTGCAGCAGGGAAGGATCCGGCTCCAGGCCGGGAGCAGGAAGGAAGGAAGGAAAGCGGAGTTAAAATAAATCAGGCCGGCGCGCTGTGGGGGAGGCCGCGGCTGGAGCTGCCCCCCCCCCCCCATCCCAGCTCCCAGGGCCCGGGCTTTGCGCTGTGCTGCCGGGCGCCGGTGGCCCTCGGTGCCCGAGAGCGACCCCAAGGCTGCAGCAGAGCTGCTCCCTCTGTTTTCCGCTGCGGGCGGCCCCGGAGCGAGGAGCAGCAGGTCCCTGCGGGGCCTGGGGAGGGCTGCGCTTGCTCCAGCTCCCGGCCCCCGCTGCCTCCCCCAGCTGCAGCCCGTGTCTCCCAGGCGTGGGATGGGGCCGGGGTCCCAGCGGGGCTTTGCACCGGCTGGGTGTTGCCTCCCCGGGGCGCCCTGCGGCTTGGGGCTGGGAGCAGGGTGGGAAGAGCGTGCCGGGGGGGAGGGGAGGGTGTGCGTGGCGTTGCCCTCTCGTTCGGGACCGGCCCTGACAGCTCTGCTCCTTCTCCCCGCCCTGGCAGGATGGCTCTCGGCAGCGGCCCGTGCAGAAGAAGAAGACGGTGTCCTTCAGCACCATGCCCAACGACCGGAAGATCAACAGCACGGCCGCCTGCATCTCCTTCATGCTGGAGGGCTGCGAGCTGAAGAAGGTACGCTCCAACTCCCGCATGTACAGCCGCTTCTTCGTGCTGGACTCGGACATGCGGTCCGTGCGCTGGGAGCCTTCCAAGAAGGACTCGGAGAAGGCCAAGATTGAGATCAAGTCAGTCAAAGAGGTGCGCGTGGGCAAGAAGACCCCCATCCTGCGCAGCAACGGCCTCTCCGACCAGTTCCCGGATGAATGCGCCTTCTCCATCATCTATGGAGACAACTACGAGTCCCTGGACCTGGTGGCCAGCTCGGCTGACGTGGTGAGTGCGTGGGTGATGGGGCTCCGGTACCTGGTGTCCTACGGGAAGCACACGCCCGAGGCACCTGGGACCGGCCACCCCTGCCTTCGGACCTCCTGGATCTCCTCCGTCTTCGACCTCGCTGACCTGGAGAAGTCTGGCCGCATCCCCGTGTCCCGGGCTGTGCAGCTCATCAAAGCCCTGAACCCGGGCATGAAGGCCTCCACCATCGAGCTGAAGTTCAAGGAACTGCAGAAAGCCAGCGACCGTATGGGCACGGACGTGGCCTGCGACCTCTTTGTGGAGGCCTACTGCGAGCTCTGCACCCGGCCAGAGATCTTCTTCCTGCTGGTGCAGTTCTCCAGCAACAAGGAGTACCTGGGCCTGAAGGACCTGCTGATGTTCCTGGAGGTGGAGCAGGGCATGGAAGGGGTGACGGAGGAGAAGTGCTTGGAGATCGTCAGCAAGTATGAGCCTTCCAAGGAGGGCCGGGAGAAGGGCTACCTGGCCATCGATGGCTTCACGCGCTACCTGCTCTCCTCCGACTGCTCCATCTTCGACCCGCAGCACCGCAAGGTGTGTCAGGACATGGCGCAGCCCCTCTCCCACTACTACATCAGCTCTGCCCACAGCGCCTGCCTCCTGGAGGACAACTTTTGGGGCAGCTCGGACATCAGCGGCTACATCAGCGCCCTGGGCCTGGGCTGCCGCAGCATCGAGCTGGTGCTGTGGGACGGCCCCGACGGCGAGCCCGTGGTCTACACCAGCCCCTCGGCCGCCTCCTGCGTGCCCTTCCGCACCGTGGTGGGGCTGATCGACCAGCACGCCTTCGCCGCCTCCGCCTACCCCCTCATCCTCTGCCTCGTGGCGCGCTGCTCGGCCGCCCAGCAGCGCCTGGCCGCCCAGTGCCTGCGCAAGACGCTGGGCGACAAGCTGTACCTGGAGCCCCCCGACCCCGCCGAGTCCTACCTGCCCTCCCCGGAGCAGCTCAAGGGCCGCATCCTCATCAAGGGCAAGAAGCTGCCGCCCGGCTGCGAGGACAGCGAGGGCGAGGTGTCGGACGAGGAGGAAGGCTGGGAGCTGGCGCGGCGCCTGGGCCAGGAGGACCGGGAGGCGCCGGAGGGAGGCGCCCCGCGCCGGGTGCGCCTCAGCCGGGAGCTCTCGGAGCTGGTGAGCCTCTGCCAGGCCGTCCCCTTCCAGGACTTCGAGAGCTCGCGGCGGGGGCAGCGCTACTGGGAGGTGTGCTCCTTCAGCGAGGTGGAGGCCGGGCGCTTCGCCAACGAGTGCCCCGCGGAGCTGGTGAGCTACAACAAGCGCTTCCTCTCCCGCGTCTACCCCAGCCCCATGCGCATCGACGCCAGCAACATGAACCCGCAGGACTTCTGGAAGTGCGGCTGCCAGATGGTGGCCATGAATTACCAGACGCCGGGGCTCATGATGGACCTGAACGCGGGCTGGTTCCGGCAGAACGGGGCCTGCGGCTACGTCCTCCGCCCCGCCATCATGCGGGAAGAGGTGTCCTACTTCAGCGCCAACGCCAAGGACTCCTTGCCGGGGGTGCCCGCCCAGCTCCTGCACCTCAAGGTCATCAGCGGGCAGAACCTGCCCAAGCCCAAGGGCTCCGGGGCCAAGGGGGAGGTGGTGGAGCCGTACGTGTGCGCCGAGATCCACGGCATCCCGGCCGACTGCGCCGAGCACCGCACCAAGACGGCCCTGCAGAGCGGGGACAACCCCGTCTTCGACGAGAGCCTGGAGTTCCAGATCAACCTGCCAGAGCTGGCCGTGCTGCGCTTCGTGGTGCTGGACGACGACTACATCGGCGACGAGTTCATCGCCCAGTACACCATCCCCTTCGAGTGCCTGCAGCCCGGGTACCGCCACGTCCCGCTCCAGTCCCTGGCCGGGGAGCCCCTGCCCCACGCCACCCTCTTTGTGCACGTGGCCATCACCGACCGCCGCGGCGGCGGCAAGGGGCACCGCCGGGGGCTCGCAGGGCGCCGCGGCCGCCGCGTGCGGGAGTACACCTCCACCAAGGCCACCGGCATCAAGGCCATCGACGAGGTCTTCCGGACGGCCACCCAGCCGCTGCGGGAGGCCACCGACCTGCGGGAGAACGTGCAGGTACCAGATGGTGCAGCGGTGGCTGCCGCGGGGAGGCGGGTTCGCCGGGGGGGGGGAGGATGGGGCCGGGCGGCAAGGAATCGGGAGCACCCAGGTGTCCTCCTGATCCCGGCTCCGGAGGGGCCGGGGGCTTGTGGACGAGAGGCTTCACCTGGAGCAGAAAGCTGGGGGACACGGGCCTTTCCCAGCAGGCAGGCAGGGGAGGGAGCGAGGGGTCGGCGGCCCCCTCCACGGGCCGGACGCTGACGCCGGTCTCTGCCCGCAGAACGCGCTGGTGTCCTTCAAGGAGCTGTGCGGCCTGACGCCCGCCGCCAACATGAAGCAGTGCATCATCACGGTGGCGGCGTGGCTGCTGCACAGCGACAGTGCGCCCAGCGTCACCCTCAACCTGGCGGAGCAGTACCCCCCCATGGAGGCCCAGGGCCCCATCCCCGACCTGCTGCGCAAGGTCCTCACCGCCTACGAGACGGTAAGAGCCGGGGAGCGTGCTGGGGCCGGGCAGCCCCCTGCCCGGCTCGCGTCCGTCCCGGGGCGGAGGGGCTTGGCTGGGGGGCTGCAGCGGCGGGTGCCCCCGAGGGACGCGACCGTGTCTCGGCGCAGGCTGCCCCTGGCTCTGTCCCAGCCCAGGGCGTTCGCTCCGCGGCGCAGACCCCGTCCCCCTGCGTGCGCTGCCCCAGCGCCGGGCCGGGGGGCATCCTGCGGTCCCGCCTGGCGGGAGAAATCCCATTAATAGCCGAAGCCGGAGCTGCTTCCTTCCTTTGTGTTGGAGGGAGAGCTGGCTGCCGGCCAGGCGCTGGCCGCGCGGCACCTGGCCGGCAGGGAGCCGCCGGCTGTGCGGGGCCGCCCTGCTCCTCACGCCGCCCCGCTCCTCTCCCCCAGATGATCCAGACGAGCCGGACACTGATCGAGTCGGCCGACGCCGTGTACGGCAAGCTCATGCAGGCGCAGCAGGCAGGTGGGTCCCCGGCGAGGGCGGGCGCAGCCCCGGCGCCCCGTGCTCCCTCTGCTGCACCTGACCGCTGTCCCAGGGCGCCGGAGCCGCTGCGCAGCCTGGGACCCGCGGCAGGTCCCCCTGGGGTGCCGGGGACACTGTGCCACCGAGCTGGGGGCTGGTCCCTGCAGGGATGAGCTGGAGCAGCCTGGCACCAGTGCACGGGCACGGCGGCGCGTTGGGATTTTGGCGGTGCACGCAGACGGGAGGAGCAGGGATGCATGTGCCGGGCCGGGGCGGCGTGCACCTTTGCACCCCTGGGCAGGGCGTCTGGGCTGCGGGTTGCCGGCCGAACAGCCTGGGGGCCGGGAGCGCCCTGGCTGTCGTCCCGGTCAGCCGCGGGAGAGCCGCTTCCGGCTGGCGTGGCCCGGAGCCTGGCTCTGCGGCTTTCCCACATCCCGGCAGTGCCGCGAGGCGTGAGGGGGAGGGAGCCGGAGCGGAGGGCGGTGCGGTGGGGTGCCGGGTGCGGGGCGCCGGCCGGGGCGGCGGGACCCCGAGCAGGGCGCCTGGGGAAGGTGGGCAGCGCGGGAAGTGCTGGGAGGGAAGGGAGGAGTGCGGAGGAGGCTGACGAGGAAGCGGAGAGGAGTCATTAGCTGCCAAACGCCGGAATATAATTAGCATCCGAAATAACAGACTGGGGCTGACGGTAGAAGTGGCAACTGAGTGTTATGACTTAGGAGACACATGGCTGAACCCACACAGGCAGGTGCTGCTGGCAGCCTGCCCCGCTCCTCCGGTGTCCCTGGGCCGCCAGCCCCGTGCCCGGCCCCGCGGCGGCAGCGTGGCTGCGCCAGCGGCGCACAGCTCCCTCCGTGCCCGGGAGCTCGCGGGGAGCTGGGGCGCGCTGGGCGGGAAGGGGGGATCCGCGCTGCCGCCGCTCCCAGCCCGCTCCCCGTGCTGCTGCCAGCAGCCCTGTTTGCTCCCCGGCTGCGCGGAGGCCTGGGAATCTCCCCTGGCGCTCGGCTTGCGGCTCCGCAGCCGCTGCCAGCGCGGGGGGGGAGCGCAAGTGAGGGGGGAGCGGGCCGGCACCGGGGGTGCTGGGGCACCCGGCTGCGGGGGGCCTGAGCCACAGGGAGCTCCGCACCCTGGTCCACGGCTCCCCGGGAAAGGCTGTGAGAGCCCGGCTGTGCCGCGCTGCCGGGGCATGGAGCGGCTTGGAGGGGGGCATCGCCCCGCCGGGGCACGGGCTGGCCCTGGGGCGGCTCGGCGCTGCCGACGCTGAGCTGCACCTCCAGGCGCTGGGAGCGGCGGCTCCCGGGGGTCATCCCGGCCCGCGCGCCCCGGGCGTTTGCTGGCGCTGCTTCGGCGCCCCGGGCTGCGGGAGGCGCCGGCGGGGGGTGCGGGTGGGGGCGTGCTGATTGACGGCGCGCGGGCGAGCAGGCTCGCGTGGGAGCCCCGGCGTGGGCCCGCAGCCGCGGCTGCGTCAGGGAGGGGTAAATATAGCACCCGCTCACGGGGCCGTCACGTGGTGCACGGCGCGGGGGGGCCCGGCGGGCCTGTGATCCACGACCCCCGCAGGGCCGGGGCGCGCGAGGGCCGTGCCAGTGCTGGGGGCAGTCACAGCCCTCCAGGCGGACCCTCGGCTCTGGCGTTAGGGGAGCCGGTCCTGCTGGCCGCTCCCCCCGTGTGTGCCGTGAGTGCAGTGCAGAGCCGGCTGCTCCGTTGGCCCCGTCATTCCCTGCACGGAGGGGGCATGGAGTCGGCTCGCTCCCTCCGTGCCGGGCGAAGGGCGCCGTGCCGGGCCGGTCTGTGCTCGTCTGAGCAGCGCTCTGCGTGTGCCCGCGCCGCAGGCATGGACTTCCACAAGGAGCTGCACCGCATCGAGGCCAAGGAGGGGCTGCGGGGCCGGAAGCTGCAGAAGGCGCTGGAGAGCTTCGCCTGGAACATCACCGTGCTGAAGGTGGGCGAGCGAGGGCCGTGGTCCCGGTGCGGCGCGGGGGCACGCAGCCCTCGCAGGGGGCCCCCCAGGGCCGCGGGCTCGGTCCCGGCCAGGGCTCCCCGGCTGCAGCGCCATGGGGGACCCCCCACGAGCGCCGCGGATGCAGCAGTCGGGTTCTGGTGGTCCGGGATGCTCCCGCGTCCCGCGATGCTCCCGCGTCCCGCGAGCCCGTGCTGCCCCCTCGTGGGACCGTGGCCGTGCCAGCGGGGCGGCCGCGTGAGCTGCCCTTTCCCAGGCCCCGCGGCCTCGCGGGGAGCTGCCGCAGTGCGGCACGGCCGGGCGGCTCTTTGCGATCCCGGGGCGCGGAGCCATCCTGACGCCCGTCTCCGCTCGGCGGCAGGGCCAGGCCGACCTGCTCAAGCACGCCAAGGCGGAGGCGCTGGACAACCTGTGGCAGATCCACAACGCGGGGCAGTCCTGCGGCATCGGCAGGAACGGCTCGTCCTCGCCCGACCCCTCCCGGCTGCGGACCCCGCTGGAGCCCATCCCCGAGACGGAAGGAGGCGGCGACGCGGCGTCCTGCTGACCCCGGCGTGGGGCACCGGGGCCTGGACTGAGCGCTCCCGCAGCACGGCATTGCCCCCGGCACGGCATCGCCTGTGGGGCCCGGACCGGGGGCACCGGCCTTTAGGGACACACGGGGCAGGGCTCCACCGTGCCCACGGGCGGCCGAAGGGCTGCAGCAGGGCTGGCGCAGCGGCAAAGCCTCGTGGGGACCAGCTCTGGGCGCAGAGCAGGGCGTTTGGGGAAGGACGTCCCTGCTCCCGTCTGTCCCGGTCCCCACGAGCTCCCGGGGCTTCCTTCTGTGTCCGCTTCCGGAGTGAGCGCCCGGCCCCGGGGCCGGCTGGGGATGCTGGCACCCCGATGGCCGTGTGCATGTGCCCCCAAGCCCGCTGTGCCTGACCTGCTGGCCCCACTGGAAAACAGCCCCGTCTCTGGACTCAGGTTTGCTGGATTTGCCTTTGCAAGCCCTGGGGAAAACCTGCCTGGCTGGAACCATCCCGGCTCTCGCCGGCTGATCCCCCTGCCCTCGCCGTGGGGCAGCGGGTCGCATCCCCTCCCTGGGGTCCCCCGGGCCCTGCCCTGCCGAGGGGCTGCACAGGCACCTGGGGAGCAGATGTGGCTTTTGGCATCAGGGAAAGCATCCTGGACTTCTCCCCTAGGGTGAGAGCATCCCGGGCGCAGACTATGAGCGAGGGCGGTCTAGGGTCGGATCGGGACTGCGGAGCCATTGTAAAGTGTGCGAGACCCACGCTGGTGCCCTGCTGCTCCGTCTCCGTGCCTGGCACGGGGGGCCAAGGGCCGGCATGGGGCCACTGAAGAGCAGGAGGGTGGCACTGCCGGTGCTGGGGACGGGGACCATGGGGCCGTGCCCGCTCCAGCATGGAGCCACGTGGCCCCCCCCCCCCTTTGTTAGGGAGCAGTAATTAGCCTAATGGGCCACGAGGAACGAGCCCGGGAGATGCCGTCGTCTGGGGCCAGGCAGTCGGGAGGGGACCCGCTGCGTCCTCCTGGCACTGACCTTCCGGCCGCTTTGTGCCGGCCTGGCCGCGGCTTCCTTAGGCAATTACAGCCTCATTAGTGCCAGGCTCCGCAGCCACCCGCGTCCCGCGCCCGCTCCGCGCCGCTCCGCACAATGGGGAGCTGCAAATGAGGGGAAAGGCCTGGCCGGTCTCCGAGCTACTGGGAACAAAGAGCGCGCGTCTCCCGGAGACCGGCCCGGCTCCCGCCGGCCCCTCCGCTTCCCGGGGTATTTTTGGCAGCGCTATTGTGCTGGGCCCGGCGAGGGCCGGGGGACGGGTGGGGGGCGGCCCCCTATAAAGCCCCGTGGCCGGGGCGAGCGGCTCAGGGTGGCTCTGCTCCTCGGCTCCCGGCGGGTCATGCCCCAGCGCCGCTCGGCCGCCTGAAGACGCCCGGGAACGATGGAGACACCGAACACCAAGGTGGGGCCGGGCGTGAGCAGCCCGTCGGGGTGGAGGATGAGGCCCCGGCTGCGGCGCGTGTAGGGGCCGACCGGGGCCGCGGGCAGTGTGGGAGAGCCGGGAGGGAAGCGATGCCAGGGAGGCTGCGATGTGGGCTGGGAACTGGGACTTGGCCCCGCGTGGGCTGGGGGGTGCAGGCAGCCGGGTGCATGGTGCATGCAGCATTGCACTGCGACGTGGGCTGAGCACAGGGGCTCTCGCTGCACATCCCACGATGGCGTGCAGCAAGGGAGGGCGCTCGCTGCCTTGTGCCAGGGCAGGATGTGTGTGACAGCGAGGACACCTGCAGCTCGTCCTGCTGCGGGAAGGAAACGTGGTCTGTGGGGCTGGAGCGGGCAGTGGGGAGCAGGACTGCTGGGTTCCCGCGTCCCTGGGGGGCACAGGGCTGCCCATACCGCCGAGTGCTGGATGCCCCAGGGCTCTTCTCGGGAGAGCTTTCCCCAGAGCAGCGAGGCAGCGGTGATGGGGAAGCCAGGACCGGCCGGGAGCCCTGTCCCCTCCTGCTGCATCCCCTTGCTGCAGCCCGGGCTGGGGACAGCCCTGTCCCTGTGCAGCAGCGGCTCTGTGCCCGTTGGAGCTGGGACACCCCGGCAGCGCGGTCATGCAGGCAGCTCTGCAGCACCCAGGCAGCCGGGAGCCGAGCCCAGCCAGGTGCCGGCTGTCTGGCTGCTCCGGAGAAACGGGAAGGCCGCCCCAGGGCTGCACTGCCCCAGCCTCTCCGGCTGCCCCCACCCTGACGCCAGCCCGTTGTTCCGGTAGTTCCAGAGAGCAGCTTGCCTCTTGCTCCTGCTCCTGCTCTGCTCCCTGGCCGAGGCCCGGCAGAATGTGCCCGAGTGCTGCCGGCAGAAGACCTGCTCCTGCCGCATCTACGACCTCCTGCATGGCATGGGCAATCATGCCACCGGCATCCTCACGCTGGGCAAGAGGAAGAGCGTCCCGCCGGCCTTCCAGAGCCGGCTCTACCACCTGCTGCACAGCTCCGGCAACCACGCTGCGGGCATCCTCACCATGGGCAAGCGAGGGGAGCACCCCGGTGCCGCCTGCCACGACGCGTCGGGCTGCCCCTCGGGCACGGACGTCCTGCCAACGCCGGTCCCGAGCCGCTCAGACACCAGCCCTGCCGGCCCCGGGGAGTGCCAGGGACAGTCAGGGAAGGACCTGGCCAAGAGCCAGGCCCAGGGGGCTGCAAAGAGCTTTTACTGAGATGGTTGGGGGGGGGGAGTGGGATCAGAAAGGGGATCCCGGCAGGGGACAGACCCTGGGGACTCGAGCCCCGGAGCTTGATGTAAATAGCACTTTTAAATACCTCCTCATGGCCCTGGCCAAGCCTGCTCAGGGCACTGCAGGCACCGCTGGCCTTTTACAATAAATGGTAGCCTGACGTTACGCAGCTTTGCCTTGTCTCCGGGGATGGGGCTGGGGGGGGGGGCTCAGGGCCCTGCCAGAGTCAGTGCCAGGGCAGCCAGCGAGGCTGGAGTCTTTGCCCGCTGTGCCAGGACGTGGATTGATGCTGCTGTGTCTGCACGTTTCCAGCTCTGGCCTCTTTTGCCTTGGTGGGGCGTGAAGGGAGGATATTCTGCTGGAGCGAGTCTGCAGGAGCCCCAGGGGCCGGGGCCAGAGCAGGGCGTCAGAGCTCGCTGTGCACCACGCCGTTGCAGGGGTGTGAGCTGGGGGGGAGGCTAGGGGTGCGCCTGGGCCTGGCAGGTTCAGACCTGGAGGGACCCGAGGCTCGAGCAGGGCGTCCAGGCACAGGGGTGCTTGTGGAGCCTCTCCCAGGATGGCGGGACCCTCCTGGCAGGGACGGCAGTGGTTCTGCACCCGGGCAAGGGGAGAAGCTTGGTGCTGGGTGATGCGCGGGCTGCCAGGGCAGGGCAGCCGCCGGCCATGCGGACTTTGGGGCTACGCAGTGCCCTGAGGGGCTCAGAGCATCTCCCCCACCGCAGCACCAGGGAGCCTCCAGTGACCCCCTCCAGGCCATGGGACCCCCCCCCAATCTCCACCTGCCTCGGCTACCCTCCCACCCCTGTCCCCTCGCAGGGCCCTGGCTGGGTCCTGTCCCCCCTGGGCCCCCCCGGGGCATCTCCCAAGGCACAGCCTCGCACTGCAGCCGCGGGGCCACCTTTCCCTGGGGCAGAGCTCCCAAGCCCCGGTCCTGGGCGCAGCGGCTGGCCTGGGGGCTCGTGCCGGCCGCTGGCCCCAGTGCAGAGGGGTCCCGGCTCCCAGGGCTGCCCCGGCTGCCTCTGCCTCCCCTGCCCGCCGCAGGGCCCGGGCAGTGCCGGGGCGGGAGCGGGGCTCTGCAGGGTGCCGGGAGCCTCCGGCGTCTCCGTCCCCGGCAGCGGGACCCTGCCGTGGGCTGGGGCTGGGCGGGCCGGATCCTGCCCCTTCCGCGGCCTCCATGGACCCCGCTTGGCTTTGCAAGGGCTGGTGCCTCCGGGCGCCGAGCAGGCTGGTGCCGCCTTGCCGGTGCCGAGGGGGCTGGTGCCGAGCGGGTCCCGGTGCCGCGGTGCCGGTGGCTGCCGGTGCCGAGGCCCCTCCCGGTGCCGGCGGCGCGCAGGGCCCGGGGCGGGGCGGGGGGCGGAGCGGGAGCCCCGGGCGGGCCGGGCCGAGCCGAGCCGAGCCGGGATTAGCCCGCGGCGCCGGGGACGCACCTGCGGAGGGGCCGGGGGCGGCGGAGCCCAGCCCGCAGCCCCGGCGCGGGCGGGCCCGGCGGGACCATGCCGGTGATGAAGGGCTTGCTGGCCCCGCAGAACACCTTCCTGGACACCATCGCCACCCGCTTCGATGGCACACGTAGGTCTGCGCCCCCCGGGCCGGGCTGGGCCGGGCCCGCTGCGGCGGGGAGGGTCCGGGGAGGGGCAGGCGGTGCCCCCGGGGAGCGGCGGGGGGGGGGGCTGGGGGTCGTCCCGGGACGGGAGCGCCCCCGGGGCTAGACGGGACGCCGCCCTCCACCCTTTCCGCCCCGTCCCCGCCGGTTCGGGACCCCCTGGCCGGGCTCAGCAATTCGAGGAGAGCCGGCCGGACTCGGCCCCCAGGGACCCCTCGTTCATCCCTGCCGGGCTCGGTGACCTGGGGACCCCTGTGTCCCCCAGATGGGCTCGGCACCCCGGGGACCCCCGTGCAGCCCAGGGCGCTCAGTACCACGCGGCCTCCCTTTCCCCCAGGTGGGATCGGCACCCTGAGGACCCCCGAGTGGCCCAGGGAGCTCGGTGGCCCGGGGCCCCGTGCAGACCCCGCTCCCGGCCGCGCTGCCGCCCCCGGGTCGCGGGGCTCCGCCGGGGCCGGGGCCGGGCCGCGCTCGGCGCCGTCGGGGCCGCTCAGCACCACGGACAGTTCCCGGCCGGCCGGGAGGCCCCGGTGCAGCGGCGGGGGCCGCACGGGGGTCCGGGGGGGGGGGGCGAGCCCCGGCCGCGGTGCACGGGAGGCTCCTGGCACCCTCCGGGCCTGGGCTTCAGCCAGCAGAAGCTGCCCCGGGGGTCGCAGCCCCCGGCCGGGTCTCAGGCCCGGGGGAGCCCGGCTCGGGCTCGGCTTCGCCCCGGTGCCGGGGGGTGGTAGCGCCCAGGCCCGGAGAGCTCTGGGGAAGGGAGGCAGCGCCGGGCCAGACACTGCGGGGCGCCGGGGCCGGCGGAGCCCCCCGAAGTGCTGGGCAGGGGGAAAGGGCTCGGCTCCATCCCCAGCGCGGCAGTGAGCTGCCAGGGCAGCCCGAGCCCCGGTGCCACGGGGACAGCCGTCGGGAGCAGCATGTGCCTGTCGCGTTGGCAGCACACGGAGGGGTGCGGCAGCCCATGGCACCGGGCTTCCCTGGGAGCTCTGCACCGGGGAAACCCCCCTGCTCACACAGGCCGGCTCTCCACAGGCACTTCTGCCCTGGGTCCCCAAGGGCTTCTCCTCTGGGAGCTCAGGTGCCATGTGGGGCCCTGCCCACCTCTAGGGCCTAGGTGGAAAAGCATCTCATTTGCTTGGAGCTGTGTCCCTGGAAAAGGTGAATACTGAGAGCAGTGCGTTTTGGCCAGGGCTGGGAGCAGGGCTGTGGTCCTTGCTGACCATTTTGCAACCACTTTCCACAGCTGGAGGTGCTGGAGTGTCCCTGGGAACTGGGCTCCTCCCTGTGTTCATGTGCCGGGGCCAGGATGGATTAAGGCCCTGGCACGTTGGAGAAGGGATTATTCAGCGATGCCACATGCCAGCTGCTGGCAACCACTTGGGGACAGGCTGTGTTCAGTCCCGACCCAAGGCCTCCCCAAGATCACCTGGAGCAGGGGCCTCCCAGGCCCATCCTGCTGATGCAGGATGTCGTTTGCCCGTGGAAGCTGTCATTGGGGTGTTACCCTCGAGATTTGCCTTGCACAACAAGGCAACAAGCCTCCTCAGCCAGCCCCAGCTCAGAGACAAGCAGCTCCCAGAGGTGCCACAAGCTCCCCTCAGCTCTGCGCTGCTGGCAGCACTCTGCAGGCAGCAGGGACAGTGCCCGCCTTTGCTGGCCCTGGGGCCCTGGAGATCTGGATTGGGGCTTTCGGATGCAACAGGTCTGCGGGGGAGCTGCCTGGGAATCTGCCCTGGGGACATCCAGGAATGAAGGTGGCTGACAGCATCCTGCCTTCGATTGCTCAAACCCACCTTCCAGGCACTTTTAAGTAGTGTTTGGCTTTGCGGGTTTGATATGTCTCTTATCAGCTTTATCCACCATGGAACGGGGCTTTAGCTGCAGTGATACGCCGTGCGAGTTAACCCCGGCTCTCCTGCACAGCTGCTGCCTGCTTGGCCCCAGGTCACTTGTCCAGGCAGGCCGGTCACTGCGCAGGGGCTGCCGAGCCTCTGGCAGGGCCACAGCCCCCTTCTCATGGCAGAGCTGCTCCGAAATGCGAGTCCTTTTTTTTTCCTCCTCTTTCTAATAACACACCCTGGACAGCACAGTAATCCTGGCTCCCCAGAGCCAAAAACTGGCCTTAGTCACAGCCTCAAGCTATTTTTGCTTCTCTGAGCTAATCCTGGGTTGAGCTGTGCTGCGATGGCCCTGGTGCAGCCCTTCCGCCCTGGGGTCGTGTGTGCCTGGCATCCTTTCCGCAGCCCCTTCCGCCCTTGCCCAGGCTGCTGCTGGCCTGGCACGGCGTCGGGGCCTCTCCGCGGGCGCCGTAGTCTGCTGCTGGCCTCCCTCTCCTTTGCTGTGAAACGGGGGAGCCAGCGCGTTTCCCGCTGCCAGTGCCCGGCCCGTGGGGCGGAGGGGCCCTCGCCGGGCGGGAGCACGGAGCCTGTGAGCCCGGCTGGCTGCGCACGCCGGCTCCTAGGCGTCGTTTCGGCACGAGGCCGTCTGTCCCTGCTGGCGCGGCGCCTGTGCAAGGTGCTGCTGCGGGCCCCGCTCTGCCCCGCCGGCAACCGCCTCGGTGGCGGGTTGCGATGCCAAAGCAGCTGCTCTGGGGCTGGGCAGGAGCCCAGGGGGTGGCGAGGGCTTTCGTCCACCCGGAGCCACCTCGCTGCCAGGGTGGGAGTATTGCCGGGGAGCCCTTGGGGCACCGCGGTGCCGTGCCCGGGCTGGAGCCCCAGCACCGGCAGCTCCCGGCCGGGTTTGCTGCTGCTCCTGCTAAGCCGCCGTAGCCCCAGCAGGGAGGTGGGAGCGGCAGATGGCGAGGGGGAGGCGTGAATCGCGTCGCTTGGGATCGCGTCTCTGTGACGATGGGAGCCAGGAGCTATATCTGTGCTCCTGGGCTCCTTCCCCTTCCAGCGCAGTGGGGCTGGGGCCTCCGGGGTGCCAGAGCGGAGGGGCTGCCCCAGGAGCCCTTCCCCGGAGCCCCCAGCTTGGGCTGGAGATCAGCCCCGGTTCACGTGATGGTGCACGTTTCTGCCTGGCTCTGCCAGCCCTCGGCGGGCTCGGCGGTCCCGGGAGCCGTGGGGCAAGGCCGGCGGAGGGGGGACGCCAGGCCTGGCCCGGGGGGGGTGGTGCGGGGAGCCAGACGCCTGGGCGCTTTGCTGCTGCGGAGGAGAGCAGGGTCTGCGCACGGGAGCAGGCGGCAGCAGGACGAATGCCTGGTCCCCTTCCCATGCGGCCCCGCGGCGGGAGCGGGCGAGCCGGGCTCCTGCCATGGGGCACAGCGGCTGTTCGTGCCCCCCCGCATGCAGCCGCAGCTGCGTCCCTCTCCTTTCAGACAGCAACTTCATCCTGGCCAACGCGCAGGTCCGCCGCGGCTTCCCCATCGTCTACTGCTCCGACGGCTTCTGCGACCTCACCGGCTTCGCCCGCACCGAGGTCATGCAGAAGAACTGCAGCTGCCGCTTCCTCTGCGGGGCAGAGACCAGCGAGCCCGTCCTGCAGCGCATCGAGAAGGTGCTGGATGGCAAGCAGGAGTACCAGACCGAGGTCTGCTTCTACAAGAAGGGGGGTGAGTGGCACGGGGGGCCGGGCCCCGCGGGCTGCGGCGCTGGGGCCCTGGGGCACGGGGCGAGCCCGCCGGCACGGAGAGTGGCAGAGGGTCCGTGCCGCCCTCACCGCTCCTCTCCTCCGAGCAGGAGCTGCCTTCTGGTGCCTGCTGGACATCATGCCCATCAAGAACGAGAAGGGCGAGGTGGTGCTCTTCCTCTTCTCCTTCAAGGACATCACAGAGAGCCGGGGCAAGGGCTACTCAGGCGACAAGAAGGAGGGTGAGCCGTGGGATGGGGATGGGATTTGGGGCGCGGCGTGCACGGTGGGCGCTTGGCAAAGGGGGTTCCTGGTTCCCAGCCGGATCCTGCCTGGTGTCTGGGTGCCCGGCCGGTGCTCCTGGTGCCGGGTGGTGTCCCCAAAACGGCCTTTGCTCTGTTGCACCATGGTGGCTCCCAGGGGAAGGGGACAGGAGCAAGGGGACAGGGCCGCCCCTGCCGCCGGGGCCCGCAGAGCTCAGCTGAGCCGCCCCGTGCGCAGAGGGGTCCCGCCGGCGGCTGGGCAGCGCTCCCGCTCACCGAGCCTTTCTCGCCCACTCCAGAGAAGCAACGGAGCAGGAAGGCCGGGAGCGCGCACCTGCGGGCGGCGCGGAGGCAGGGCCGGACCGTGCTGCACCGGCTCAGCAGCCAGTTTGCCCGGAGGGACCGTGGCGAGATGAAAATCAACCGCGTAAGGATCTGAGGGAGCCCTGGTTCTGCTCGACGCCTGCCGGGCAGGGGCCATGTGCAGGCCAGCTCCCTGCCCTCCCGCGGGCACCGAAACGCCCTCGATCCCAGGCAGCCGCACCGCGTCCTCAGCGCGGATGCGGCTCGCTGGCAATGGGAGAGCAGCCACAGTGCGCGCGGAGCTTCCCATGGCAGTGCCAACCTTTAGGCAGCTCTTCCAGGCCTGTTTCTCTTATCGCACGCTAGCTGTCAAGAAAGCCCGGCTGCTCGGTCTCAAAGCAGCCGCATGCTCGGGGGAGCGCGGTTACCAGGCTCCGGCACCCGGTGTGCCGGCGGCGGGGTTTCCAGCAGGAGCAGTGACGCGTGTCGTCCCTGTGCCGGGCTGCTCGTGTGGCGGTGGGGGGGAACCTGGGCAGCGACGGGCACCGCCTGCGAACGCTGGGCCAGGGAGGAGGTCTGTGACCGGCTGGGCTGGGTCCGGACCTGGCAACTGGGCAAAGAGTCCCAGCTTGCCGGTTTTGAACCGCGGGGGCTGCTGCGTGCCGGGGTGAGGGACAGGGCCAGGCGGCACGTTAGCTGCTCCCCAGCAGAGCTGTCGCTGCTTTGCAAGGACGGTGGCAGCGGCTCTGCCGGGGCTGCCCACAGCGTGAGACTTTGCATATCGGAGCATTCTGGGCAGCAGCCAGTGGATTGCCATTAATAGCATTAGCATAACATTAATTTATTTGCCATAATCAGATATTCCGTGACTGCCTCTGCGGGTGACCTTAGGGCAGCCCATGTTGCATGTGCCCCTTTGGAAATGCGAGTCTGTCACCCTGGCATCTGGGCGGGCATCAGAGGAACCCGCAGGCCAGCGGGGTCTCATGAAGAGAGGGGTCTGCACGGGCCTCCGTCCCCTCTCGTGCGGGGACAGTCCCTGCCTGCGGGTGCCATCCCTGCCGTTTCCTCCAGAATGTGTTTGAGAACAAGCCATCCATCCCCGAGTACAAAGTGGCCTCGGTGCAGAAGTCCCGCTTCATCCTGCTCCACTACAGCGTCTTCAAGGCCCTCTGGGACTGGCTGATCCTGCTGGCCACCTTCTACGTGGCCGTCACCGTCCCCTACAACGTCTGCTTCACGGGCACGGAGGACAGCCCGTCGGCCGCCCGCAGCACCATCGTCAGCGACATCGCCGTCGAGATGCTCTTCATCCTGGGTAGGTCGGTGCCGGGCTCGGAGCGCCCTTGCGGGGCGAGATGACGAGCCTGGGCAGGGGAGGGATGCAGCCGGAGGATGCAGGAGCGGGGAGCCGGCATCGCTCGCCGCCGGCAGCGGAGGCGAGGGGCGCTGAGCGCCGGCCGCGCGCTCTCTCCGGGCAGATATCGTCCTGAACTTCCGCACCACGTACGTGAGCCAGTCGGGCCAGGTGGTGTACGACCCCCGCTCCATCTGCATCCACTACGTGGCCACGTGGTTTTTCGTGGACCTCATCGCCGCCCTGCCCTTCGACCTGCTGTACGTGTTCAACGTGACCGTGGTGAGTGCCGCTCGCGCCGCGGCCCACCGGGCAGCGAACGGCTCCCTTCGGAGGCGCCGGTCCATGTGCGCCTGTCTGCGAGCCGGCGCGGGGAGCGCGGGGGAAGCGGAGATGGCAGCTATAGCGGGAAGCCTCCCACGCGTCTTAATTTAACCAGAGGCAGCCACAAACGACAGCAACTGCCAAAGCGCCGATCCAGAGCTGCAGGCAGCGCCCGCCCTGCGCACCATGCGCGGGTGCTCTGCAGGCGCCGTGGGGATGGTCCAGGAGGGGCTCGGCTGCATAGGGGTGCAAATACCTTGTGCGTCCGCACGTCGTAGCAGTGCCTGCGATGGGCGCTTGTCCATTGACAGCTCTGGAAGGGCGGTGAATCCCCAGAGCAGGAGGGCAGGGGATGCCCCATGCACCCAGGAGCTGCTGCCGTGCGCTGGTGCATGGGCGGTGGGGCAGGGGCTGCCTGGATGCACCGGGAATGGCCATGCCCTGGGTGCCCCGCTCCAGCACCAGAGCCGGCCCTGCTCCAGAGCAGCCAGCAGCACGGCCTGCTCCGACAGCAGCCCCGCGGGAGGGAGCCCCCGGGAGGATCCCCTCGCCCTGTGGCCTGTTGCAGGACAGATCCTGCGCGGTGTCCCATACGCTACCATAGCGTTTGAGCCACCCTCAGAATCGGAGCTGGATTTGGGAGAGGCGTGTATGTGTGCCTGGGATGCAGATTCAGCCTCCCACTTCCAAAAGTGTGGATCCTGGAAACCCGTCCTCCCCCACTCCACATATGCATGCACACACATGCAGACAAGCATGCATGCATGTGGCTCACATGCACATGAGCGTGCATGCATGCGGCACACACACACACAAGAGTGCAGGCATGCAGGCACACACACGTGCAGACAAGCATGCATGCGGCACACACATGCACACAAGTGCGCATGCAAACATGCACACATGGGCACATGCAGCTGGCAGAGCCGGCTCCCAGCCTGAGCCTCCACCAGCCCTCGCGGGGCCCCAGCTGAGCAGCGGGGCAGGGATGTGCTGCCACAAGTGTGTTGCAGCCCCGTTACCATCCTCTGCTAATTGGAGAAGGGAGGGAAGGAGCGAGGCGAGCACAGAGGCTGCAATTAGGCTTATCGGAGGCACCGCAGCAGAGCGGGGAAGGCGAAGGCGCTCAGGGGCTAGACCTGCCTCCTGAGCCAAACCAGCCCCGCTCGCGCCCCAGCTGATGCTGCTGGCTAGGAAAACAAGCTCGCCGGAGCGGGGCCCTTCCCGGGACTGCGGCTGCAGGGGGCCATTCCCATTCCCGGGGCTGCGGCTGCGGGGGCCTCTAGCTGTCTCTGCCAGGGCAGGGGGGAGCGGGAGGCACGCGGGGAGCAGCACCCTGCGTGGGGAGGCTGCAGTGCGAGGGTGCGAGCAGCAATTTCCTGCAAAAGGCTGCCAAGGGAGCGAGCGCGCAGCACGGCCGCTGCCAGGACGGGGGGCAGTGGCGGTGGGAACGGGAGCTGCTCTGTCCCAGCCGGCTTTGGTGGGTGGCCGACTTCAGCAGCAGCTAACGCATGGCCTCCTTCGCTGTGCCCCACAGCCCTGGGCTCCCCGCAGGGCCTGACGCAGAGATAGGAAGGGAAAGGAGGACGGAGACAGGCGCTTTGGGCAGTGCAGGAAGCCCTGGGGGCTGATGCAGCTCGGCATCGCTGCACGTCCAAACCGATCAGCCTAAGCTGGGGCATCTCTAGCTCGCTGCGTCCATGATCTTTGCAGGCGAGACACAGCCTCTCGCTGAGACTTCCCTTTGCAAAGTAGATTAGATCAGCTTGGCTTCAACATGGCTTCACCACACCCAGCCTCCGCTAGCAAATCCACCGCTCCTGCCCGTCACCTCCCGTCCCGTCTCCTGGGGTGACTCGGGGCCCCGACAACGCTGACCCCAGCTGCCTGCTGCGGTCAGGCATGGCGGTGGCCGGCTCTTTGGGGAGGCAGCTCCTCCCGGCCTGCCCCGTCGCCCACGACCCTCCTGGCAGCTGCGGCCGGTCGGGGCCCCGCGGTGGCGGGTCCCTGCCCGGGGGCGGCGGGGGTCCCTGCCCGGCGCTGGCTGCGGCTCGCGGGTTCACCCACCTGCCCCGCTCCCCAGACCTCGCTGGTGCACCTGCTGAAGACGGTGCGGCTGCTGCGGCTGCTGCGGCTGCTGCAGAAGCTGGACCGCTACTCGCAGTACAGCGCCATGGTGCTCACGCTGCTCATGTCCATGTTCGCGCTGCTGGCCCACTGGATGGCCTGCATCTGGTACGTCATCGGCCGCAAGGAGATGGAGAGCAACGACCCCCGGACCTGGGACATCGGTGAGCGGCGCCGGCCGCGGGGCTGCCCGCACGCGCCTGGGCTCCCGGGGCTGCTGCTCCCCCCTGCGCGTTGCTCTCGGAAGGCGGGAGCCCCCCGGCCGCCGGCCCCGCAAGCGGAGGGCAGAGCCGGGGCTGCGCGGGGCCGCGGGGCTGGCGCTGACCCCTGCCTCTGCTTGGCAGGCTGGCTGCACGAGCTGGGCAAGAGGCTGGAGGCTCCCTACATCAACAACTCGGTGGGGGGCCCCTCCATCCGCAGCGCCTACATCGCCTCCCTCTACTTCACCCTCAGCAGCCTGACCAGCGTGGGCTTCGGCAACGTCTGCGCCAACACCGACGCCGAGAAGATCTTCTCCATCTGCACCATGCTCATCGGGGGTGAGGCGGGGAGCGGGGCCGGCTCGGGGCCCCCGTCGGCCGGCCGCCGTGGCGGGCAGCCTGGGGGTGCGGAGGGGCACGGGTGCCCCGCGGGGACGGCGCCGGGGCCGGGGACTCTCGGGGCTCGGCGCGCTGTGAGCCCCCGCTGCCGGCCTGACGCTGCCCTCCCGGCCCCCAGCGCTGATGCACGCTGTGGTCTTCGGCAACGTCACCGCCATCATCCAGCGCATGTACTCGCGCCGCTCGCTCTACCACACCCGCATGAAGGACCTCAAGGACTTCATCCGCGTCCACCGCCTCCCCCAGCAGCTCAAGCAGCGGATGCTGGAGTATTTCCAGACCACCTGGTCGGTGAACAACGGCATCGATGCGAACGAGGTAGGAACCGTTGGCGGCTCTGGGCCAGCCCTGCTCCTGCCTCCCGTCCTGCACCTGGAGCGTGGGGTGATGGAGCCGGCCGGGCCAGCTCCACAGGTGCAAGCGTGTGCCTGTGCGAGCACATGAGTGTGCAAAGGTGCATGCACACACTCACTGCTGCTGGGGGGGAGCAGAGCTGTGAGCTGGGACTGGGGCATGACTCCTGCTGGCACGGGGAGCAGGGACGTGCATGGGGAGCAGAGGGAGCCCATTAAAACAGCCAGAGGTGTCCCGGGCTTGCTGCGGGCTTTAGCACAGGCACCCCGGCCTGCCGCGCTGCACGATGCCCCGTCGCTGGCAGCAGATCTCCGCCCTGGGGCCGGCAGGTCCCGCGGGGGGGAGCCTGCTCTCCCTTTGCCCCGCGTGTGCGCCACCAGCACCCGGCCTCCTCTCCCCCAGCTGCTGCACGACTTCCCCGACGAGCTGCGGGCGGACGTGGCCATGCACCTGAACAAGGACATCCTGCAGCTGCCCGTCTTCGAGACGGCCAGCCGGGGCTGCCTGCGCTCCCTCTCGCTGCACATCAAGACCTCGTTCTGCGCCCCGGGCGAGTACCTGCTGCGCCAGGGCGACGCGCTGCAGGCCAACTACTTCGTGTGCTCCGGCTCCCTGGAGGTGCTGCGGGACAACGTCGTGCTGGCCATCCTGGGTGAGGGCAGCAGGCTGCTCCAGCCTCGGTGCATGCGAGGACTTGGTGGAGGCTGGGATGCCCTCGCGCCGCCGGGCTGCGACCGATCCCCTCCCGCAGGCAAAGGGGATTTGATCGGAGCCGACCTGCCGAGCAAGGACCAAGTGATCAAGACCAACGCGGACGTGAAGGCACTGACCTACTGCGACCTGCAGTACATCGGGCTGCGGGGGCTCTGCGAGGTGCTGCAGCTCTACCCCGAGTACGCCAGCAAGTTCACGGCCGACATCCACCAGGACCTCACCTTCAACCTGCGGGAGGGCAGCGAGATGGAGGTGGGTGCGTGTCCTGCCCCTGCGCCGGCCCTGCCTCCCCCAGCGGCTGCCCCCCGGGGGGGGGGGGGGGGGATGCCCCCGTGCGGGGCTGGCAGCAGCCACGGGGATGCAGGGAGCTGGAGCTGGCTGGGACCCACAGCCCTGCCGGGAGCAGAGACGGTGAGACCCCATCCAAGGGCTCACGCAGGGCTCAGCGAGCCTCCTTCCCTTCCCCTTGCACCCCAGAGCGGGGCTTGTGGGGCAGGCGTGAGAGGGGCACGTTTGCCGCACGCTTGCAGTCCGTGGGGCTGTGCAGCCACAGCCCGGCTTCCCCCAGCTGCGAGCAGCTCGGCGAGCTTGCGCTCGAGAGCATTTGCAATGCGGAAAGCCAAGGCGGATGCAAGGCTGGCAAACCGGGGCAATGCCACATCCCGGAGAGGGAGCCGGGAAGCAGGACAGGGCGTTCCGACCGGATGCCCCCGCCGGTCCGGGGCCACAGGGCTGGGTGAGGGCGCGAGCACCGGCAGAGCTCGGGCCGGCTGCGCGGGGCCGCGGCAGGAGCGGGGCGAGGAGCGGGCGCGGGGCTGCAGCCCGGCAAGCCCGGGGCCGGCGCTGACGGGCGTCTGCGCTCTCTCCCCAGGGGCTGCTCCGCTTCGCCCGGTCCCCGCGGCTGGTGCAGGCGGCGCAGGTTGGTGCCCGGCCGGGGGGCGGCAGGGTGGGGACAGCCGTGCCCCGCGCGGGGACGGCCCTGACCTCCCTGCGCCCACCCGCAGCTGCGTCCCGACAGCGGTGCCTCCCTGGAGAAGCCCCTTCCCTCCATCCTCGAGGACGGCGAGGAGCCCGATGACATTTTCCAGCACTCGCCCGCTGCCATCGCCCGCCGCAAGCTGCTGCTGCCCAGCCTCAGCAGCCCGGGGCGCCGCGGGTCGCTCAGCAGCCTGCTGGGTGACGAGCTGTGCCAGCTCTCAGCCCTGCGGCGCAACTGCCGCTCGCCGGCCCGCTGCCGCCGGGGCCGCAGCCCCTCTCCGCGGTGCCGGCGGGACGCCCCGCTCTCGGACAGGGAGGCTGGCGGCGGCAGGAAGCCGGCCAAGCTGCTGATCCCCTCCCTGCACAGCTACGGCCCCCCAGACCTCAGCCCCAGGTGAGGCCGGGGCTCCCCAGAGGGTTTCACGCACCACGCGTGTCCATGCACACGTGTCTGTGCATGCCACGCGTGTGCACCTTGCTGCGTGCATGTGCGAGAGAGGGCGGCCCCCTCCCCACGTTGCATGCACCGTCCTCCCCAGCCCGTGCACGTGCGTGGGGAGCGCGGGTCTGCTGCCCCACGCCGACCGGGGCAGCCGGGGCCAGGGCTCACCCCCACTCCACAACCTTTCCCCTGCCCTAGGGTGGTGGATGGCATCGAAGACGACGGGGGCACGTCGGAGGCGCAAACCTTCTGCTTCAACGTGGACCCCCCGCTGCAGAGCGCCTCCAGGGACTCCCCGACGTCAGGTAGCTCCGGCGGCGCTGCGCGGGGCAGGACGAGCCCCGGGGCCGTCCCGAGCCCTCGTGCTCCTGCCCGGGGGGCTGCAAGGGGGGGAGCAGAGGGGGCAGCGCGTCCCGGTGAGCTCCGCCAGGCTGAGACCGGCCGCGATTTTCCAGCAGGGACCGACCCGGCCAGCCCGGCGCTGGACACGGAGGCGGAGGAGATAAAGCAGAACATCCGGAGGCTCAACCAGGAGGTGCGGGGAGGTGCGGGGCGGGCACGTCCGCCGGCTGCCGCGGGGCCGGGCCGGGCCGGGCCGCGCTCACGGCTCTCCGTCCCTTTGCAGATCGCCCACCTCAACCAGGAGGTCTCCCACCTCAGCCGGGAGCTGCAGCGCATGATGGAGCTGCTCCAGGGCCGCCTGGGCGCGCCGCCGCCCGCCTGCCCCGCCGCCGCCCCGGTGCCGCCGCGCCAAGCGGCGCCGCCCGAGCCCCCCGGCGCCCGCAGCTCCCCCGCCGCCAGCCCCCGCGCCGCCCGCTGCCCCGTCCGCAGCCGCTCGGCGCACGCCGCCTCCGGGCCCCCCGGGCGGCCGCCCCGCCACGCCGCGGCCCCGGCGCCCCTCTCCCCGGCGCCGCGCTCCTTCCCCGGCTGCGCGGCCCGCGGGCAGCCCCCCGCCCGCCCGCAGCTCCGCTCCAGCCCCGCCGCCTTCCACTGACCCCCGTCCCGCGGGGCTCGTCCCGCCCCGGTGACTTTCGCACGGTCGGGGCTCCGCTCCGCCAGCCTTAGCCCTCCCGGAGAGCTGGAGCAGGAGCCCGGTGCCGCGGCCGCTCCGCAGGGCGCCGGGACCCCGCGGGGCGCAGGCGGGCCCCGCTGCACCTGCCCTCCTCGCTGCACCCCCGCCGAGCCCCCGGCCTCCGAAACCAGCAGGGATTTTGATACGCTTTTGATACTCTTTTCCCAGGGTTGTTTTTTTTTTTTTAAATCGGGCCCGGCTCTCTCGCCCTGCTGCCCGGCGCCGGCGCCGCGCTCCGCGCCAGCCTCGCCGCGCCCCGAGGCAGCAGCGGGACGCTGCTGGGCGCTGCCCAGGGACTGGGCTGCGAGGGCTCCGGCGGGGCTTTTTGGGGATCTCCGGGCGGCTTCCAGGCGCCGGCTCCGAGCGGGGACGGCACACGGCGCCGGCCCCGGAGCTGCGCCCGGCCCCGCTGCGCCGCCGCCCCGCTCTGGGCCTTGGCGCCTTCCTTCACGTTTTTCAGGGCGCTGATTTCTGTAGTTTATTTTTTTATCCCCCAACAGTACCTTTTGCAGACTCCGGCCCCCAGCCCTGCCTCGTACTCCCACATCTCCCCGGCATGACCTATCCTACCTGTGCGTCCCTACCCGCCCCCCAAACTGCACAGACTCACATGGGAAATAAAAGCTCTATTTTTACAGCCCCGGCTCTGGGTGACTCATTGCAGTGGCCTTCCGCAAAGCCCCGGGCTGGGGCTGCTCTTTGCCCTGCTCTGTGGTGGGAAGGGAGAAGGGATGCGCAGGGCACTGGGATCCCCTGGAGCACCAGAATCCCCAGCTTTTGCCCCCTGGGCACAAGGCTCCTCATGCACCAGGATCCCTGACCAAACACTGGCATCCCCATGCACTTGGATCCCCCCATGCACCGCAATCCCCCCCATGCCCTGGCATCCGCCCATGCACTTGGATCCCCCATGCACCGGAATCCCCCCATGCCCTGGCATCCGCCCATGCACTTGGATCCCCCCGTGCACCGGGATCCCCCCATGCACTTGGATCCCCCATGCACCGGAATCCCCCCCATGCCCTGGCATCTGCCCATGCACCGCAATCTCCGCATGCACGGGGATCCCCCATTCTTGGAGATCCTCCCATGCACCGGGATCCCCCCATGCCCTGGGATCCCCCTTCGCACCGGGATCTCTTGTGCCCCGAGATCCCCCTTGCCCAGGGATTCCCCCCGGGATCCCCCAGGATCCCAACGCCTCAGGCTCCCCCGGGATCCCCCCGCCTTCCCCCGGGATCCCTGAGCTGCCCTCGGCCTACAACTCCCATCGCCCCCCGCGGGGGACGCGCCATGACGTCACGCAGCCCCCGCTCCCGGCGCTCACGTGAGGCGGCGCGTCCGGGGTGGGGGCGGAGCGGCAGTGGGGCAGGGCGCCTTTGATTGGCAGGCGCCGCTGCCTGTGGTCTGCCGGCGGGGAGCGGAAGGGGTGGGCGGATCCGGAAGCGGAACGGGTGAAAGGCGGAAGTGAAGGCCAGAGCCTGCGAGACTCACCTGAGGCGGGGGGCGAGCGGCGGTGCCGGCGCGGTGAGTGGGGCCGGTGTCCGGGGGCGCGGCGGCTGCCGCGGCGCGGGGCCCGCCCTGCCCTGCTCGGGGCCCGCCCGGCCACGCCGCCCCCGGGGTGGGCCGCTCCGGGGTGGGGCCGCCCGCGGCGGCGGGGCCCGGCTCGGGGCCGGGAGCGGCCGGCGCTGCTCGGGCACGGCGGCCGCTCCCGGGCAGCCCGGCGGGGGCCGGCGCTCGGGGCCGCGGCGGGGCCGCGGCGGGGCAGGGCCGGGGTTCCAGCGCGGCTACCGCCCTGCCCGGCCCGCCCCGGCCCCGCTCCGCTCCGCGGGCGCGCTGCCCCGGTCCGGCCGCTCGTGCGAGCTCCGCGCTCGGAGGCGAGGCGGCTCGGAGACTAACGCTCTCTGGTTTATCCGTGTAAGTCCGCCCTGGCAAGCCGCAAGGTAAGGGCGCCCGTGCGGGGATCCCGCTCAGCGGGAGCCGGGTAGGAGCAGCCCGGTCCTGCGGCAGCTTGGTCCCGAGTTAGTGTCGGCGCGAGGCAGGGGGGCGAGCCTCGGTGGCGCCCAGGAGACCGCCCTTGTGGACGTGGGGAGCGAAGTCAACGTGACGGCGGTGCTCTGCAGGCAGCAAAGGGAGCTCTGTGAGCTCGAAGGCTGTCAGCTTTGACAAGCTGATCTTGTAATCTGATGAGAATGTGAGACTGGCTTTGTGCAATCTCGGATCTGACACTCTTAATAATCTTCTTTATTGTTTTTTTCTTACAAGTAAGACTCGGACTCACTTCATAGCAAGTACAAGCACTTGCTGTCAGTATTCTGAGTGTCTGCATGAGTGCTGTTTCTCAATTGCTTTGCCTCTTTTGTAGTGCTGCATTTTAGAGATGACTACATGAAACTTAAATGGAATTTGGGGGAGGTGTGGCGCTTGTAAGGGTAGATGTGATATAATATTTTGTTTTAGTTAGTCAACTGCTGAAGTAGGCATAGAAACACTAGAAGAGTATGAAAGACTAGCTGGGCTCTCAAGTAGAGAACTGCTTAAATGAAGCATGTGACTCTAACTGCTGAAAACAGGTTCCAGTAGAACTGAGGCATCTCTGGATTCCTACTGATGAAACTTCACTTCACACATGACCCTTTGAGGACACAGGAGCAGTGATTATGTGGTGCTGCAGGCTCTTGCATGAGAGAGTTGGAAAGAAAAACATTTAGTAGCTTAACGGGAAGAAAACCCCAAATGCTCAGATGCGAGGCCATCTTCAGCTCTGCTGTGCGGCAGAAGAGTGAATGCTGCGACTATGCTGAGCATAGTCAGCATGTGATCCTGCATAGACTGGCATACAGTGCAGAAATAAGGGTGAGCTAATAGGCTTGTAATGCTAAAACCCATGAAGGTTGCTCGAGCCGTGTTCTTGACAATGCTCAAGGTGCTCCTAAAACTGACTGGGGGGTGGGAGCCATGACAACTTGGTTGCTGCTCTGTTAATTAACTTTGACTTTTCACTGTAAACTGTATAGCCTGTGAGCTCAAATACAGTGTGGACCTGGTCTCAGTTGACCTTTAACTTGTTGCTTCTGTACATGGCTGTTCACAGCTCTGACCTTGATTAGTTTCCAAACGCGTAAGGAAACTGGAGGGAAGAGAGTACACTAAGGTCCTATTTTAAGTTTATGTGGAACAACACACACTTTCTATTCTTAGCTTTTTGTGTGGTGGGTCTCCAAATATTTGAGCTGCCCTGCTTAGTGCAAACTAGGATTGATGTCATGCTATAAGTTAGGACTCCTGAGCCTACTCTAAAGGCAGGGCTGCAAAGCTTGGTTGAGACCAAAGAATAAAATCATACTTCTGATTCGTGTTGGGTTAATGTGCCCTGCTGTGAATGAACTCACTTAGAACATCCCATTTCTATTCACTGCTGCCTTGACTTTGAAGTTGGTTTTTTTGCTTGGGGGAGGGAGGGGGGCATGGCATGATGGTGGCTGAGCTTCAATTTAATGGGATGAGGTGGAGGAGCTGTGACTAAAAAGGCTGTAAACAGCTATGAGGCAGTATTGGTTTTAATGGCTCCTTGAAGTAAGGAGAGCAGGTAAAGCACTGTTCTGCACAGACTTGTAGGGTTAAGAAAAGTTATGCTTAGGCTCAATAACTCATTCTCAGTACTGAAATAATCTATCTCAAACTTCTCTTGAGTAAACTTGATATCTCAACAGTATGCCCAAATAGTTGAGTACTTTCCATGACAAAATCTGCCTTTAGAGGCAATCTTTCACCCTTAGCGTATACAGGTTAATTCAGACTACATTCATTTTAAGATAGAGCCTAAACAGCTTTAAAGGACCTGCACTGCCAGGCACTAATCTTTCCAGGTGGGGGAAGCAACATAAGCAAGCTAAAATGGGACTCCTGAAGAAGGATTTAAATTACTAGAGCTGTAAGGGAAAAGGTTAGCCTGATATATGGATATGAGCTTAGTAAAATCAAACATTTGTCTGGTTTCTCTGAGTAGAGTTGAGCTTAGATCACTTTGCTGTACTAGTGGAACAGATAATGGACTAGGCTCATGTCTGAAACGACTGTCTAGTAACAAATTCGTACTTTGTCTACTTGGCAAACTAAATCACTGTGAGAAGTGGGGAGGAAGTGGAATTGTCTCATCTTGGCAAAGCTGCCCTGCATCTGAAGAGGGACCAGTTCTAGACTTTCTGCAGGCCATGCTAGTCATATCAACTCTTGTGATCCTAACTTTCCAGACTGCTGCATGTTTAGGTGATAGGTAGTCGTGATAGCTCCCTAAAAAGGGAGGGGAAAGAATGCCAAGTACTTTCAGACACAGGAAACGAAATGGGAACGCTTCTAATGAAGTGGGTGTAGCCTGAAGTCTTTTGGTCAGCATACTTAAGAGAGGGTAGAATGTAGAAATAGCAGAGTCAGCTGTTTTATTCCCTCGGGGTATGAAGTTTGAAGTAGTCTTATGCAAGTTCTGTTAAGTGTTTGGAGTAAAGCTATGAAAACATTCCAAGTGCTAGCCAGAAAAAAAAAGCCTTCCTGGCAATGACAATACCAGGGAAGAATAAAGTTGCGTCTAAATCCTAAAAGGAACACTCTTTCTTCCTCTGAAGCACAGGAACAAACTCCTGGAATAGTTCTACATGAACAGATAAGAAAATGCTGTTTTTCATGTTTGCTTTTATTCAGTAGTGTTCCAAATAAGGAACTGCTAGAGGCAGTAGATCTTTGTGCAGTCTGGAAAAGATATTATGAAGGTCACTGACTCTTTTGCAGTGAAGATTATAGTTTTCAGCTTTGTGCTGCTAATGATCTTGTCGTCTTGTTCACAAAACAGTGGATGTCATCTAAAGGTGTATGTTCCTGGACTCCTGGTTTAAAAATAGGCTGTCTGTCAAGGGTGTGGTAAGCAGTGGACAATACCAAAACCAGGAGATATAAACCTTTCCTACAGGATTAAAAATTTGACTCTTCTGTTCAATTTTTGGTTGTTCCAGACTGTACTTATGAATAACTTCCTCAAACTAGCCGTACCTCAACTCCTGTGAAAGAGGACTAAGCTCTTGCATTGTCAAGAAAAACTAAAAGGAGGTAAGATCCCCAAGAGAAGTTAATGTGGGGACAGGGGCTGTTTTGATACCTGGAATAGGTAGCTTTGCTCCATACAGCTAGTAAGAAGCTTATCTAAAATGAGGATGATGTAAAACAGATTCTGCAGAAGTTAATACTGTGTTTTATACTTTAATACTTGGTAGAAAGTTGCCACCTCTCACTTTTGCTCCTTTCACAGCACGCTTTGCAAGTGTGTTGTCCCTCTAGCTCCCCTAAATAAAGCTTGACCAAAGCAATCCTGAAAGCTTGCATTTGTGGATCTTCCATCACCATGGCTGTGTGCGAGTTCACTAGCTATCGTGTACACAGAGCTGCTGGGTTAAGTGGCACTGGTTAGAATGTGTGTTCTAATATTATCCCTGTCACTTTCCTGATGTACAAGGAACAGGCAGAAGCACAATACCTCAGCCTGCTCTAATTGCATGTTTCTCGGTTCAGTCTATGGTGATCTAATAGGGCATTAACTGCAGTTTTGAAAGCAATTAGTCATGCTGTTCTGCAGAACTAATACCCCCCCTGGATTAGGCATGGAACTTCCTTGTAATGCTAGTGTGACCAAAATGATAGTAACTTTTGTTGCTGATGCTTACTCAACTGTTGAAATATAAAAACCCATAGCTGCAAGGTAGCCTCAGTAAGCGTAACATCTCACTTTATGAGACATTGTCAAGAACTTCTGGTGACTGCTTAAACCTAGGAAATCTTTTTGATGAAGGGGATGTGTATAGGGTTGAGCTGGCTAGAAGAAGGCTTCAGAGAATGCAGGTATGTCTATGAGCACTCCAGAGCCGTATTATACTTGTGCTATGGAAAGTGTCTGTGTGACAGTGCTGAGGATCAGTAATGGAAAGATTAAGGGTTGGTATTTTTCTGCTGTTGCACTAGGCTGGTGGAATAGCTTCCTGCATCTGGTTGGAGATATTAAAACTCGCATTTAAGTGTTTGAGATGGAATTCTCCAGTGAGTTTAAACTGAATTTGGGTTTGCTCACACTACTTTCCTTTGTCTCTTCAGTGTGTTTAATATATTCTGCACAGGGAACTGTTGATGTGTGTATGTGGCTCAGGGTTGTCTGAGGCTTGCAAAAAATCTGATCAAGATCTGAGATGCTGACTGATTGCTGTTAGCGGACAGAGGTTATGAAAGTGACTTGGATGAAGAATAAGGACAGCTCATCCTAGAAATCCTTATTATAAGAGGAAAATGAAAGGCTGGAGTGTGAGTCTCACTGACTACTTCAGTTTTAGGTGCACAGTCAGCTTGATAGTTTCCTTTGACCAAAATACTGTGCTTCTTGACTCAGTCATGCAGGCTGTGATACTTGCCTTCTCCTCTGAAGAGGGCTGAGTTGGATCAACTTTATAGGATCCATGGGAGATCTTGGCTTCATAGCCCTCACTTTAACTAGGCAAGTTAGCTCCCTAATAAAGTGGATGCCATCTAGCAAACTAGATTCAGTGTTGAAACTGGGCAGTAGCTTTCTGTATGTAACAATGGTCTGAATTTTGGACAGTCTTCTTGATGTACAGTACTGAGTGTTCAGGTCAGATGTTCAGTTTAACTACTTGTATTCAGTACTGAGCAGTATCCTTTCATAGGTCCTCATACATACTGCCCTAATTTCACTTATGGTAGTCTAATAGCAATTTCAGAAGTACTGCTGTGGTTATCTGGGCTTATTTAGGTCTGTGAATCTACATTTTTAAAGCTGTAGCATAGCTCCTCACAACTGTGCAGTGATTAGTTCCCAGTTTGGGGCTGTTGCTGATGTTCTGGGTTACAGCCCTACTGATCAAAAGAGCAAGTGTTCTCTGTTTGTGGAGGGAAGTGCATGTTGTCTAAAGAAAGATGAAGTATTAAAACTGATCAAACTCCCTCTGATTGAAGAACTCAGAGGTATATACTTACCTGTATGTTTCCTGGTTCCTCTCATCTGTAAGGGCTGGGTTTATTAGTACTTTCTGTGCTGTGCTGGCTCTACTGCAGTAAGACTTTTTTTGAAGTGTTTGCTTTTCATCCAAAAGTAGTAATGTGTTGGAGAATCAGGTTAAGTACTAAATGCTATGCTAATCTAGGCTACTGGAGTCTCTGTGTTGGTTCTAGTAGCTCCCAAACTTGCTGCTGGTCCTGCTTGTGGAAGTTGCTTGCGGATCTGGCTCTTAAAGCTGACTCCTCAGTTGTGGCTGGGAACAAGGTAGTGCAAGCTGCCTGCTAACAGTGTGGCTAGCTGCCCATTCGATGTTAGGTGAAGCAAAACCGCTCATAACTTCAGGGCTCGCTTTGCCAAGGAATTCATGTAACACTGTCAGCTATTTAACAAGATAAATATTTCACTGGGGCTTTTGTCTTGAGTATTTTGACTCTAAGCCAGCAAATCCCCAATGAAATGTGATTTCTTGCATAGCTGAGAGCAGAAGCAGTCTTCTTGGGTAACTAGATTCTTCAGAATTGAGTTTCTAAATGCTGCCAGCTTTCAGAGCAGTTTTCACTACTGAGTGAACACAGGGCAAAAATATCAGATTCAAGTCTATAATGACATCTTAAAACAGTAGCTTGCCTGTGGTAGGGGGTTCTGTGAAGCAATTGGTCTCATACAAATGTTAACATGGGAATCGGATAGCAATTGCCCTGTGGAGATCAGACTACTTGTACTGGGCCTGATGAGTTTAACTCCTACATGCTAATCTCTGAAGAATCCCAACAGCTTTGGAAAACTGCCTTGATTTTGTATAGACTGGGAATGCCGCAGTGCTTGCGTGCCCTTTCTCATTTGGGGTACTCAAATTCTTGAATTAAATGTTCATGGAAGTTTAGAAGCCTCTACGACAAATCTTGGCAGACAGGTGAGGCACTGAGCAGCCTAAATCGCAGGAATGATAGGCCTAGAACTCTAGGTTGTGGACAGCAACAGGTATTGAAACCTGTCCTTAATCTCAACATAAACAGGTACAAGACTGTTTCAAGAGTTCACGATTCCTATACTTTTGCTCTTGTATATGATGCTCAGCTCTTGCATGCGCTTCAGTAAGCAGGGAAGCTCACAGGGCAAGCAAATAAAACAGCACAAGCCTTTTAATTGATCTTGTGATGTTACAAGCTAGTAGGAAAACTAACACATTAATCTTGATTACATGATTACCCTATCTTACCCTTCCTTCTGTCATGGTCTTGACTTGCTTCTTGAATTAATAGTATTGACAAGCTGCAACTTCAGCTTATTTGATTTGTCTGTGCAGTATTGCTGTAGTTAGTCTGATCTGACCATCCAGTGGTTTGAGTGTCATTGCCAGTGTTTTGCATGAGAATCGGAAGGGGGTGGATGCTAAGCTGACTATTTGCTGGAAGAGCGGATGAACAATCTCTGAGTATTAGCAATGTATTCATTCAAGCATGAAGCCTTTGCTGTTACTCCAGCTGGTATTCGCTGACTGCTGTGGACAGATCCAGTCTTTGCTTAGTTTAGTTGGCTATTACTTCTGTGTTTAGCAGAATTGAGTTCTGTTTTAAATATCTGCATGGGATTGCTGCTGATGCAGAGTTTCCATGAACTGTAGTTCTGTTTCTGATAGCAATGTAGAAATCCTCAAAGATGTTGGCATTAGCAAAAAAGTGCTACATTTGATCATCCTGCAATGGGGAGCTCTTGCTGTCTACAGCTTTAGTAGTAGCCTCTCACTTCAATTACTTAAAATCTTCATGTGGGCATAAGCAGAAGTCCTAAACTGTTCAGGCTGACTGCAATACTCATTCTTAGCCTGAGACCTTCAGTGGGATGGCTGCAGTTAAGGTCACTTGAACTGTGTAAACTTCACCCAAACATCCTAATGATCTAGCAGCTTTTCAAGTGGGCATGAAGCCATGCAATCCTGCAGCCAAGCTTCAAACAGTCTTTAGATGATGACCAGGTTCTCCATAATTAAGTGGTTGCAGGCTCTAAATACTTGACTGTTTGCTCTGGTCAGTAGCTCTCCGTGACAAGTTGAACATACAGACATACTTGCTCAACTCTGAATTCATGTAGCACAACCAGATGGCAAAATGAACTGAGGTCTGAAATATAGGTCACATGAAGACTTGAGGGTGTCAACAGGCTGATTTCCTTGTTTTGCTCTGGGAATCCTCCCTATCATATTTCGGGAGGTCATAACTCAGTTGAGGCATGATTCATCTGGCGTTTAATGTGCAGCATGTTAGTCTGAAAGAACAGCACAGAGCTTGCATATTGCTGATAGACTGCCCTGATTAAATGAATACAAGGTTAAACAAGCAGAAGCTGTTACCTTGAGACCTTGGGTTGGAAGAGAAACTCTAAGAAGTGGAAGCTTTCCCAGGCTGGTACAGATGCAGAGCTTCTGATGTGCATCTTGGACCAAGCTATGCCTGGCCAGAACTACGAAATACTGCTTCCTCACTGTCTAGCAAAACAAGTTGCTAACTTGCTTCCTATCAAGCTTTCTCATTCTGTCAAACCAGCATTTGTCCTTTCTAGGAAGAGGAGGTGGGGTCCTGACATTGTTACTAGCCTTTGCAAGAGCTCAGCTCTGTACTACTTGGTACTGGCTCTTGTGTAGTGTTCTCCAGCAGCTCAGATCTCAGCTGCACTCGGTGCTTTGATAATTTCTCTTATGATGGGCTGGGCTTTCTAGCAGCTGTGGGTTAGAGCTTTCACCAGCTGTTAATGCTGCAGCAGGAATAGCTTCAGTGTTTCAGAGGTGCTATTGGCTAGCCTGGTTCATCGGGAGCTGTGTTCTTCTCTGTTCCTAATGAACTGCCATATGCTTAATGACCCCATCGGGTATGGTAATCCTTTTATAGCAGAGCGTAATAGTGCTTCTCAGACAAATGAGATAATAAAAAGCAACAGTTTACAAAAGCAAATGTATTAATGGTCTATCACAGCATCTTGTACAGATGGACTTAAAAGGTATTTGGAATAAGCCATGACTTCACTTTAGAGCTTAAGGCTTTTCTTAAGCTGTAGGTAGATCTGTCACTACATCTAGCTTTCTAGTCATTCAATGAACATTGGGTGACAAATTATCCAGTCCTGCCCTCTCTAGGCTCTATTATACAGTATTGCTGGTAACAGAGCGTGCTCAGTCATAGTTTTGATTTAGTCCCAGTTTAACTGTTCTCTGGTAAATATCTTTATTAAGGCAGGCCTAAGCCTTGTTCAGAGGACACACTGCCCCAGCTCAGATGTTAAGACCCAGTTTAACTTGCTTTAACCTTCCTATTCATAGGAATCTGGTGTGTGGCTGGGTGAATGCTGAATGAGATGGCTATATCCCAACTCTGACTTATAACAGGCTTAAAGTTTTGTCTTTCTCATCAGCTTTTTCAATGCTTCAGACCAGTGTTTCCTTCCAGGAAAGTATCCTTCTGGGCATGCTCAGAACTCAGTGCAAGAAGAAATCGGCTTTTGGGGGCTTTTTGCAGTCTTTGTCAAGAAGTTTCCTTTATGAGAGTTAAAGGAAAGTGGTCGTACAGAGCAGAAGTGATGAGTTGTGGCATTTTATCATTAACAGGAGGTAGGAGTTGTGATAAGGACAAGAAATATGCCTAAATCCCTGCAACTCTGAACTGAGAAAATATTCTTCAGCTGCATGTGGATAATTCATAGTAATTGAGTTAATTGATTAGGGAAGCACTGAGGCTTCATTTGTGGCTAAGCTATGGATGTAAAATGGCTTGTTTTACTCCTACTGTGGTGCTTTGTGCTTCTGCACAGCTCTAAAGACTTGCTGCTGTTGGGCTGCATGTTTTAGGAGTGCTGGGAAGTGGGATGGCAGTTTTGATTGCTGGTGATGCTTCCCGTTTGCTCTGTTCAGTGTACCTGGGTTTGAGACTTGCTCTTCATAGTGAAGAAGCAGGCCAGTAACCTGACAGCCAGGGATGACGTGCAATAAGTACAAATGAGGCAGCTTGAATAAGATGTAGGGCAGCATCTAATGCATGCTGCTTCTGGCATGAGCTAAAGCCCTCCAGACCTCCGTTTGGTGCAGTTTGGTTTGCAGCAGTAATGGAGAGTGGCTTCTTTCCAGTCTGTGAACATGCAGCAAATCTGTTAGAGAAAAGATCTTAATTTCCCTATGACATGCTTCTTGCACAGCAATTCAAATGTCATCTTAAGGACTGCTTTTAGATGCAAAGCTTAATGGCTTGGTTTAAGGACCTTTAAGCTAACAGACTGAATATAGAAACTCCCTTTGTCTGAATGTCTTGTGGAGAACTGTCACAGTACTGCATTTCATAAATGGCTTCTATAGGGTACTTAAGGCCTCATGAGCATCTCTGTGTTGCATTGATAATCTGAAGTTATCTGGTGAATCTAGAAGAGGAACAAGTTGAAGTCACGAAGATCAACTTCTATAGCCTCCATGGCCTGAGTAATTGCTCTTTTATTAAAGGTCTAATGACACTGGCTGGTGTGTTAGCTGTTTTTACTTGACTTGCCCTAATGAGGTGTCTACAATATTTGCATGTAGTGGAAGTGCTAGAGGGCCCTGGGTGGGGAGAAAAGCTTGTACTATTAATATCCCTCCTTTGAGGACAGTTGGACAATTTAAGATGTTACTGAAGGAGCTGCTGACCAGCCCAAACCTGTTAATGCTATGGTGCTTGCAACTGATGGCAAGAACTTCTCACAGCGGGAAGGAATTGCCACCTACCTGCACCAATGATCGTATCAGATCAAAACAACTGACTTGTGCTGGTCCATGAGCATGTTGCTAACTGCGACCTCCTTTTCCAGTTGGAACCTGCCTTCAGGTGAATCTGAGTTCGGAGTCTGCAGCATCCTTACGCTCTTGGCACTCCTGCGCTTCGCCCACAATGGCAGGTCGAGGTGGAGCTGCTCGACCGAATGGACCAGCTGCTGGAAACAAAATCTGCCAGTTTAAACTTGTTCTGTTGGGTGAGTCAGCGGTGGGGAAGTCCAGCCTTGTTCTGCGCTTTGTGAAGGGACAGTTCCATGAGTACCAGGAGAGCACAATTGGAGGTGAGTGTCAAGTCCAAATGCCTAAGTGTGAAAGGTGCTGGCCTCAGTAATGCGGTCCAGGGGTATCGGAGGTTATTAATGACTCTTTCAGTCTGGTCTGAAATTCTAGCTACAAATAGTCAAACAGCTAGTGCTTTAATTCTTTGTTTATAATTTGCTTGTTAGTGTGAAAATCGGTGCACTAGAGGATAGTGCTATGGCAACCATAAGTGCTCTGCCTCTAAGGCTCCTTCACTTCCAGTCCTTGAATTTCTGCTTCCAATTAGAACCGAGGCCTTCAACTCAGTTTATATCCCTTAATTGTGCTTTCAGATCAGGACCTGAGATTTCAGGGTTGTTTTTAGCCTGATACTGTAAACTACTTCCACAGTTCTTTCAGGTCCTGTATTTCTTAACTTTAAATCTTTAGCACAGTGTTCTTACCAATCAAAGGTCTGTCAGCACCCTCATCTCCTGACAGTAAGAAGTGAGTGCTGAGAAAAAGCTTGTTTTACCCCTATAGTAACCCATGTAGGAATTAAATATAGCTGTAAGTATAGCTCATGGGCAAGCAGGGTTCAGTGCTCTTTTGCAGAGGATCATGTGGACACTCTGCTGTCCTACTTCATTCTGTATCTAGGGCTGGTTGCGCTCATTCTAGTTGGAACCCATGGTATTATATACTTACAGGAACAAGAAAATAACCAGTTACTAAATCAGTGTAATGTAACTAGACTGACTTCAGTGCTCTGAGATAGTCCTCAAAGCTAGTCCTGGAGATGTTGCACCTGCACTGTATAATCTTTGAAGGGTAGTTATTGGGGAGGGAGATGGCTCCATAGCAACACCACTGCCTAAATGGTTCTCTGTACTGGGCTGCCAGAGCCGTCCTGGTGGTGGTTTGGTGCTTGGTGACTATGTGGATCCTGTGTGCAAGTAGCTTGACGCAGCAGAGCTGTAACTTCCACAGCAACTGGCACTGCCCTGGCCTCTGTCTGAGCTTTCTGCTGGCTCCTAAAGCAAAAGCAGAACTACTCCAAGCTGCTGGCTCTGCCTGCAGGGGCTCTCCAGCCAGAGGTAAGGCAAACGCACACCTTCTCTTTCAGCTGCTTTCCTAACGCAGACAGTCTGTCTGGATGACACAACAGTGAAGTTTGAAATATGGGATACAGCAGGACAAGAGCGGTATCACAGCCTGGCACCAATGTATTACAGAGGTGCCCAGGCAGCCATTGTTGTCTACGACATCACTAACACAGTGAGTACTGCACAGGGCTGTGAGCGGTTGTTGGGAAGGAGGCGTTTGCCCACGTAGCTGACACTTCTGAATTCTCTGGGAGAGTGTCTGGGTTTGGTGTCCCTGCAGATGCCAGCAGATCTTGCCACCTGCAGGTACTGAGTTTCTTGAAGACTGCTAATGGCCTCTTCCTCAGCTCTGACCAAGGCTGTCTAAGCTGATAAAGGATCCTGCTGCAAAGTGCTGTAGAGGCAAAACACTTCTTCCAGGAAAGACTTGTTCTAATCATATCTTCGCTGTGGATTAACAAAAGGCTGCCCTTCCTGACTGCTACCTCCTGTTTGTTTCCAGGACACATTTGTACGAGCCAAGAACTGGGTGAAAGAGTTGCAGAGGCAGGCTAGCCCCAATATTGTAATTGCACTAGCAGGCAACAAGGCAGATCTTGCTACCAAGAGAGCTGTGGACTTTCAGGTAAGCTGGAACCCAGATCAATTGCTGCCTGAATAAGTCAGGAAAGCAGGTTTTTTGCTGAAGCGGGAGAGATGATAGCTATGTTAGAAATACTTTGAGGAAAAGTGTGGTGGTCAAGATTCATGCTAGACTGAGGACCCCAGAAGGAGACTCAAAGGAAATTGTAGCCTGCCTCTCCTTTTGCAGCCCCTGTAGCTGCTCTTGATAACAATTCTTTACATGATGTATGTGGAGGAAAAGGCCCTTAGAGCACAAGCTTCCTTTTTCAGCCTCTGCTGCTGTCTTACTTGTATAGTCTACCTCCAGTAAGGTATGAAATGGCATCCTTTAGATACAAGATATCTGAAGATTCCCAGCTTGGTCTCTAGTTTTTACAGCTCTTACCTTAAGTTGCTTAAGGCAGACACTTAAGGAGACGCTCTTATCTCAGACCTCTGCACAGAACTGTTTGTGGTGGATTCATAGTGTGTATTACACTCCTAGCTAACCAAAGTACAAGGTGTTATGCTTGAGAAATACCCTGTGTCTACATTTGGGTCAAGTGGCTTACAAACAGTCAGTGCTGTTATACCCCGGCTTGCACGGCTGGTGTCCCAGCCTCCAGTGTTCAGTGGTGCTTATCTTCCAGCTGTCAGGGCTGAGCAGAGTTCAGGGAATTGGGGTGGGAATCTGGCCTGCGGTGGGGCAGACAGTTTCTTTACTGTTTTGTCTGCCAATAAGTGAAGCTTGTGAAGCCTGCTTGGCCCTCCTGCTAGCAGAATGCTGTTACCACTCTGATTGTTTCTAGGATGCACAAACATATGCAGATGACAACAGCTTGCTGTTCATGGAGACATCAGCAAAGACAGCAATGAATGTGAATGAAATCTTCATGGCAATAGGTAACAGCTTGTGTGAAGAAGAATGTCTGGAGTAACTCTGAGCAGCAGCAGTGCATCCCACTGAAAACCATGGGAATTGCCATATCAGCCAGGTTCTAGAGGCTCTTCCTGGAGCAGATGACCAAATTGCTATCCTGTTGTGAACAGTCAGTCACCCAGACAGTCGCTGACTGCCTGGGGCTTTTGCCCTGCGAACCCATTCCCTCTCTTCCCTTATCTGGGATGAGTAAGGAAGGAGCAGAATTCATGACAGCCAAAGCTGGAGTATGTTTCTTTACTATACTTGTGCTGCTAGCAGCACCTGATCCCAAACCCCTTAAGAGATGAGGGCTTGGACCAAAGCAGGGCTGAGCCCAGCTTGATCTGGAAGCAATAGGGAGGAGGTTGACCTTTTTAGAGAAGCCTACTAATGTGTTGTTTCTTTCTAGCCAAGAAACTGCCAAAAAATGAACCCCAGAACGCTCCTGGTGGTCCAGGTAGAAATCGGGTTGTTGACCTTCAAGAAAGCAGTCAGCCTAGTAGGAGCCAGTGCTGCAGCAATTGAGCAACTGTTCCCACCTGACCGAAGCCCTTTCGAATGACGTGACTGGAATCCACTCTAACCAATCGCACTTACAGTAGAGCAGCTGCTGCCAGTGGCTGCTGTGATTTCTCCATCCCTTTCTGATCATAGGCTGGAGGGAGCTCTTCCACCTGCACCTTTCTGTACAAATACTAATTCAATTCTAAGTCTTAAGTCACTTTTTTAATATATGAACTTCTGCTCTTCCCTCTTCCTGGTGGTGGTGGATGCATGACCTGGTGTCTGCCTAGCCAACTCATCCCTTCCTGTGGGTGAGGGCCAGCAGCACGCAGGTCCCACAGTACTGTAGTTCACTATTGGAAACAAAGGGATATCGAGACTAGACAGAACCTTGTTTAAAATCATCCACATGTAAAAGCTAAGGCTAATACCAGTACAATATGCCTAGGAAAACCACTAAACTGTAGCATTATAGTGACAAACTCCTGGCTTTTTAGCCACTTATTGACCAAATCAATTATGAGTATTTTGGGGTGGGGCAGAGGGAAGCAAAACTGGTTTCTTCTGTATTTTGTATTGTATGTTTCTTCATGTAACCAATCAGTATCTTGTCAATATAGTACATACAACTAGCTGCCTATTGTCTTTATTTGTGTTGGACTCTAGCATGCCAACTTTTTTCCATCTCCAGTTCTGTCATAATGCACTAATCCTGTTGCAACTTTTGCAAAGATCTTGTATAGAAAATTGTCCTTTTTTGATGGTTGTGATGCCACTAATGTTGTTAACCCTACTCTAGTGCAAATACACATGGTTTACTGATGTACAGAGGTGGGGTGGGGGAACCTTGAATAACTTGTCTGTGGAAACAATATGTATTACAAAAGCCTGTAATTCCACGAAGTATGAAGGGAGGTATTAAAATGATTTCTGTTGCCAGACTCTAACTGATGTTGGCTGCTGCCTAGTGCCTAATGCAATGTCTTATGCATACTGGTATTTAAGAGGAACTGTCAACCTAGTCTTCATCACAAACTTCAGTTTTGTGTGATTAAAATTTTTTATAAATCTACCATGATCAGCAATGTTCATGTTTCTTAAAATGAGTTGACCCCACAATGGGACTGGATCAGAACCTAACACATGCTGGAGGATAATATGGGCTAGTTGTCTTGTGGTATGTGCAATACCCAGCTCTTCTGTAGCTTTCCTAGAGCACAGCTCTGTGCAAGAGACACTTGGCCTTCCTTCCCCAGGCAGCGAGAAACATGGGCATGTGGCTTTCCCACTCAGCGTCTGGAGTGTCTGGGCTGCGCCAACTGCTCCTGCAGCAACCATTTTGCTAGGAGGTAAGAGGAGTGTGCTCAGCTCCTGCAGAGTGGTATTGGCAGCTACAGGAGGTTCAATATGTTTGTGGTCCTCTGGGCAGCAGCATATAAGGAAGTCCAAGGTGAAGGGGTGGGAACTGTTCATAGCCTAGTACTGTTAGGGAAACTGTCCCTAGCTAAAGTGGGGAAGAGGCAGAGGAGGGAGGGCGGTATGCAGAGGGACTCAGCTTGACAGCTGCACAATAATGTGCTCAAATATTAATGTCCCTGGAGAATGATTGCCTTGAAAGGCATTTCTATCCTGTTACTGCTGCATGAACTTCAAGATCTCTAGACCCATGGGTGACTGGAGTCAATGTGGAAAATGAAGCAACCACTTACAGCTCTACTAATACCAAATGCACTGCTTGGCCAGCTGGGCAGGTGCCATATGTGCTTGGAGAAGCATGAGGACTTCTATGCCCTGGTACTTGAACCTGCTATCTCTCCTTGGGTGCGTGCTTGCTGCTGTCAACTCTGTGTTCGCACAGCAGAAGCTCTGCTAGAGGCACGGCTGCAGTCAACCATATGACCATCTCTGGGTTGGACTTGCCCTTGGTTTGCGGTGTTGGAGGCTGTGAAAGCTCGGCTGGGTAGCTGCAAATAAAATCTTTGTGAAATGCCATGACTTGTGAGCTTTATCCTGTGTCTGAGGTGTTGGTGCCTTTTGCCTCATGCTGGCCTTGCTTAAAATCTCCTTGTTTGCCAGACTGCAGCCCCTTTCCTGTGGACTTGAGAAGGGTCTCGAGCAAAGCTGTGGCCTGTGTCCCTGTTGTGTGGCAGGGGCACAGGCTGTCTGCAGCGTATGGGCTCCAGCAACCTTGAATGGGCTTCATCTCCCCTGGCGCCTTGGGTGCAGCTTGTTTCCGTCCCCTGCAGCAGAGCCTGGCTGGTCATCTGCTAGAGGAGTTCTGTACATCCATGGAGCGTCTGAGATGCAGCTGAGTGAGAGCAGGACCTGTTTGGGAAGGGCTGCTGCAATCCCCACTTGGAAAAATCATGTCAAGACTAAACAAGGTGCTGTTGCCATCTGCTGGCTTGTAATTGCATTCCTATTTGACAGCTTAATTCCTGGCTCCTTGGATAACTCTGGGTCTCCATCTCTGTGAAGGAGTCTGTGATGCCATGAGGGGTGTCTGGATGTGCTGTCAAGCTGCAGTGGACTCTGTATCAGGGGCTGGTTGAGTGCTGCTGTTGCTTGTTGCTGCTGCGCAGCGGTGCTCTGCAGAGCCTCCTCGCTGCCCAGGCCTCGTGGACGGGCTCTCTGAGCTTGGAGCAGCTTTGGTATGAACAGATGGGCCTGCCCTGCATAGCTGCTGCTTGCCTGGGCCTGACCTCTGGGTGTTTGCGGCGGTTAACAGCACTGCCAGGTGACAGACGTCAGCCTCATAAGATGGGTGGTGCCTTGTTCCAGTGGGATCTTGGCTGGCTGTAGCAGCTTCCTTCCAAGCTGCTTGTGGAGAAGCACAGCTGTAAAGGGGACAACCTATAGCCCAACCAGGGCCCCCAGCATGGCGCTCTTCCCAGTCGCTGGCATCTGCCAGGGCACAAGGGGCTGAATCTGTAAGGAGCTCACCGTGGAGCTGGTGCGGATGCCGGTAGCAGCATGGGGGAGGAAAGGCTGCTGCAGGGCTGGCAGTCTGCCTGCCCCATGGCAGAGATGCCTCTGCTCTGGCACAGGTAAGCGGTGGCTGCCCCTTTCCACTCTGGGAGCATCCTATCTTTAACCCCACCCCGCATTTCCTC
This sequence comes from Apteryx mantelli, assembly GCF_036417845.1. Taxonomy (NCBI): domain Eukaryota; kingdom Metazoa; phylum Chordata; class Aves; order Apterygiformes; family Apterygidae; genus Apteryx; species Apteryx mantelli. Next base: position 705,915 of record NC_090005.1, read on the forward strand.
AGCACCGGAGCAGCACTGTGCTCACATCCCTTCCCCGCTCTGGGTCTGCCTCTTGGCCCCATTTTACCCTGCCCTGAGGCACCCAGAGCCCAGAGAGGTTCTTCCCTTTCTCTGGGCACCTGGGTCCTGCCCCCAGCCCCCCATCAATCACACCCAGGAGAGCACAAGCAGGTTCTAGTCAAAAGCATTTTTATTGGATACAAAACCAAGCACGTTCCAGTATAGTGAAAAAAACAAAGGCAATGCTGACGGTGCTTGTCTGGGCTAAAACCCAAGACTTGCTGCCATCTCTTCTGGTCCTGGCATGGGGCATTGGTTCCCTTCCCATTACTCCTTGGCTCCTCCGGTGGCTCCGTCCTGCATGGCTGGTCCAGGCTGCAGTGCTGCACGGCTGACCTCGATGGGCACGTTCCTCTCCGGGGCGGCCGGCAGGGCCCGTCTGGGGGCCTCGATGTGCAGCTGCCCGTCGCTGGACAGGGAGCAGCTCAGCGCCTCGGCATCCACCTCCTCGGGCACGTCCCACTCCCGCTTCAGCACCTCGTACTTGTAGGAGAAGGAGCCCTTCTCGTCAGTGGTCTGCGTCTCCTTCTGCCCCACCAGCATCACCTTCCTGCCCACCAACTTCACCGACAGCTGCTTGGGGGCGAAGTCCTTGACGTCCTGGCACACGGAGAAGCCATCACCGGAGGCCAGGGTCATGGTTGTGCTGGAGCCCTCGGCACAGTCCCCAGCAAAGTTTCCTTGGCTGCTGAGCTGCCCGAAGTTGTTCATGTATTCCCGAGCCTTCTCCATCTCCTGCTGCAGTTCGGTGAAGATTGCTTCTGGATTTGGCCAGAGGGTCCTCATCGTGCCCAGACGGGTGGCCAGGGAGCTGGAGGCGAACGGCATAAAATGCATTGGGCAAAGCATCTCTGCTTCTTCGGTATCTGCTGCTGGCTCTGAGGCTGTGTCCTCTCCAGTGAGCTGGGAGCTTTCTGCCTACCTGCCGAGAGCCTGCAGTTTTTATACCCTTTCCTGTGGAGGTGTGGCCTCGTCCTGCACACCCACGTCATCCCGGAGAGAAGAGAAGAGCTCATTCCAGCTTCTTCCAGCTCGTTCTTCTTACTCATCTCCTAGGAGAGGCACCTCTTACATTGTGTCCAACATACCTTCACCCTTAGTCTTGCAGCTCTGCTCTCCTGGCTTATAATTAGCAGCATCACCTCAGCCTCCAAATGGGACGCCTGAGCCACCCTTGCCAAAAATCTGCGTCCTTTCCCAGGCAGAGAGCGGGGCTGGGCTCTTCCCACCTCGGCCTTGCGCCTTCCCCTCTCCCCCTCTGCGCCCCATTCCCCCTCCTCTGCCCCCGGGTGGGCTGGGGACCCCCGCACCCCGCATTACAGGGGGCGGCCGCGGTGCGCCGCAGCCCACCCTCCGCACCACCGGGGTCTGCCCACGCGCGGCCGTGCCAGACACGGGGGAAGCCCCGCGAGACCCTCCCCACGCAGGTGCCCAGACGCCGTGTTTAGGGGCGGGTAAACGCTGGCAGGCGTCCCAAGAGGCAGCGTGCGTGGGTGCCGCAGCTGCAGAAAAGCCCAGAAAGTGCTAGACGCTTCTGGCACTCGGTGGCTTATTAACACGTTGCTTTAGGGGTGGCTCCCCTTCTGCGCTCGCTGAAGCAACGCGCCCGGCGGCGCTGGTGCGGTGGCCAAGGGCCGTGCCCGGGTCCCCTCCCCTGCCCCAGTTCCCCCGCACGCTGCTGCATCACGGTGGCGCTGCAGAAACCCGAGCTGTGACTTCAGCTCCCTATTTGCAGCGGGTGACTCGTCCCCAGAAGCCGGCGCTGCTATTTCGGCCGGCGGGATAATCAGCCTCTCAAAAATAGAGCGTTCTGGAAGCGGCACGCCCCCGGGGGAAAGGGGTTTAAAAGGTGCCGCTCGCCGGCCGCAGCCCAGCACGGCTCGCAGACCCGCGCAGAGCCAGCAGTGGAGATGCTGTGCCGCCTGCACTTCATGCCGCCCGCCTCCGGCGCGCTCTTCCCGTGGCTGGGCCCCGTGCGCACCCTGTGGCCGCACCCCGGCACCCTCTTCGCCGAGCTGGAGCGGGAGCTGCGGCAGGAGATGGAGCGGGCGCGGGAGTTCATGAGCAGCTTCGAGCAGCTCCTCAGCAGCAGCGGCAGCAGCAGCGCTGGCCGCCTCAGCATCGCCGCGGACCGCGCACCGGCCTCCAGCTCCGGCGACGGCTTCTCCGTGTGCCAGGACGTCAAGGACTTCGCCCCCGAGCAGCTGTCGGTGAAGGTGGTGGGCAGGAAGGTGGTGCTGGTGGGGCAGAAGGAGACGCAGAGCGCCGACGAGAAGGGCTCCTTCTCCTACAAGTACGAGGTGCTGAAGCGGGAGTGGGACGTGCCCGAGGAGGTGGACGCCGAGGCGCTGAGCTGCTCCCTGTCCGGCGACGGGCAGCTGCGCATCGAGGCCCCCAGACGGGCCCTGCCAGCCGCCCCGGAGAGGAACGTGCCCATCCAGCTGGGGCCGGCGGTGGCGCAGGTGGCGGCCGACGACGGGGCTGAGCGGGCCAAGGCGTGAGGGGGAGCCGCGCGCGGGGCCAGGCTGCGCCTGGCTGCCAACACTTGCAGCTTCTTTTTGATATGAAATAAACCCTTCCCCACTTTTGCGCCTCCGCTCTCCTCCTGCTTTTGCTGTGGTACCGGGGGGGGGGGGGGGGCTCGGGGCAGAGCTGGGGGACGCGGCGGGAGGCGCCAGGCCGGGACTGCCCGGGGGGGGGGGGGGGCGGAACGCGACACTCCCCGGCTCTTCTGGCACCTTCCAGGCGCCGCGCGCCAGGCCCTGCCCGTCACGCGCCAGCTGCCGCCAGGCCCCGCTCCGTCAGGAACGTGGGCGGGGACTCCCATATTTGGGCGGGATAGGGGCGGGCCCACACCATACATGGCCACAAGGAGGCGGGCACAACCCATAGATGGTGCTGGGGCAATCCATATTTGCCGAGGGGAGGCGGATCCTTGCCCCTATATGGGAGGAGGAGGCGGGGCCCCCGCGGCGGGGGCGGGGAAGGTTCGGGAAGCGCCGGGAAGGCGCCGGTGAAGGGGCTGCGTGCGGCGCCATGGCCACCGCCGGCGCCCGGTGCTGCGGCCCCGGAGGGGGCCCCCCCCCAGGCGCGGGGGCGGCAGGAGCCCCGCGGGCGCCGACCTGGCGCTGTCCTGGCGGCGGCAGAGCCGTCGTCCCTGCCCCTTCCCCTTCGCCCGGCTCCCCGCAGGGCGGGCTGCGCCCGGGCGCGGCCCCCGGCGAGGCGGGCGGCGGCGGCGGCGGGCGGTGCCTGAGGGCGGTGGGCGGTGCCGAGGCCTCCTGTGCCCCGCCCCCTCCCGGCGGACTACACGTCCCGGCGTGACCCGCGCGCGCAGGCGCAGTGGGCGCGGGCGCACGCTGGGCCCGGCATGGCGGAGCCGGAGGCCGCGCAGCCCGGCCGGCCCCCGCCGGCCCCCAGCGCCGCGGCGGGCGGCGGGGCGGCGAGCGGGGCGGCGGCGGGGCCGGGCGGCGGGGGCGGCGGGGCGGGCTCCAGCGACCCGGCGCGGCCCGGGCTCAGCCAGCAGCAGCGGGCGAGCCAGCGCAAGGCGCAGGTGCGCGGCTTCCCCCGCGCCAAGAAGCTGGAGAAGCTGGGGGTCTTCTCGGCCTGCAAGGTGGGCGCTGGGCCCGGCGGGTGAGCGGGGCCGGGGGTGCGGGGCGGCTGAGCCGTGCATGGGGCAGGGGGCGCAGGAGGGGGGCCCTGGGCCATCTAGGGAGTGGCATGGGGCAGGGGGTGCAGGAGGGGGGCCGGGGGCCGTGCATGGGGCAGGGGGCTCAGGAGGGGGGTCCTGGGCCGTGCATGGGGCGCGGGAGGGGGGCCCTGGGCCGTGCATGGGTCCTATGTCGTGCTTTGGGAAAGGCGAAGAGAAGGGTTCTGGGTTGTGCACAGGACGCAGATGCCGGGTTGCGTGTGGGAGTGTGCAAGGAGAGGTGCTGGGTTGTGCAGGGGGTTCAGGATCCTGGCCTGTGCGAGGGGGAAAGGGGGAGAGAGGGAGGCTGGGCTGAGCGTGGGTTGCAGGGAGGTAGGTCTGGGCTGTACAGGATCCGGGGCTGTGCTCAGGGGATTATGGAGAGAGGGATGCTGGGGGCACACGGGGGTGCTGAGCTGCGCATGGAAGGTTTAAGGGTGGGGATGTTAGGCCAGACGTGGGAAGGGAGCACTGTGAACGTCTGCGTGGGCACTGAGCTGTGCTAGGGTTGGTACTGTGGGATGTGGGCACCTGAGTGTTGGGCTGCTGGGTCAGGCAGGGTGCTGAGGGAAGCCAGGAGTGAATGCTGTACACCAGGAATGGGGGCTGGCATCAGTAGCACAGGCAGCGGTTTGGAGAATCAAGGAGGCTTTGATGCAGGGGCTGGGGACAGAGCTGTTTGTCCTCAGAAAGCAACAGCCTTGGTACGAGGCAGCACATGGGATTGCTGCTCGATGGCCTCTCTTGTCCTAGGCCAACGACGCCTGTAAGTGCAATGGCTGGAAGAACCCCAACCCGCCCACCGCCCCCCGCATGGACCTGCAGCAGCCCGTGACCAACCTGAGCGAGCCCTGCCGGAGCTGCGGACACGCGTTAGGTAACCTGCTGCGGCACAGGGTCTGGGAGCGGTGGCCGGGACCTGGCGCGGCTCTGACGGGGCTCCCTGGGTGGCGAGGGGTGCTGAGCACGTGGGTCTCACAACGGCTCGCTCTCCACCGCAGCGGACCACGTGTCCCACTTGGAGAACGTCTCGGAGGAAGAGATTAACCGGCTGCTGGGCATGGTGGTGGACGTTGAAAACCTCTTCATGTCAGTCCACAAGGAGGAGGACACAGACACCAAGCAGGTGTACTTCTACCTGTTCAAGGTACGTCTGGTGCTCGTCAGGTCTAACTTCCCCCCTCACTGCAGAACTCCGCTCAGCGGTCTCAGCAGTGCTGGGGGAGCTGACATGATCGGCTTCTTGCCCTCTCTCCGCTGTCCCGTGCAATGTGCCAGGTGCAGAAGGATCTCTGTGCTTGGTTTTGTGCCGAATGATGGGAGGCAGGAGAAGGGAATGGGGGGCTGCCAGGGTGTCGTCTTTTTATTCCCTGGTCTGTGTCTGTCTAATTGTAGATAAAGTGTTTTTCCGTCTGTGGCTGTCCAACCAGCCCAGCCAGAAACCTGAAAAACTGGGATCTTTCCTTGAAGCCATCTGCTTTCCCTGTGTTGAATTCACCTGGGAGAGCAATTTTCAGGGAAGAAACAGGCATTTTCTGAAATGGGCCCTGGCACGTTTTTCAGCCGCGTAAATTGGTGCAACCCCATAGCAGGCCACTGGTGTTGTGCTGCTCCCACCAGATGATGGCCTGGCCTGTTTCTTGGGACCTTGGCATTAAAACAGTAACCGTGTCTGATGCTGTCTTTGCAGCTCCTGAGGAAATGCATCCTGCAGATGAGCCAGCCTGTAGTTGAGGGGTCCCTGGGGAGCCCCCCTTTTGAGAAACCGAACATTGAGCAGGTGATGCCAAAGCTCTGCTGCGCTGATGACTTGTCCTGTGTTTTGCTGCTCTTGCATGGTTCTAGTGCTGGGTAAAGGCCATGTGCCTGCTTGTGCCCTCTTTGGTGCATACCACTGAAGGGACTGATGCTTCTTTCTCCAATCCCATTTTGTGGTTTTCAGCCCCAGCATTTCCCCTAACAATGTGAAAATAAAGGGCGTCTTTTTGCAACTTGGTGATTCCTAGTCATCACATCGCAAGCTCAGATCCAAGTTCTCGGCAGCGTACTGGATTGTGTTTTGCTGCAGCATTGTGTTGCCAGGAAGTGTGTTTGGGTCCGGGTGGTGCCAGTCTTTGTCCCTGGGAATAAATCATTAGCAAGAGAGCCAGGATGGCTGGGGATGAGGTGTGCTGAGTAGGAATGTAAGTGCTGGCCAGTGATGGCCCATCTTGCTTCTGCTCTCTCCCTAGGCCTCTTGCATAGGCCTTTGACATGTTTCTGACCTGCTGTCTCAGGCCTGGGCTCTCCAGATGCTCTTGTGACTGTGGCTTGGGACTTGCAGCCCTGGCTGGGGCTCTCTCCAGTGCTTGGCACCCCTTCGCCATCCCCCCTTCCTCTCTCCCAGGGAGTCTTGAACTTTGTCCAGTACAAGTTCAGCCACCTGCCACCCAAGGAGCGGCAGACAATGTACGAGCTCTCAAAGATGTTCCTGCTTTGTCTCAACTACTGGAAGCTGGAGACGCCATCCCAGTTCCGCCAGCGCTCGCAGAATGACGATGTGGCTACCTACAAGGTCAACTACACGAGGTGAGTGAGGGGGAGGAGGGTCTGAGCCCAGCCAGCTTCTGGGGCAGAGTCAGGGTCTGCACGGCTCCTCTGGTCTCTGTTCAGGGCTGACTGGTGGTTCCTTGTATCTTCTGCCTCTTCCCAGCCCCACAGTCTAGGCGCACACTGGTTTGGGGACTGGCAAGTGGGAACCAGGAAGCTTCTCTTCTGGTCCCTGTCTCGTTTGGTCTGACCCTGCAGCACTGGTGTCTGAACCCCGCAGACCCCAGGGGCACTCATGAGTTGCACTGTGTGTCCAGAACACTGTGAGCCTCACACCTTCATGGATACTCTGGCTTGTGTCTCTTGAGTCCTGACAGCTCTCCTGGATCATTGGTCCATGGTCTTAGACATCGCAGTGCGTATGCCAGCAGGCCACATGCTGCCATGTGTACAGGAGAGTCTGGACTTGGAAGTCACAAGTGCTCCCTTTCTCCTAGGGCTGGGCGGCCAGAGCACATGTCCCACAGATGGCTGGGAGGTTGGGGATGGGTCATGGCCTCTGTTATTTGGAAGCAGTCTCCCCCCTGGATTCCTGCTGTCCCTGCCCTTTTTCCCAAGGAGGTCCCTTGTACCAGCACTTGTCCCAGAGGGGATGCTGATGCTCAGGGGTTGCTGGTCCCTAGCCAGTGGACAAGTCACTGGGAGCGTGTGCTCCGTTGTTTCCTAGGTGGCTGTGCTACTGCCATGTGCCGCAGAGCTGCGACAGCCTTCCCCGCTATGAGACCACCCACGTCTTTGGGCGCAGCCTCCTGAAGTCCATCTTCACGGTCACCCGCCGGCAGCTGCTGGAGAAGTTTCGGGTAGAGAAGGACAAGCTAGTGCCAGAGAAGCGGACACTGATCCTCACCCACTTCCCCAAGTAGGTGCCCGTTGTGGGGAGGGGATGTGCCTTCGGTGAGGGTCTCCTCCCTGAGGGGTGCTTGCCTGGGTGCTGTCTTTCCCTGCCCTGAGTGTGTCCATTTGTGTTGCCTGCTGCATGCTGAGCGGTGGGGCTGCACATGCTCCAGCTCGCTAGCTAATGTGCCATTCCCTGCCCAGGTTCCTGTCGATGCTGGAGGAGGAGATCTATGGGGAGAACTCTCCTATCTGGGAGGCTGATTTCACAGTACCTGCCACGGAGGGTGGCCAGCTGGTGTCTCGCCCAGGTATCTTGGGGAGCAGTTTGCCGTGCATTGGGAGCTGCCAGGATAAATGACCTGGGTGTGGGCGATGCTTTTGCCTGTAGTGGTGGGGTACAGCACTCAACAGGAGCTATGGCTGGACTGATGCACATGCTTCTTCAGTGCATAATGAGGTGCTTTTTGCCAGTCTCGGGTATTGTTGGTTTCTTCCAGCTGCAGTCAGCACCGTTGCTGTGCCCACCACTCCACTCTTCAGCAAGAAGCTCAGCAACAGCAGCTCTTCAGCAAACATGGATTCCAGCACCCCAGAGCCTATGCCAGGTAATGCTGGTCTGGGCCCAGCCCTGGAGGGAGCTGAGACTTTCTTTGGTCCCAGCAGACTCCTTCCTAGCATCTGGCTCTGATGTGCTGCTCTGCTTCCCCAGGTGAGAAGCGGAAGCTGCCTGAGAGCCTGACCCTGGAAGATGCCAAACGGATTCGTGTCATGGGTGATATTCCCATGGAGCTGGTGAATGAGGTCATGCTGACCATCACAGACCCTGCTGCCATGCTGGGCCCTGAGGTATGTGGCAGGGGGGCATGCTGAGAATGCACCACGAAGCTGGCTAGAAAGAGCAGCCAGCTCTTGCCAGTGTTGCCAGGACCTAAGCTGGCATTGCAAAGGGCTCGTCTGTGGTCCCTGCCCAGCAGGTGCTGGCAGCGCTGCCTCTGAGTGCCTGTGCCAGCACTGACCTTCCCAGAGCTGGGTCCTGGTGCCTGGGCGGTGTGTTGTTGGAGCTGGGAGGGGGAAGTCTCCGCACAACGATGCTTTAGTTGAGCAGAGAGCTAAGCACAAGGGTGCCCTGTGCTCCCCTTTGACCCTCCAGGAGCTAGTACCCAGAGAGGCGCCTTTCTGATTTGGCTGGGCCTGTAGGCGCCTGAGCTTTCTCCCAGGGAGGGTATTTGTGGGGCCAGTCTAACCTGCCTGCATCTCCTCCCAGACCAGCCTGCTGTCAGCAAATGCAGCACGGGATGAGACCGCCCGGCTGGAGGAGAGACGTGGCATCATTGAGTTCCACGTCATCGGCAACTCGCTCTCGCAGAAGTCCAACAAGAAGATCCTGATGTGGCTGGTGGGTTTGCAGAATGTTTTCTCGCACCAGCTGCCCCGCATGCCCAAGGAGTACATCACACGCCTTGTCTTCGACCCGTACGTAGCTCAGAGGGGAGCACCTGGTGCTGGGCTGGTGTAGGGAGCTCCCTTCCTCACTCTCTGCCTTGCCGCCAACAGAAAACACAAGACCCTGGCTCTGATCAAGGATGGCAGAGTGATCGGGGGGATCTGCTTCCGGATGTTCCCGACCCAGGGGTTCACAGAGATAGTCTTTTGCGCTGTGACATCGAATGAGCAAGTGAAGGTGAAGGCGGGGAGAGGCTGGTGGTGTGCAGGGTGCGTGGGTCCCTTCAAAGCAGAGTACAGTAGTCACAGCGTGAGGAGGAGCTGGGGGATGTTAGGGTGGACTGGGCTAACGGGGGCTGAGAGGCGGCAGGATGTGCCTGAGGTCCTGCTCTAGCTGCAAAGGAAGCGTGAGCTGAGTGGCTCAACCATGGCAGAGCACATGGATGTAATCCCAACCTCTCGGTAGCCAGACCTGCTCTAGAGTCTGACCCCGCTTGGTGCTGGCCGTTCCTGAGATGGAGCAATGTGTGGGTGTCCTTCTGCCAAACTCATCTTGGGCAGGACATGCTGTCCCTGTCTGTGGGGTGCAAGAGAGGCTGTGGGCAGAAGGACCGTGCATCTTGTCTGTGACCCCCAGGCTGCCTGGGGTCCCATAGTGTGCGGGGGCACCTGTCTCACGGCAGTTCCCCCAGGGCTATGGGACACACCTGATGAACCACCTGAAGGAGTACCACATCAAGCACAACATCCTGTACTTCCTGACCTATGCTGATGAGTATGCCATCGGCTACTTCAAGAAGCAGGTGAGCTCCTTCCCCTGTACTGGCACCCTTCAGGCCAGGCCCTCCTGCTAACAAGCTACTCCTGACCTGCCCTCTCCCTCCTAGGGTTTCTCTAAGGACATCAAAGTTCCTAAGAGCCGCTACCTGGGCTACATCAAGGACTACGAGGGGGCAACCCTGATGGAGTGTGAGCTGAACCCCCGGATCCCCTACACTGAGCTCTCCCACATCATCAAGAAGCAGAAGGAGGTATCTCCTGTGGGCAGGCAGGTGCTGTCCAGGCTGTGCTTGCCCTGGCTCCTGCCAGCCTTCCCCCGTGCTGGAGCTGCCTTCAGCTGAAAAGCAGAGGGTGAGGTGATGGGGATATGCCAGCCCTTGGGAACCATCTCCTGAAGTCTCCCCTAGAAACAAGCTTGCAGGCAAGAGAGGGGACGTTGTGGTGGCACTTACAGTGGCAGGGATTGGCTTTGACCTTGGGCGGATGGATGGTACAGCCCATTGCTTTAGATCTGCCAGGGCCCTGTGTCATAATTTTGCTCCATGGAGCGTCAGAGCAAGTCCTGCAGTGCCTAAAACATCCTTCCCTCCTACCACAGATTATCAAGAAGCTGATTGAGAGGAAGCAAGCGCAGATCCGCAAGGTCTACCCTGGCCTGACCTGCTTCAAGGAGGGCGTGCGGCAGATCCCTATTGAGAGTGTCCCTGGCATTCGTGAGTCTTGCTTGCTTCTACCAGAAAAGGGGTGTCTTGCTGAAGAGCTCCCTCCTAGGCTGCAGCACCGGTGCCAGCCCCTTCTGCCGTTGATCCTGCAGTTACCACCTCATGGCCAGGCCGTGGGACCGCACTGTCCTATCGCCACGCAGAATGGCAGTGCAGCCGAGGTCTGTGTGCTGGAGCTCTCTTTGCAAGAACGGCTTACAGCTCTTCACCCCAGCGCCTGCACTGCAGGGGATGGGGCAGCTTTGCTCAGTCCTACCTGTGCCATGGTCTGGGGTGCATGGTCACAGGCTCTGACACGTCCCCTTGATTTGCTGTAGGTGATGATGTGGGGACAACCCTTGTCAATCTGAACACAGGGCTGGTCGTGGCTGGGCTGTTCTGGGATGGTGGAGGGGTGGCTGGGGAGAGGCAGTGGCCTGTACTGATCACTCAGCAGGGTGCTGGATGCCTGATGCCTTGGGGGCACAGCCCTGTGGTGATGCTGACTCTTGTCTTCCAGGAGAAACAGGATGGAAACCTTTGGGGAAGGAGAAGGGGTAAGTGCTGGTCTCTGTGGGAATGAAAACAGCTGTTTCTTACAGTCAACTGGGCTGTTGGGGGAGCCGGCTCACGCCAGCTGTTGTACCTCACTCCTGGCAGCGACTGGAGGCTGTCTGGGCCCTCAGCGGTGACCCAGCACTAGCAGTGGGGATGTTGAACATGACATGGTGAGAGCTGTGGCTGGCGGGGAGCAGGACTTGCCTCGTAGGGGGGACCATGAAGGGAGAGAGGGGACCGAGCCACAGCGCACACCTGCCTGCTGGGATGGAGAGGCTGCCAATGCTTGGGGCTGATGGACTATACGATTTTGTTCCTGCAGAAAAGAGCTGAAGGATCCAGACCAACTCTACAACACCCTGAAGAACCTTCTGGCCCAGATCAAGGTGTGGGAACAGAAGGGGATGGTTCAGGGTGAGGGGATGGATCTTGGCTGAGAGCAAGCTGGGCTGTGAAGGCGTCCAGATAGACTATGTGCCCTTTTGCTGTGGCATTTGTCCCCTCTGGCAGCCCTTGGAACAGCCTCCCCATGGGCAGGTTGTCTTGGAGCTCCTCTGGCCTTGCTCTCTGCTGTGGGGGAAAGGTTAGGCTGACCCAGCACAGCTCCCATCTCTGCTCCTAATCCTGCCCTGGCAGAGTGTGCTGGCCCGTGGACGCAGTGCCGGGGCATGGGACTGGGTCAGGCATTGGGAGCTGGCCTGCTGGGGAAGGTGGGTGCTGCCTGCCTTCTCACTGCTGTGACCTGCCCTCTCCGCAGACCCACCCCAGCGCGTGGCCCTTCATGGAGCCCGTGAAGAAGTCGGAGGCACCGGACTACTACGAAATCATCCGCTTCCCCATCGGTAGGCAGTTCTGCCCTGCCCTCGTGAGGCAGAAACATGGGAGGGAAGGCTGCAGCCTGCTCTGCCCTGGGCCCTGAGCTGCGTGCTGCGTAGAGCCGAGGTGCCGGGCTGGTCCTCAGACTCGGAGCTGGGGAGAGGGTTTCGTGATTAGTGCTCTGCTAAGGAGAGGGGCTGAAGAGAGAGGGGCGAGTTGGGGTGTCTTGGTTGGTGTCTGGCCCCACGATGTGGGGGGAAGCTGCCTCCTCTGTGCCTGGGGGCAGGTGGGAGGGCAAGGGCAGGCGAGCAGGGCTGGGGAGGGGGGCGCAGAGGCATGATGGGGTCTCACCCTTCCCCCCTCCCACAACCCCCAGACCTGAAGACCATGACCGAGCGCTTGAAGAATCGCTACTACGTCACCAAGAAGCTGTTCATTGCCGACCTGCAGCGCATCATCACCAACTGCCGCGAGTACAACCCGCCTGACAGCGACTACTGCAAGTGTGCCAACACTTTGGAGAAGTTCTTCTACTTCAAGCTCAAGGAAGGGGGGCTCATTGACAAGTAGAGGAGCTGACCTGGTTTCTCCTTGGCCATCAGGACCCCGAGTCCCTGCTTCCCCCTGGGCACAGCCTGGGAGGGACAGGGCTGCTGTTGACCCCCAAGGGACTCTGAGCCCTGCTCAGCTGAGTAGGGGCTGTTGGAGGGTTTGTTGCTGCTGAACAGCCTGGGGGAGCTGGGTCTTCCCTCTTCTGGGGCCAAGGTGAGCGGGGGCTGCCCTGTGCTTGGAACTACCTTTTATCCTGGTGGTGTTGGCAGCCTCTCTCCTTGGGAGCTGCATGAGCAGCAGGGCTGGAGCAGCAGCTTCTGAGGGACTGCCCGGAGCAGGGTCGGCACTAGGGTACAGCCTCTCCCTGTCCCTGCTCTGTGCAGGGCTGGGAGACCCCCTGCTACCTGTGCTCCCCTCTCCCCCAAGGGATGTGCCTTCTGCCCTGGCTCTGTTAGCAAAAAGGGCAGCCCCAGGGCTGGGGCACATAAGTGCTTCGGTTTTCTGCACGGGCCACCGTTCCTGCCAACTGCCGGGGTGCAGCGCCGCTCCCCAGGGCCAGCACGCTGCGCACGCACACAGCACCTGCCCCTCTCCTGGAGTGTACAGCGGGGCTCGGCCCTGCCGCCTCTGCGGAGCAGGGGCAGAGACGCTGCTCTGGGTCCAGGCTCTCGGGTGGGTTCCCTGCTGCGGCTAGGCGCTCTGCCCCCTGCGCATCAGCGCTCCCCGCTGCCTCCTTTTCTGCTCTTCCCTGCATGCAGGGGCAGGCCTTCTCCTGCCCGTGACACTCCGGCCCTGGCCATGGCGCTGGGCTCCTGTCCCAGCCCTGCCTTGCCTCTGAGCCAGCCCAGTGCCTGGCTGCTCTGTGCGCAGCTGCAGCTCGCACGGTCCTACCTGCCTGCTCCCAGCTTCAGGGCTCTCCCTACCTGCTGGGGCTGCCCCTCGCCTCCCTGGCGGCGGTGGAGCAGGCAGGCTGCCCTTGCCACTCTTCCAGCTTCTGCTCTCCAGGCTCCCTTGCTCCCCTATGCAGTCGGGATGCCCAGCATCTGCTGGCCCCTGCTCTCGCTTGCTCCCCAAGCCATGAGACAGCGGAGTTGGGCCTGAGCACCTGTACTCCCCTCCTGCACCTGGGTTGCAGGGCTGGCTCCCGCTAGTGCCCCGTCCTCACTGCCCCTGTCCTTGCACCTCATGGGCCACGTTCCCCCTGTGCCTCCCTGGGAACAGTGCAGGGGGAGCGTCCGACTGTAGCATTAACTTACCCCCCGCCTGCCTGCCCTCACTCGCTTAACGCCTGCTGCCTTATTGTCTGTGCTGTCCTTGCTGTGGGGACGCTGGTGCTGCTCCACAGGCTTGCTGGCCTCGCTGGGGTGGGACCCAGCCCTGTCCAACTGTTCCCGTCCACCCATTCCACTTGACTGATTTTTTTTTTTTTTTTTTTTAAATAAACGTACTTGTGCAGACCTGGCTGCATCCTTGCATTGGGCCCTGCCCCGAGGCCGGGCTGGTGGGCAGCCTGGGCTGCTTGGAGGAGGGAGGAGACGAGTAGAGCAGGATGAGCAGGATCGCAGCCGGGGCTGAATGCGGGGATGCTCGCTGCTGCCCTCCGGGGGAGCAGGGCTTGGAGGGGGGCAGCGGAGCGGTGTCAGAGCACGTGGGTCCGAACTGCAGCGTATGGACCAGCTGGGGTGCAGGAGGCTGAGCTGGGGCCCAGCTCCGTGGTGGATGGAGCAGCTGGGCTGGTTTGGTCGCCCCGTGGGCCGGCTCTGCCTGGTTTCGTTTTCTGCCTGTGAGCAGGGCTCCCCGAGGGGGGGCCGCTGGGCGCTGCAAGCCGGGCAGGCCCCGGGGGAGCCGGGCTGCGACCACGGCTGGGGAGGAGGCGGCGCGGGGTGGGACCCTTCACCCCGTCCCGGCTCGGCTCAGCTCGGCTGGGCTCGCAGCCGGGCCCGGGCGTGCTGCCGGCGGGGGCCCCCCTCGCTGGGGCTCCCTGGCAGGAAGCTCCGCTGCTGGGTTTCGTTTTCTGGCTGGGGAAGCCAGGGCTCTGGAGCCTTCCCTGGGCCAGGCCGCTGCGGCGCTGCTGGCGATGGAGCTGCGGGACTACCAGTGGGAAGTGATCACCCCAGCCCTGGGTGGCGAGAACAGCATCATCTGGCTGCCCACGGGCGCCGGGAAGACCCGTGCCGCCGTCTACGTCTGCAAGAGGCACCTGGAGACCAGGCAGCGGGGCAAGGTGGCCGTGCTGGTCAACAAGGTACTGGGGGGCTCCTGCCTTCGAGGGGAGAGGGGAGATGCAACGAGGGGCGCAAGTCCATCCTGAGCCACCCTTCCCAGCTGCTCCCGAGGCTCTCCGCGGGGGCGATTCAGTCCGACAGCCCTGGCCCCTGCCTGGGGGGATAACGGGGTGCGCGTTTCGAGCCCTTGCTGCCTGCCGGGTAGGTTGGCTCGGCACTGCTCCCTGGGGGATGTTTCCAGGCTGGGGCTGAGCTGCCGGCAGCCAGGTTTCTCATGGGAAATGTGTGGTTTTGGCAGGTGCACCTGGTGGACCAGCATGCCAAGAAGGAGTTCCACGTGCTCCAGGACGCCTTCAGGATCACAGCCATCAGCGGGGACAACGAGCAGAAATTCTTCTTTGCCTGGGTGGTGAAGCAGAATGACATTGTGATCTGCACTGCCCAGATCCTGCAGAACGCACTGGTCAGCAAAGAGGAGGACATGCATGTGGAGCTGACGGGTGGGTAGCAGGGTCCAAACACCGCAGTCACAGGGGGTTCGTTCCTCTCCGTGTAACTGTGTTGGGGAGGGTGAATGGTGTGGGATTGCCCTTGGCTGAGCAACTGCAGCTCCCAGCCTGTTTCTGCGTTGCTCATCTCGGATCTCCTCCCTCGCCCTGGCACAGATTTTTCCCTGCTGGTGATAGACGAGTGCCACCACACGCAAAAGGATGCCATCTACAACAAAATCATGCTGAACTACCTCCAGCACAAACTGAGAGGGCGGCAGAACCTGCCGCAGATCTTGGGTCTGACGGCATCACCCGGCACTGGGGGTGCAACGTCCTTCGAAGGAGCTGTGGAGCACATCCTGCAGGTGGGTCGGCTGTGGGCTGCGCCCTCCCATCCTGCGTGCTGAGCGCTCCCGCCTGGGAATAGGCTCCAGGGATTGCAAGGCTGTAACAGCCTAGGGCTGCGGTATGGCTTCTCCTAGCAGTTCGTGGGAGTGTCCCAGGGGGACAGAGATGGATAACCCTGCTGTGTAGATGCTGTGCAGCTGGCTGGCCCGGGCACAGCGGAGACATCCCAAAACTTGTTGAGATGCCAGCACTGAGCTGCTCTTTGGGCCCTGTGGCACAGCTGGTGCTGGGGGGGGGAATGCCCCGGTAGTGGTTCATCCAGTGTCTGGATGTGGGGATTTCTCCCTTTTAGATCTGTGCCAACCTGGATACTGCTAAAATCATGTCGGCCCAGGAGCACCTCCATCACCTGCAGACCCAAGTCCCTCAGCCCAGGAAGCAGTACAACTTGTGTCAGGAGAGAGCGCAGGTAAGGAGCGGCGTGTTGAAGCCCCAGGGGTGCTCCCTGGGCAGAAGATGCGGACCATCTCTGAGCAAAGCCCCTGAGCTCCGCTGCAGTGGAGGGGAGGCCGTCGCCTAGGAGGTTTATGTCCCTCCATCTGCTTAGCTCAAGACAATCTAAGCAATCAGTTGACCCAGAGCTTTCATGCAGGGGGGTCCCATAACCAGCTGAGTCCTGCTGTGCAAACAGCCCCTGACCCTAGGCTAGATGTTCTCTGAGCTGTACCTGAACTTCCCTGATTCCTTGGATACTGAGCCCTTCTTTGCTCCCAGGACCCCTTTGGAGAGCAGCTGAAGAAAATCATGGACCAGATCCAGCAGTACATGGGCACACCTGGCCTGCCGCAGGACTTTGGCACGCAGATTTATGAGCAGCGCATCGTGGAGCTGGAGAAGAACGGTAAGGAGGCTGAGCGGAGGCAGGGTGTTCCCAGGGCAGGAGCAGGGTGAGATGCTGAGCCCGTGCAGGATGTGTGCAGAGGTAGAGCTGATAGTTCCAGGGGGCCAGGCTGTGACCACGGCGCGTCCTGTCCCTCTACAGCAGCAGAGACGTTTTGTCGCAAGAGGCGTGTGTGTGCGCTGCACCTGCGGAAGTATAATGACGCCTTGCTGATCAACGACACGGTGCGCATGATCGACGCCTTCCAGTGCCTCAGGGAGTTCTACCTCTTGGAAAGGGACATGAAAGATCCGACAGAGCGCTTCCTCGCTACCACGTTTGAGGGTAAAGGAAGGACCTGGATGGGTGCAGCCAGGGGGTTTTGGGTCCAGGCCACCCTGGAGGGAGCAGGGAGCGCTTCTCATTCCCCATCTGCCCTGCACAGAGAACAGGACGTGCTTGCTGGAGCTCGCCAGGAACCAGAAGTACGAGAACCCCCGGCTGAGCAAGCTGGAGGAGATCCTGCAGGAGCAGTTCCAGTCTCTGGGCACTTCTCGTGGCATCGTTTTCACCAGGACCCGCCAGAGTGCCCACAGCCTGCGCAGCTGGCTGAAGGACACAGCGTCGCTCCGTGGGCTGGACATCAGGGCTGCTGTTCTCACCGGGGCTGGTTACAGCAACCAGACCAAGCACATGACGCAGGTGAATAGGGGCTTCCGCAACCCTTTTGGGCTACAGGTCTTAAGGGGAGAGGCCGGGGCCAGATCAGTTTCTGCGGAGCCATGTAGTGGATGCTAAGGAGTGGGTGGGGAATCCCAGGAGCCCAAAGCTGAAGCCTTCCTGCCCTACCCGCTCTGCACACAGGCACTGAAGCTTGCTGCTCGCATGTTTGTGGGGGCTGTGGGTGCTCCTAGGGACTAGGAGCCCTAGGCAACCCCCACGTACCCTGCTCTAGGATGGAGCTGCTGAAGCATCTGTCCCTCTTTCCTCCCAGAACGAGCAGCAGGATGTGATCGAGTTGTTCCGCAAGGGAGACCTCAACCTGCTCTTCTCAACCAGCGTGGCTGAGGAGGGCCTGGATATCCCGGAGTGCAACATCGTGGTTCGCTATGGGCTGATGACCAACGAGATTGCCATGATGCAGGTAGCTGGCCGGGCTCCCTCCAGCTGCTCTCCCTGGCTCCATGTGCCCGGCCCTGCTATGGTGACGGCGTGCCAGGACGCCCCAAGTGCTGCCCAGCTGGGACGCGCCGGCCCTCTCGTGCCCTGTGCACCCTCTAATGGCCGCAAGGTCCCTCGGGGTGAGCCCAGCCTTTGGCAGAGCGTTTCCTTGTAATGCTGCAGCGGGGTGGGAAGATAGACCCGGCTTCACGGGGATGCAGGGGAGGAGTGTGCAGTGCCATCAGAGGCCCTGCAGCCCGGGGCTGACGGTGGAGAGGAGAGGGGGCCAGCTGCTGCCCGTCCCCGCTGACCGCGACGTTTGTGCCCTTCTGCTGCAGGCCAGAGGCCGTGCCCGTGCCGAGAACAGCGTGTACTCCATCCTCGCCAAAGCAAGCAGCAGGGAGGTCTCCCGGGAGCTGCTCAACGAGGATCTCATAGAGCTCATGGTCAGGGCAATCAGAAAGGTGCAAGACATGCCCGAGAGGGAGTACCGCCTCAAGGTGAGCGCTTGGCACAGCTTCTTCCTGCATCTGCCCCTTGGACACGTCCCTCTGCACGCTGGCTTTTGGCTGTGTGCTCTCCCCTTGGGGCAGCACCAGATCCTAGGAGGCGTAAGCAAAATGCTGGCCTTTCAGAGGCGCGCAGGGCAGCGCGTGCACGTGCTGTGCAAGTCTCTCCTGCTGCGCACCCCGCTCTCTCCAGAGCGATGCATCTCTCCATGGCCGTGTCTTTCACGGAGTCTGTGGTCTGTCTGCATCCCTGGTACACCTGCACTGACCCATGTCCTCCCTGCTGTCCTGCCTCCTCCCTGCCATCTTTCCAGATCACGGAGCTGCAGCGAAATGCCGTTGTCAGCTGGAAACTGAAGGAAGCCAAGAACAGCGAGAGGCGGCAGTTGCATGACCCAGGCACCGCTTGCCTCTACTGTGTCAACTGCAACATGGCGGTGTGCCACGGCAGTGACATTCGCACCGTGGAGGGCATGCACCACGTCAACATCAACCCCCTCTTCAGGTAGGAGCAGAGCCCCGGCCGTCAGGCGTCCCTCACGTGAGCTGTCACACGCTCTGCCTAGGGCTGGGCAGGACAGATGGCAGCAATCCCCTAGCAAGGTTGTTGGGGCAGAGTTGCTGCGGTGGGCCTCTTTCTTGGGGTAACCAGTACCGGGAGGTCCCTTGGTCTTTGTGGCACTGCGTTTGTATGGGAGCGCGTATGCTACCTGATTTGTGTCCCCTGGAGCATCCTCCTTACTGTGCCTTTTGGTCACTTCCTCACAGGCTTTATTACAGAGTCACACCTGGGAAAGTGGAGTTGGAGCGGTCTTTCAAGGACTGGGAGCCCGGATGCCGCATCGTGTGCAATGAGTGCAGCCAGGTGAGCGAGGCACGCGGCAGTCCCCGGCTGTTTGGCTTTCGTGGCCCCTCACCCGTAGCTGCAGCTGAGTCACAGGTGGAAGGGCAGAAGGGGCTGTGTCACTAGCCTTGTGCATGAACTCTTGGCTCATTATCCTGGCTAAGAAACGGAGGCTGTGCTTCCATTCGGCGCGTGCCCGTGTGACGTGTGCGCTGCACATGGGGCACGTGGACATGGGCACCTGTCTCCCGAGGGAGATGTACCCTGAGAGCAAAGAGCTGCTTCCAGCACCCAGGCGTGGGGTTGGGTTCATGGTCCTGCAGCACTAGGATGCTGCACTGTGGGTCCTGGGCTGTGTGACTGTCCCCTCTCTGCCCACGCAGGACTGGGGAATGGAGATGATCTACCAGGGGGTGAAGTTGCCCATCCTCTGCATCAAAAACTTCGTGGTGGAGACACCAGCTGAAAAGAGGAAGTACAAGAAGTGGAGCAGCGTGACGTTCTCCGTTAAGGAGTTTGACTACCTGGAGTACTGCTCCAGCATCGAAGACCAGCCCTTCTAGTGCGGGGTCTGCTTAGAAGAGACTATTCCAGGCCACCTCCTGGGGCAATGGGATCCCTTGGCATGGGATCCTCCCCCCGGCCCCTGTGTACAGAGTGCTGCAGCTTGCTCCTCAGAAGCACGGTGAGCTCTTTTCCCCTCCAGACTGAGCTGCTGCAACACGTCCCTTGCTAGAGCCTGTGACCGCAGGGGGAGAAGGCTTCGCTATGCCGGCACCAGGGCCGTTTCTCATGGAAGTGACTGAAGGGTCCAGAAAAACCTGGCAAGGGACTCGGATGGGAAAGAGCCTGAGCCCTTTCCTGCTCGCTGTCTAGCTGCTCCCCATGTCACGCCTTGCCCCCCTTTCCCCCAGTGCTCAGAGGCACTGGGGTGCAGGACCCCAAGCCCCCTCCCCAGCTCTGCCGCCAGCCACTGCCTTGTCCCGCAGGAATGAACCGTCCGATGGTTTTTTGCTTTCCCAGGGGCGTAGGAGAGCGTCTGTAGGAGCAGGAGGGTGTCGGGGATCCCATCCTCGCCCTCTGCCAGGCCCCTCTGAGCTCCCAGCCCCGTTTACAGGGGCTCTGTGCAGCTCCGTGGGGCCCGGCAAGCCCGGCCGTGCCAGACTGCGGCGCTCGCGGAGCCGCGGCATCCCTGCTGCTCTCCTCCCTGGCTGTTTCCGCAGCCTGTACACTACTGTGACACGAGGACCAGCTATTTTATGTGGGCCCAGGACATGTCCAGCTTTTCTCTGGTGGTCTCTGATCTGCTTTAGGAGGTTAATTGTCCTCCATTAAAACCTGGCACGCGTGTGCTGGATGGACGTGAAGTGCTGGCAGTTTCGTTCATTGCAAGAGCTCGCTGCGCGCAGGCAGGTTTGATGCAGGGCAGCCCTCACTCCTGGGCAGCCCAGGCGCTGATGCCTCCTGCCCTCATCAGAGCTTGATGGGAAGCGGCTGGGATGCTGCCGCCCCGGCCGCTGCTCCGTGGGTGGGAAATAGCAGGCAGCTTCAGGCTCCACTTGCAGCGTGTTTCACGGATGAGAGCGGGCAGGCTGAGATGGCAGCATGGAGCCCCCCGAGCTGGACGGTCCCATCCCATCGCACGCCGTGTCGGCTGTGCCGGGGCCTCGCCGGCAGCAGCCCTCAGCCCGGACGGGGCTCCCGCAGCCCGTGGAGCAAGTCGCTGGCCTGGGGCTGCCCCAGCCCCTGCCGCTGCCTGCAGCCACCAGCCAGAGCATCCAGCCTCACCCACCGCCTCTGAGCAGCGAAACCTTCCTGCGAGCCAGAACGCGCTTCAGCCCCCCATCCAGGGTGGCTCAGCCGGCAGGGGAGCAGCCCGGAGCCGCAGGTAGCGACAACCCTGCCGTCGGGGAAGGAACGGGCTGCCGAGGCTGGAAGGGGGAGTCCAGCAAGGTGCACGTGGTGGGCGCCCTGCCTGGCAGCCCGCTGAGGTTTGCTGGGCCGGGGGAAGGGAGAGGGCAGAGCCGGCTGCGCCCCGTCCCGAGCACGAGCCCGCAGGCGCCTCGGGCCCGGCTGCGAGGCCGCGGGGAGCAGCGGCGCTTGCGGCAGCGCTTTGCAGCTGGGGGGTCCCTGAGCACGGCAGGCGCCTCGGGGCGCTCCCGTGCCCTCCGTTTGCGGCGCTCGGGGCGCTCCCGTGCCCTCCGTTTGCGGCGCTCGGGGGCTCCCGCCGGCCCCGGCAGGCTGCATCCGCCCGGTGCTCTGCGGAGGAGCCCGGCGCAGGCGGCCCTTCTCCGGGAATGCGCTGCCGCGGCGAGTCGCTAGAGGGAAGCCCCTGCCCGGCGCCGGCTCGGCCGCGGCTGTGCCCGGGGTGGGCTGGTGCGGCTGCCCCGGGGGGCCGGGGGACGCGTCTCCTCCCAGGCCGGGTCGGGGGCTCAGCCCGGCCGGGAGCAGGCGCACCGGTCCCGGGAACTCCCGGCCGGCCGGCCGGTCCCGTAGCCTGTTTGCCGCGAGGATGCTCAGCCCGGTCCAACGGGCACCGGAGCGGGCACGGACCCGCTGCCGGGAGCAGCGCTGGGGACGGGGTGGCCGGCCCCGAGCTCTCCCACCCGCCACGTCCCCTCGGCTCCCCGGCTCGGGGTTCGCCGTCGGCGCGAGGGCGGCAGGGGAGGGATGCGGCGGCCGAGCGAGGCTCCGTGGCCGGGGGAAGGCGCAGGAGCTGCAGGGTGCGGAGGGAGCATGGGGGACCTGCATCCACCCTGGCACGCTGCAGGCCGGCAGCAGCCGAACCGGAGTGGGCAGGTACCGAGCCCTGCCCTGGGCAAGTGCACGTGCCGCTTCCAGCCTCCGTCCTGTTGTCCAGGCAGGAGCCTCCTGAGGAGGGAGAACAGCTTAAACTGGGTTGCAATGATTGCTGGCACAGGCAGGGGGATCTGTGTTTGAGGTTCGGTCCCTCTCCGCACCGGCGCGGCCTGGGAAGGCCGTACCAGGGCACCGTGGCTCGCAGCCAGGTCGCCCCAGCCGGGCTTTGTGCCTCCCCGGGCTCAGCCCAGCTGCTCCTTCAAGCAGCGCTCGAGCACGGGCTGCTGGCGAGCCCTGCAGCCCCGTCCCTGCCCATGGAGCCAGGGCAGCGCGGGGGACGCGTGCCGGTGGCCGCGCAGCTCCTCCGGCTCCGCTGCTGGCACGGGGCCCTTGCAGCTGAGGGTCGCTGGGAACCGTCTGCGCTTGCAGACCCTGATTCTCACCCAAATGCAGAGCCCTCCGCACCCACCTCGCTGGCGCCGTCCTGTTTCTTTGGAAATAAGCAGGTGGGGGACATTGCCGCAGGTCGCCGCCGTCGCCCGCGGGGTCTGTTTGGAGGGGTGGGGAGGCAGCAATAAGCTCCTGAGAGGGCAGGAGTTTGGCTGGGCTGGGCTGCGCCGGCACACCCTGCTGAGGAGGGGGGTCTGGCACAGGGGAGAAGGGCGACGGGAGAAGGGAGTGCGCAGCAGCAGCTCCTCGCCGCCAGCAGCCGCCGGCAGATCTCCAGCGAGGATGGGCGCTCGGAGCGAGCGTGCCGCTCTTGCACGACTTTGAAGGCAGCGGCTTCTGCCGTAAGGAGGCATAGCCCAGTTTCAGGTGGAGTTAGCCCCGGGGGAAACATGAAACCCAACTCCTGCTCATCAGAAAGTAGGTAATGAGGCCGTTTGAGTTATTTGTAGCTTGCTGTGGGCTGCGATGGCCTCTCCTACCTCTCCCCAGGCAAAAGCCCTCCTGCTGGGACCCCAGATAGTTTTACTAGGCTCAAATTGCCCTGATTTGTGCTCGGAGAATCCAGGCTGCAGGTTATCCTGGTGGGTGCCTGCGTGCCGGCTGCTGTGACCTCATGCCAGCCTGGACGGATCCGGCCGTCACCCGAGCCCCTTTGGTCCCCAGAACGAAATTTCTGCACCGTTCATCCAAACTGCCCCTTCTCCAGGGACCGGTGTGCTCCTGCGGCCGCCCCCCTGGCCGGGGCTCCGTGCGGGGCAGCAGGCGCCCCCCAGCCCCCTGGCAGCGGCGGGCTGCCTTGTCCTGTGATTAAAACAGAGCGAGAGCCCCACTTCATCACTCCGATTGCCCTGTCGATAAACATGCATTAGCAAGGGCTGCTGGAGCAGTGCTAGCGCCCTGGCACCTCCCTGCTCAATAACCTCGGGATTTAAGTCTGGGTTCGCAGCGTCTCTGCTTATCTCAGCTCCCCGAAGCACTTACATTCCCGGCCCTCGTAGCTCCCTGCCTGTAAGCAGAGACGGCACCATTAGACCGGGAGCAAACCGCTGCTGCAGCAGCTTTGGCTGGTAAAAGCGCCGGGAAGGTGTTTTTTCCCCCTGCTCTTTCGCGGGTGAGCTTCCTGCAGAGCGACGGGCAGAGGCTTGGGGCAGGGCCGGGTTTACGGCCCCGGAGCGCCGGGGTCCTGCTCCCCCCGCGTGCCGCCCACGGCAGCACGTGCCCACGGACCTCTCCAGAGCCAGGGCGCTGCAGCAATTTATTTTTCTGCAACCCCTTTCATTTATCATCAGCACATCAGAAATCGACTGTTCACCTTTCAAATGCACCAGCTAAGCAAACCCTGATCCATTCTGCTTGGAAACGCCTCAAATTGGCCCTTTCCTGAGGCTGGGTGTTTAACAGAGACTTAGAGCTCAATCTGTTTAGCTTATCAAAAAGGAGCCTGAGATGTGACTTGATTACAGTGTGCAAGTACCTTCCCAGGGAGAAAACTGGCAGGTATTAAAGGGCTCTTTAACTTAGCTAAGAAAAGAATAATAGAACTGAAGGCTTGAAGGTAGTGAGGCAGATTGAAACTCAAAATTAGGTGCGGTTCTCTAATGGGGAGGCGACGAGCTGCTGGAGCAGGGTCCCTGAAAGCGTTTCGGGTGCTTTTCCCGGGTGATGCCGTGGCTGAGCTGCAGGGGAAGGGGAAGGGGTGCTGGCCGGGCACAGGGATCGTGCCGAGGTTGGAAGACCCTTCCCAGGGGCTCGGCAAGCCGCCTCTGCGCTCAGAAATGTGGCTCTTCCGCGCCGGGGAAGGTGGACGTTGGTGCCCATGTGTGTCCATGTCATGTGTGTCCGGCGGCTGGAGCATCCTGCTGGGAGCAGCCTGCCGAAGCGGAGGGCGGCCGGCTCGTGGGTGAGCAGAGGGTCGCGCTGGGAGCGTGGCCCGGCGTTCCCATCCGGGCGCCGCTGCTCGGCAGCAGGACTCGGTGCTCCGGCCCTGTGCGGCTCCGGCCCCGGCGGACACGGCCTCGGGCAGCAGCAGGGTGAGTCTGGCAGCACCGATGGGCAAAGGGGAGGGGGGCACCGAATTCCAGCCCGGCAAAAACGGCGCAGGGCAGAGCAGCCCGGTCCTGAGAGACAAGAGCCCTTTCTTTGCTCGGCGCTGATCTTCCCCTCTCCTCCTCCGCCGAGAGCAGCCACCGTGGAGAGCTGGGCGCCCCGCGCGCTGCCGGCGGGGGGTAAATCGAGCGGGAGCATCCTCGTCCTCCTCCGCCCCGCGGTCCCGCTGCCAGCCACTGCAGCCTGACGATTCCCGCCGGGAGGGGAGCTCGGCTGCTGGCGTGGCAGACTGCCGGCGGATTAAACAAGGGGATTAGCATCAAACCGTTTCCCTCCCGCCCCGAGTGGGGAGCTGGGCTGCATAATCGCGGCAGTTTTATTCTGATCGGGCTAAGAAAGCTGCCTGGCAAGCGGAGGGGTGATGCCAGTGGTGCCGGTGGCACGGGGATGCGTGGGCACGAGCGGGGCTTCGTGTCCCGGCAGGCGCGGCGGGGTGTCCCCACCGGTTTTGCTGGCCTCGCCGCCGCGGCATGCAGTGGGAGTCATGCCGCCACCGCAGGATCAGGCCTATCCGTATCCCAGACATGAGACGCGCGTGTTGTTTGGAGGCAGCAATTCCCTTTGCAATGCGGCAGCCTTCCAGCCCACGGGCTGATCCGCCGGCTCTCAGGGCAAATTTGGATTGCCGGTTCTGTAAGATTGGCCCAGAAAATTGGTTGTCCGTATTTAATATCTCTGCTTCTCTTTTCCCTTTCCTGATTGCTCCTTCTTGGAGATTGAGACCTGGCGAGCGGGGGCTGCAGCCGCTTGTCAAACGCTCCCCGAGGAGGGCACGGAGCCGAAGCCGGAGCGGGGGAGGCTCCCAGCTCTGCAAGGGAAGCAACCAAGCAACTACTAGCAATTTCCTCCCTGCTGTTGCTGCGTGCCGGTGCTCAGCTGCGGACAGCAGAGGATGAAACAGCTTTGCAGGTGCAAAAGGAAATCTGTCTTCCCAGCAGCTCCCACATTTCAGAGCCAGGGGACAATGATGCAACCCTGAGCCGACTGCTGCGGCGTTGCAAACTTGCCAGCTTCTATCACAAGTTCCCTCCTCGTCTGCGATCACAGGATCTGCTGTCAGCACCAGGGCACAGCGCTGACCTCTCAGCTGCTATTTAAAAAACAAAGTAAAATCTCTAATCCCAGGTATGTGTTTCATAAAGGGAGTTCGCGCAGCTCTGGCTCACGGCAGGGGCCCTGCAGCCAGCCCAGAGCACAGTGCGAGGCTTCGCCGCCGCTTTGGCCCAAAGCGGAGCTGGTGGGTCAGCCTGCTTCGGCTCCCTGCCTCCTTTTTGGCCTAAATCTCTGTGAGGTTACCCGGTTGCTGGCATTGGAGGAGCATCTCCAGGGCAGCTAAGGGCTGGTTGTCCGGCAAGGACAGACCTGCCTGGCAAAGCGGCGGCGGCCTGGAAGGCAGCGGGCAGAGCGGCCGCTCGCCTCCTTCCTGCCGGAGCTGGTCTCCCGCCTCTCCTTGGGCACCGCTTTTAAGGAAACCCGTGGGAACCTCCGTGCCCCGAGTCCTGGGTCAGTCTGGCCAAAGTTGGCCGAGGGGTTCTAGGAAGCCGGGCTAAAAATACCGCGCTGGCGCTATGCAGCGATGGGGCTAGCCAGGTCGCGGTGATTGACGTCCCCGCGCGTGCCGGTGACCCCGCGAGCTCCGAGCCCTCCGTCCCCAAGGTCCCGCCTGGGACCTGGCACCGAGGAGTTGGGCACCTCCGCGGTCAATCAAAAACCAGACAAGCTGCAAGTATCCCCCTTCTTCTTCTGCTCTGTCTTGAGGGTTTTGCCTGTTTTATTCTTGCCCTTTTTTTTTTTTTTTTAATAGACTCCTCTGCATTGGACTGAGCTTCACTAGGACACGGGAAGGGAGGGCACGCAGCACGGATCGGGTCCGGAAGCCGGAGACAACCGTACATGTTGTCTCCACTGCCCGGGGCCCCGGAGAGGACAAGCAACACAAGTTAAAATATCGAAAAAATCTGAAGCCGAATTTCATGCACTAAATATCAGGGCTGCGATTCTGCTGAGACCTGGCTTTATAATTGGATCTGTCAGAAATCCGTCACACTTAATGTGCAGCTGTCAACAAGGCGCGCTGCCGCTCCCAGTGCGTCCTGGCTGATGCCGGGCTTTTCCCCTCTCCCTTGCCCCGGCCGCGTGCCGGAGCCGTGTCCCGACCTGGGAGCCTCCAGCTGGTTGGAAAGCCGTGTCCTGACATGTCCCTCGCTGCAGAAGCGAAGCCCAGGCGTCCGCACCGGCGGCCCGGGACCGCGCTGTCCCCTGCCCGGCGCTGTTATCATCGTCCGCACTTGCGGGTTCCCGTGGGGAAAGGCGGCAGCTCTGCATGTGCTCGTGCGAGCAGAGTTTCGCAGCTTTTTCGGTATGGTGCGTCCTTCCCCAAAACTCACCTCCAGAAGCTTTAGCATTCGTTTATAAAGGACTTGAGTAAAAAAAGGAAAAACAGGGTTTCCTGCAGGCCCAGGTGAGCCTTTCCTGCGGCTGGTGGCGCCTCTCCTCCGTGTCGTGTCCGTTTGGAGCATCGTGGTTCCTTCTCCGCCCTGCGGCAGCGCGGACACAGCGGCTCCCGCACCTCCCACACCAACCTTCCTTCTAAAGTTGCGATTATTTTCGTTGACAGTTTTTATTAATTATTTTCTTTCCTTCCCTCCTGCTGCGGGCACAGGTGGTCTGGCTCGGTCCAGGGGCAGCGCCGCCCTGGCCCCGCGTCCCGCTGCCCGCGGGAGCAGCCTTGACGCTGCGGTGATGGCCGCACGCTGCTCAGCTGTTATAGCAAACCTTGCTAACGGGTTTTTAGGTCCTTTTCATGCCATCTGCAAGGGGATGACGTTCGGGGCAGGGCCGCCGCGCTCGCCAGGAGAGGCAGAGTGTGCAACAGGGAGACTTCAGAGCACCAGCGATGCACCCGGGCAGCTCTAATTTGCTCTTTCTGCCGCCGAAGCCTCGAGCGCTCGGCAGCTTTGGGGGAGGAAAGTGTGCGTTTTGCCCGGCTTTGCAGGCTGCCCCGGCGCAGCGCAAAGCCCCCGCGTGCACAGTGGGCCCTTGCAACTCCACCGGCACGTGGCCAGGAGGTCATGGGTCTGCCAGCTCCCCTCGCCGGGGACCGGGGCCGGGCGCTTTGATCCCGTGGATCCAGCTGGGAAGCAGCGCCGCCTCGGGGAGCGGCTCCCGGCTCCCGGCTCGGGTTACCCGGACTGAGCCCTCCTTGTCCGGCCCTGCCGAGCTGGCAGCCCCTGCGCAGCACGAGGCCGCCTGGGAAAACCTGGCAGATTTTCCCAGAAAATGCCAGGATTGCCGTTTTTTTTCCTCTCTCTAGCTCAGGGACCAACCAAACCCGGCTGCCTGGGGGCTCTTGCAGCTTGAGGGAAGAGGACAGGATTTAAGCTGCGTGCAGATCCCGCAGGACGGAGCGTGGGCAGTGTGTGCCGTGCTTGGTGACCGTCCGAGCTTTCCCCTCGTGTGCCTCAGTTTCCCCATGCTGCCAGGAAGGCGGCGAGCCGGGGCCGGGGCCAGGCGAGGTGTGGGAGCCGCGCAGCCAGCGGCCGCAAAGGGCAGGCGCCCATGTGTGTTTTTCACCTGAGTAATCAAACTCTTTATCCAGTGTTTGATTAAAGGCCGCAGAACATATTATCTTTGATTCCTTCTCTTTAGTTTGGTTCCCTTCATTTGTCCCTTGGAAATGGGGGTTGCTCTGGCGCTTATTAGTCACAAAGCCCCAACCTCGCGCCGCGTTGCTGCTATCTGAGAAATGAATTATTAATGGTGCATTAAACGGAGGCTGGAAAGGGGCCCTGGGACACTGATAATCAGGAGCTAATTGAGGAAGAAATGAGATACCGCTCCCCTCGCGGAGCGCGGGCGGTGCGGCGCGGCGATGCCGAAGGTGACCCTGCGGCAACTCCTGCGCCGGCACCCGCCGCTGCCGGCCGCGCGCCGGGAGAGCAGAGCAGGGACGGCGCCGGCGGCAGAGCCCTGCCAAGGGGCAGCCGGGGGCTGCAGCATCCCGCAGCTCGGCAGGCGGGAACGCGCGTGGTCGTTGGAGGCGGAGGATTAGCACGGATTTTTTTCCAGGCAGCCCCGGAACCCGTGCAGAGCTCAGCCCAGTGCGATCCTGACCTGAAAAACGTGCGGTTTGGCCCTAAAAACCCGCATGGGAAGCCGGGCGCTAGGCAGCGCGGCGGTTAGCGCGCCGGGCTGCGCTGAGCTGGCGAGGGCTCCGTGCGGAGCGCTGCCAAGGGCGAGCACTGCCCCGTCCCATCCCATCCCGTCCCGTCCTGTCCTGCCGTGGGCACGGGGGGTCCCCGGCATGTGCAACCCGCCGCGGCCGCCCGCGAACTGCCGCCGCTCCGGCTCCCCCGCGGGGCATCTTGTGCCGCTTGGCCGTCGGCTTTTTTGTACAAAGCAGGGGGTTTTGTGCATAACGGCGTCCCGCGTTGCGCGCCCCGTGACGGCGAACGGGCGGGCAGGCGGGCGCGGGCAGGAGAAACCCCGCGCTCTCGAGGCAGACCCGGCCGCCCGAGGGCTGTGCGCTCGCTCTCCAAACTTGTTATTTATTTATTTTAAAAAAACGCTGCCTGGCACCAACGCCGAGCGCTGCTTCCGCTCGCCGTGCTTTATGGCTGTTACGGGAAGGTGTCTGGCGCGCGCGTAGCGTTAGCAGGCAGGAAAGTGCGGTAATAAAACATGCCAGCGGCAGCGGGGCTGGCACGCGGCCGGCTCGGGCAGCCGGCAAGGAAAAACGGGTGGCAGGTGCCTCCCTGCCTCAGTTTCCCCCCTGAGCGGCAGTGGCCTTACGTACCAGCTGGCACAGGAGCTGCCAGCGGCCGGGGTCCAGGCGGGAAGGGGGAGGCTGTGCCAGGCTGCTCCGGAGCATCCCGCTCCCTCGTCCGGCTGCCCCGGGAAGCTGCCGCGCTCCCCAGGCCGGGCGCCATCTCCCTGTGGCAGCGACCCGAGCGTCCCCCCACCCTGGTGGCGATGGCCCCGGGTGCTCTCCCTGCGGCATTCCCTGCGGGAAACCCCTGCAGTTCACCTCTCGTCAGGAGGAAGCGCGAAACTCCCCCAAAATAACAGCTTTATAGGGAACCCGCAACGATCCCTTCTTTGTTCCTCTCCTCGCCTTTGATAACGTTACCAGGGCTCACAGCTCCCTTCAAAGCATTGCTCTTCCTTAAAAATGAAAGTCTATTAAAAATTAAAGCCGCTTTTCTATACAATAAAATTTACGCTCCGCAATTATGCGGAGGGACTAGTTATCTTGCCTTTTGTAGATTTTAATTAAAAGTTGCGACAGACAGGAAAGAACAACAGCCATAAAATAACGGCAGCGTCTCCACTAAAGACGAGTTATCGGTGCCTGTTCCCGCCGGGCAGCAGCCAGCGAGGCGGCTCCAGCGCCGCGGGCTGCGGGAATGGGCCGCTCCGGAGGGGCCTTGCCACGCGGAGCCTCCGAGATGCCCGCGCTCGCCGGCGCTTGGCAGTGCTGGTGGACGGACGGTCGAAGGCGGCTCGGCGTGCGCTGAGAAGAGCCGGCGGGAGCGAGCGGGGCTCGGCGACCCTCCGGACACGGGGCGTCCCGCGGCGGCTCGGTTGCGGCCGCTGCTTGTTTCTGCAAAGTCCCGCGAGGCCCCGCGCACCTGGATGTCCAAAACGCGTAAACGCAGCTCCATGGCATCGTGAAATGGGCTCAAAATTCACTTTTTTTAAATGCTAGATCATGCATTTTCGTGTTGCCATTTGGTTTTCCAAACATTTCGCTAGCACGTGCTTTCTATCTCAAGCTCGCATCCCCACCCCTTCTGTGCCAATTCACGAGTCTGGTCACTGCCGAGAGCCAGGTAATTTGCTAACTCAGGTACTCGTACTGCAGTCATTTATGGTGAAAAAAACCCGGAATCTATTAGAAACGGCCCCCGAGCCGGGGCCATCAAGGGGCAGTCGATGCCCCGCGTGCCAGGCGGGCGGGCGGCTGCAGCTCAGCTTCCCGGCACATTTAACCCACTGGATCATTACGGGACTCTGCCCCCGGCGCCCTGCGCTGCCACCTCTCACCGGGCTCCGGAGACACTAAACCTCATTGATCTGGATTGGAAACGTTTACGGAACCTTTACGGGATTTTGCAAAGATGTTAATTCCCTGGCAGCGCTGCTTTCACCAAAAAAGAGTATTTATGACTCAAGGAGCAATTAGAGGCTTAGCAGCTGCTGAAGGGCCGCGGGAGCCGCTCGGCACGGCTCAGCCCGGTGCGGGAGCGCGGCGCCTCCGGAGCCCCTTCCCCGCTGCTGCTGCGATGCTGGCTGCCGGTTTAACCGTAAAGCTTGGTTGTGTTTGCTGAAGGTGGAGCTGCTGGACACCGCGTGCATGAGGAAAGGCGAAGTTTTAGCTCTGCGGAGTGCCTGTTCCCAAAAGTAAATGTTGTGTTGGGCTGAGCCTGCGGAGAGAAACAGGGATCAAAGGAATAGTTTGGAGAAGGCTGTTAGGGCAGCGCTGGCGGGTTTGCGTGGTGCAGCCGGGCCAGCCATCACCCTCGCGACTCGCAGAAGGTTTTTCCCATTGTAGATTAATTCTTTTGTCTTCTGGCTGCAAAAAGTTATTGTAAAGAAATGTGCGCGAGGAGGTGCGGAGACCCCGCGCGAGCAAACGCAGCCGCGCAAAGGGCTGGGCTGCGCCGCTCGGTTCGCGCTGCAGCTCTATCCCGTGCGGTGCCGCGGGAGAGACGACCTTGCTTTCTGTTTAGAGATTTGTCTTCAGTTTTAGAAATCTCTGCAGCAAACCAGGAGGTTTAAGGGCGACAAGTCTCTGTTGGCTCCGTGCAAATACTGTCTCAGGGACAAGCAGAATCAAGCACAGGGAAAGCGGTGTCTCCAGGAGGATTGGCTCGCCGTGCCGAGATGCATATCGGATTCATTGCCTGCCCTTTCCCTTTGCGCCATGTGCTTTATGGGAAAATAAGCTTGTTTGCACCATGGTGGGGTGTGTTTTGAGCCGGCGGGGGCCGTGGGTACCGGTGGGAAGGAGGCGGGCGAGGGGCAGGGCTGGGCACGGTTGTGTGTTTGTAATGTCAATAAAGGGTTTTTAAAGAGGCCCAAAAGCTCCCTTGGTGCGGACCTGCAGGGTCGCATCGTTAAAAGCAGTTATGCGATGTGACGGTCTGGCTTGGAACAACTCTCTTCTACCCAGCTTTTCCAATCGGGTTTTAGGACTGGAAACTTCCAGGTAACTTTTCCACATCCACCCCTTATTAGATGTATTTAATTAAAAAGCTCAAATCCTTACAAAAAGGTGGGACATCGCAGGAGAAGAGCGAAGATGCTTTTACTTGTTAGAAAGCCAGATTTTCGAAGGAAGCTGAGCCCAGGCATCCAAAGCCTCCGTGCCCACAGGCGAGTGGATTCCTGGAATTGCTTGGCTCCAGGCATGTGCTTGAACGAGCAGCCAGAGGCTCTTGCAGAGACACCCGGGAGGACGGGCAGGTGACGAGCTACTGCCACGTAGTGATTTAACACTTGTTAGCTGAGCCACCCTAACAGGCCCTCCAGGCACCCGGGCTGCACCGCAACAACAGTTACTTAAATTAATGCATTTTACTTGCAGCTCTGCAAGGGCTAAATGGGGCATTTGCTGCAAGTAACCTGCCGGGGTGCAGCTGGCAAAGCATAATTCACTAAGCCGGGACAGCGGGATGATTTGCGGTCATCCTTCCGTGCTCACGACTGCCGATGCCGTGGAAGCACCCCGTGCTCCGGCGTCTCCCGACAGCTCCGCCTTGGATCTTGGCATGGGGAGGAAAGGGCATCTGGAAACTGGCCGTGGTAGCAGGGTGCAAGCTGCTCCGATGCTCCTGGCCGCGGGGCAGGTTTTCCTGGAAGGATCTTGCTCTGCGTGCCGGGCTGCGTGCCGGGCGCCGTGCAGAGCCGGGCACCAGGCATGGCTGTGTTCCTGCCTGTCCCTGCAGGCGGGAATCCTGCTAACGGGCTGCCTCGCCTCGCCAGGAGCTTTCCAGGAGCGGTGAAGCGCCCGGAGCGACGCGCGGATGTGCCGGGAGGAGCCCGCGTTCCCTGTCGGTGCAGTCCATGGGGCAGGGGCTGCCATCGCCCACAGCCGGAGGATCCCGTTTTCTCTGGCGCGATGCTGCGGTCTGACGCCTCACTCGGCAGCGTGCCTCCTCGGGATGGCCTACTTCCGCGCCGCTCCGGCTCTGCTGTCTGTTATTCTGTCATCCCGTTAGCAGCTATGCCGGACTGCTCTGGTCCTTGTCGTCCTCGTTTCCTGCACGCTGGTGAATTAAGGCAATAAATTCCAACTGGATTTTGTGCAAATTTAGCGCTAGGCTGCAATTTTCTTTGCAATGCCATGCATGCACATCATGGTGTCCTAGGGCAAGGGTGTTCTCCGGCGCAGCGACTGCTGGTTCCCGTAGCAGAGACTGCTCCGACGCAGGCTGTGCCGCACTGGTGCATTCAGCCCAACTCATTGCCAATGAGCAAAATGCCTCGGAGCGCAGCAGAGCGCAAAGGCTGGCTCCGGCTGCACAGCGACGCGGCGCCCGCTCGCTTTCTTAACGGGGGCAGGCTGGAGCGGCCATGGAAGAGATCAGTTTGATTAACAAATCTCTGCGTGCAGACTTCCTACGTACACCATGAAATCTTGAGGGGATGGAAAAGATGGCAAGGAGGTTATTGCATTAGCCTGCAAGTGGCTGGAGCGGCTGCTTTTGAGCCGGGGGAGCCGGCGATCCCAGCGGAGGGGAGCTGCTCCTCGGGGCTCCCCCCCCCCGGCTGTGCCCCCGTGCTGGTGCACCACGAGACCCGGGCTGGGCGAGGGGCCTCATCCCCACGGTCCTCGCTTTCCGTGCCTGCAAGATGGGCACAGGAGCTGCCGCGCGGGGCGGGAGGCGGCTGGAAGGGTTAACGTAAAATGGAAAAGCTCCGAGGAGGTGCTGCTGCCTCTGCTCCTTGGAGAGGACGGCTACACCGTAATCGTCTGGTTCCTGACAGCTAAGGTAATGCAAGGTTTGAGAGCCATTAGAGCGCCTGCAATTATTTATAGGGAGGAAAAAAAAATACCCTGCATAGTAAAAATCAGATTTCACGGCAAATAAATGCTCCAAGGTTTTGAGAGAGGATTCGTAAAGAATGAAATTCTTTATAATCAGAGCCATCCAGAGGCTGGGCAGCGCGGCACTGCTGTTCCTCAGGGCCTGAGCGGCCCCAGCAGCGGAGGGGGCTCTTGGTCTGGGGCTGCTGGGCCACCTAGGTGTAGCCGGGATCCTAGGCGAGAGGCCTAGGAATAGCTGCTGGAGAGAGGCTGAACCTCCCTGCTCCGGGTTTCCATGTTGCAGGCGCTGGGGCTTCCCTGTGCCCGTCCCCATGGCCCGGCGCCCTCCGGCCACCGCGGGACCTGCTCACAGTCCTCATCACTTCTGCAGCAGCTTTGCGGGGCTGATCAGCCCTTTCCATCTTGGCACCGATTCTGATTTTAGTGGAAGCAAAGCAGCAGCAGACGAGTGCCCCGGCTATGCCCGCTGTGTCTGACAGTGCTCTCGGCCGGAGCGCCCGCGGGGCGCAGCAGTTCCCCCCAGCAGGGCTGCAGAGCTCGGCTGGGAGCCTGCGAAGTGCCCTGAGATCCTCCGCGAAACGTCCTGGAGGAGGCCAGACGTGACTGCAGAACGTGCCTAGACGGCGCGTTTCTTGGGGCTGGGAGCGGGGTCTCTTCTGCAGCTGCGCTGCGATGTGCACGCCGTACGGCCCTGCCTGGGGGTTCTGGAGCAACAACGAGAGAAAAACACATGCTTTTGCAGTTAAAAAAACGTGGATGTTAGCACAAGCCAGCTGTACATCAGCAAAGAAACCTTTGCCTCGTGGCGCCTTGCCGTCCATTCACAACCCCTTAAGAGTGCGCAAGGGCTCCCCCGTCCCTCCTGTGCCGGCTCCATTTCATCCTCCTGGAGATGTTGGGTCCCTCCAGCTCTTTTGGAGAGGTCCAGCAGTCCGGCCCCAGCTCACGGATGGGAGGCAACGTCCCAGCCGTGCTGCGAGCTGCCGTTCGCGCTGGCCATAGCCCACACGGGCCGTAGTGAGAGCCCTCGAGCCCCAGCACGGCCCCCGGCTCCCGCCAGTCGTGCCGCTTCGGTTGGTCGCTGAGCCCAAAGCCCGGGAGAGTCGGGTTTGGTGCCGCTCGGAGCTATGGCAGCCAAGAGCCTCGTCCCAGCGCCCCGGGATGGGGGGAACGCGGAGGGCAGGACCGAGAGCGGACTCAGCCGCGTCCCTCCCCCCCGCCGGGCCCCCTCTCCCCTTGGGGTCCCCTCTCTGCCCCCCAGGTTCCCTCTCTCCCAGGTCCCCTCTCCTGCCCGGTCCCTCTCCCCTCTGTGTCCCCTCTCCCCTCCCCGAGTCCCCTCTCCCCTCCCCAAGTCCCCTCTCCCCCCGCTCCCAGAGCTGCCCCCGTCCCGGCCGCGGCACCGGGACGCGCCCCCGCACGGCACCGGGGGGCCGCGGCGGCGCGCGCGCTGCCTTCATCCCCCCCCGCCTCCTCCTCCTCCTCCTCCTCCTCTTCCTCCTCCTCCTCCTCCTCCTCCGGGAGCGCGCTCGCCCAGCCGGGAGCGAGCAGCCGGCGGGAGGATGCTGCAAACGGCGGCGGAGCCGAGCTGGGCAGGTACGGCGGCGCCGGCGGGGCCCGGGGCTGCGGGGGCTGCGGGGGCACCGGGGGCGCCGGGGGGCTGCGGGGGCGCCGGGGGGCTGCGGGGGGCTGCGGGGGCGCCGCTCCGCTGCGCTTGCGGCCGCGGCAAAGTTGTCGGCGGGGCGAGGGCGGGGGGATGCGCCGAGGAGCCGGGCGGGGGGCGGCGATGCCCCGCCGGGCCCGGGCGGCGATGCCGCGGCCCCCCGGCTCTGCGCTGTGCACAGCGCCGAGCACCGCGCGGTGCAGCGCCGGGCGCCGCGGCGAGCCGGGCTGGGGCCTCCACGGGGGCGGCGGGACACGGGGAAACTCGCGCCGGGGAACTTCGCGGCGGCGGCGGCGGCCCCTTCCCCCGGCAGCGCTGGGTTGGGCCGGGGCTGTGACGGCCGAGGTGTCGGGGCGTGCGGCTGTGACCCCTGGTGTCGGGGTGTGCGGCCGTGTCCCCTGGCGTCGCCTGTGCCGGGTTGTGATTGCCGAGGTGTCGGGGTGTGCAGCATGCAGCCCGTGCGGGTGTGCGGCCGTGTCACCTGGCGTCGCCTGTGCCGGGTTGTGATTGCCGAGGTGTCGGGGTGTGCGGCTGTGTCCCCTGGTGTTGGGGTGTGCGGCTGTGTCCGCTGGCATCGCCTGTGCCGCGGCTGCGTTTGTCGAGGTGTTCGCGCACAGTCGGGGCGCGCGGTGCACAACCTGCGCATCCCACGGTGGGGTGCAGGCGACTGCTCGCATCGCTGGGTTGGCTTGAGGCACGGAGAGGTTTGGGTTGGAAATGGAGCTGAGGCTTTCTAGCTGTCTCCACAAGGGGTACTCAGCTTTTAAAGGAAAGGACTTTTGCTGAAGCCTCACAAAAGTGCTTTCTGTTAGTGATTTGGGCCATGAGCGCTGTTTCTGGCTGCTCTCGTCTCGGCTGTTATCAGTGTTTTCCTACTAACCTGAAGCAGCGGCGCGTTACATCGGAAGCGCTCGGAGGACTGTGCAAGCGCTGGGGTGGGCCAGGCCGGGGGCTCCGCTCTGCTGCGTCGTGGCTCCCGCGGGCTGCAAGGAGAAGGTGGGTGCCGAGGGCTTGCCCTTGGCAGCGTGAGCCGGCAGAGCAGGGAGCGCTGAATGCCTGTCAGCTCACATTCGCATTCAGAAAAAAAACTGCTTCTCACACTGAATCTAAACTCCTCGCTCTCTCGGAGATGGGTGGCTGGGTCTTGTTTTCAGAGCAAAACTTGAAAGTTTGTCTTAAATACTGGAAATGATTCTGCATGAAGGCGAGAGCCAGGGCCTGGGGGCATCAGGGGGCTTCGAGGTTAAATTCACGGGTGTGAAAGGGATTAGCACCGCCGCCGTTAGCCGCTTTGCTCAAACTGCCTGCTCCTGCAAGGGCTTGACCTCGTGCTGCAAGGAGACAGGACTCCTTGCACTGTAAAGTCCCCTGCGGGAGCAGTTCTCAGCAGATCTGTAAAGATACTATGTGAGAGAGGAGCTGCCCTTGTGCTGCTCCGTGCTGCGCAAAAATCAGCCCGTCCCAGTGGTTATCCGGAGTGCCTGAATACGGAGTTTGGACGTTTGGATAAGCCGCTGTGTCCGCATGTGGGGCACAGTGTCTGAAAATAGCATCAATGGGAAGTGCTGCCGTACGTACCAGTCCTCGAATAAACGGGGCTCTGTCCTAGGTTTGCAGCCTGGTCATGAGTTTCTCCATCCAATGCAAGTCAAACGCATGATTACGTACTTTTTTTCCCCTAAGTGGCTGCAGGTGTTTTCCAGTGGAGCCATCCAGCCGAGTGGCGGCTTGTCTGAATGATGTTTGTCACTTGTCTGCAACAGCTCTATGGGGAGCTGAGAGGAACCGCTCCGCTCCCTGCGCAGCTCCCAGCGTAACTCTGCGGACGATAAATTCTCCTGCCATATGTAGAGTTTGGAAATGGGCTGGCGATAATGTGCGCTGTGGGATTTTTTTTTTTTTTTGCTTGTTTTGTAATCCGCCACACGCGTTAAAAAAAAAAAAAAGATTCGTATAATCCTGAATGTGGATCTCTGCGTGTACGTAAATGTGCGAAGCTTTGGTACAAATTCTCGGGACGGTTACGCTGCGCTGATCTGTGACGTGCTGCTGTGTGTCTGATGGACGAGACCAACTTAGCGCGTGCATCACGTTGTGCTCACCGTGGCCTCCGGAGCAGGCTGGTGAGGTTGCTGGATATTGTGCTGGGATGAAATAGCCAGCCTCCGGTGCCAATAAATCTGGAGATCGGGTTAATAACCCAGAAAGAAAAATATATTGATAATATACATATTGATATCGTTGAGAATGTACATGTTGGTATTGATAGTATATTGATAAAGCGTATAACTAGTGCAGAAGCTGAGGAGCGATGCCAACCCGGTGGCACAGGACCGCCGTCAGTGCTCGTGCTCGGGCTGCGTTTCAGGTCGCCGGCGCTCCCGAGGCGGCTTCGCCACGTTTCTCTCCGCGGGCCGGTGCCGAGGAGCCGTTCCCGCGCAGCGGCCAAGCCGTGATCCCTGCCAGCCTCCGACGGGGCCGGGATCTCGCGTCGCCGCCTCAGCTGCTGCTGTGCAAAGCAATTCGGACCGAGACCCCCCCCCCCCCGAAAGCGGTGCCCCAAGGTGTGCTTGAATATTAAATTGGGGCCTTTAAAGGAACACGAGGTCTTGTGACTATTACTTGGCACGTGAGTAGCTGATGAGAAAAGTCTTGCTTTCCTGGATATTTTCCCCTTTCTTTGGCTTTTATCTGGCATCCCTGCAAAGATGTACATATTTTTAAAAGTGCACAGTATAAGCCTGTTATTGAATAAACAGAGACTTTTGTGTAGATGCTCTCAACAGC
Source organism: Apteryx mantelli (assembly GCF_036417845.1). Lineage (NCBI taxonomy): Eukaryota > Metazoa > Chordata > Aves > Apterygiformes > Apterygidae > Apteryx > Apteryx mantelli. Next base: position 743,248 of record NC_090005.1, read on the forward strand.
ATATGGAAAATGTTAACAGAGTTGCTTTACGTTGCTGGATTCCCGAGACTGGAATCCAGTCTCCGAAGCATGATAGTCTTAGAAATCACAGCGATCCCGAGCCCCCCTCCCAGCCCAGGATCCTATCAAGCTGTTTTTCTTGTTTCTCGGCTCATGCCGTGCTGGTATTTGAAGCTTCTGAACCCAGAACCCGCTGTTCTACAGGCCCTTAATCATTCCTAGTGAAAATAAAAATGCAAAAACGTGCACCCAGAGCAGGATAATGAAGCCCACGAGGGTCTATTTGTCAATTTAGGAATAATATTGTGATGTACGAAGGCTGTTTCTTAGCCTGATGTTCTTAGATTGCCTCCAAAATAGCGTCATAATTTCTATGTCAAGAAGCCCCTGTCAAGAATTATATCTCTGCTCTCAAGGAAATTCAGGCTGCGGCTGCATGGTAACAAGCGCTCATTTTTTATTATAACCACAACAATTTACTTGCGAGTCGTAAAAGGAAGCCTATATGTTTAAGGAGCCTTGAAAGACTCAAAAGGCCCCGACGCAGGGGGCAGCTCCCAGCGCTGCCGCCTTCCCAGGGCCTGAAGGCAGGGAAGGGTCCCAAGTGCTGTCAGAGGGCCATTGATGTTAAAAAAAAAAAGAAAAAAAAAGGGAAATTAAAATAATAAAAGACAAACCCAGCTTTTTCCCCCCGGGTGGCTGGCAGGGGTTATTCCCGCGGCCAGGAAGCCTCCTGCTCCCGCGGAGGCGCAGCCGAGGAGGGGTTTAAAGCCCCAAGCTCCGGCCCGCAGCTGGGCGTTCTCGGGACGGCTGCAGCGGGAAGGGGAGCTCAGCTAGGGCAGAAGGACGCCGCGATCCCTAAACTCGGCTGGGATAGATTTACCCTCCTTTGAAATGGGAACGTTCCTGAGTCTTGATTTCCCTGGCCTAATTATGGACATTTTTTAATTAGTTGATAAGAAAGATCACTTGGAAACTGCAAGGGGAAGGTTTTGAGGTTGAGTCCTAACGCGTGCCCGCACGTGCCTCGAGATGGAGCTGGTCCTTCCGCGCGAACGCCTGGAAGGGCTGAACAAGCCGTTTGCGCAGGGCTCTTTCCCGCAGAAAAGCAGCCGGGTCCCTTTTGCCGGCGCTTTGGATCCTGGCGGAATGAAGCAAGCCTGGCTCTTGCTTGGTTTGCCTCGGCGGCCGGTCGGGCATTTTGCACTTTGCGGGGCCTGGGGCCAGTCTCGTCCCCGGCGCCCGTGGCTCCGTCGGCACAGCTGCGCCATGCTGGGAGGGAAATAAATGCAAGGGATTTATGGCTCTGGCTTCGCTCTCGGCTCGGACGGTGCTCAGCGGAGCGGGGCAAGCGCTGTGGCTCCCACGATTCCCGCAGCTCCCACGGCTCCCGCGCAGGGGATGAGCCAGGGCTGCTCTCGGAAAGGCGCCTGAGGGATGGGGGAGATGCAGCCCGGCTGCTGGCATGAGATCAGTGGCTGCTTCCCGCCTTCCCTTCCCCTCCCGGGCCCCGGAGGCTGCTGCCGCCCCGGAGCTGGGGCAGCTGCGTGGCCGAGGAGCGCGAGGTTCCCCCGGTCCTGCCGGGAGCCCGTGTCCCGTGTGGGTCTAGCCGGGCGCTGCTCGGAGCCCGAGCCGCGACAAGGTCCCAGCGCCGAGCGGGCTGGCTGGAGGCCACGAAGCGCGTTTGCAATTGCAGAGCACGCGCAGCTGCGAGCGCCTGCATCGCCTGCCCGAGCGCCGCGCTCACGGCCCCGGCAGGAGGACTCGGCTCGGTCAAGGCTCTGCGTGCAAACGGTTCTCGGCGGCCCACGCCAAACCGCTTGCTTTGGCTTTTCGGGGATGGGAGTAACTGCTGGCACCTGAAGTTGCAGAGAGCTCCGGCGCTTGGTCCCTGCCTGGCTTTGCTTCAGTAACGCTTTGCGAGCGCCGGCAATAACTCACGGCACAAACGCTAACTGCGGGAGCAGCGCTGGCTGGCTTAGCGCCGCTGCCTCGTGCATCACCGAAAGCATCCTCTGCTCTCTCCTCCTTTAGGCAGCAGGTCGCAAATAGGTATATAAAAGAAAGAGGGAGAGGCCGGCCTCCGCCTGCAGGCTAGCGCTTCCCGACGCCCCGGCATCGCTGTTGTCCTTGGAAGCGCGGCAGCTCCGCTGGCCGCCCGACTGCTGAGCTCATCCCCTGCCCGGTTAAAAATAACCCTGTCGAGGGGGATCGGTTCTCGAGGACCTATTCGGTTCTCGTCCCTTCTGCTGAGCCCGTCGGAAAAGATGCTGATCAGGGCCGCGGCGTTCCCGGGGATGTGACCTTGGGCCGGGCGTTCTTGGAAAGCGACCCGGGAGCTGCCGAGTCCGGCCCTGCACATCCCCCCCCACACACACACCCCGCAGCAGCCTGCGGAGAGGTTATTTATGTGTTTGGAAAAGAAACTCCTGTATCCCAGATGGAGCTGCTTGGATGAGGCTCTCGGGGAATCAAGGCCCTTTTTATTTGTTTTTTGGAAGTGTCACTTTTTTCGTTAACGTTCGTCATCTGTTCTCCCTCGCGCCCCGGTCTCAGCTTCTGAAGGAACGCGCTGCAGGAAGGCGCGTATACCTACACTGTTTATTTTGGTCGGGACCGCTGCTGCTTTGCATCCGTTTGAACTGCTGAGAGTGTTTCAGCACAGAAGATTTACTGTGCATTATAGGGTTGAAGTTTCTTTTGAGGCACCCTGAAATGCTTTCCAAAAAAATCCCAAACAGGAGACGCTTGTTTTGCAGCCGGCAGCTCCCATGGGCGGAGGGGAGCAGGCGGCTCGCAGGAGGGGGCTGCCCGCGCTGCCCCCAGCCGCCGTGCCGGGGCCGGAGCCGGGCTCTGCGAGAGCGTTGCTTCCCGCTCCGTGTTTCGTGGCAGATGGAGCCGCCGGTGCCCCGTGCAGGTTGGGCTCCGCACCCACGCTGGGTGCCGTCGTCCCACGCACGGGCAAAACCTATAAACATCCCAGTCCCGAATTTTCCGAGGAGCATTAGGAACTCTCTAGGCTTATTTCTGAGCATCGTTACGAAAGGGCTTCAGGGGATTAAAGGCCACTTGGCTTAATCTTTGCTCGGGGCGGCCGGTGCTGCGAGGGCGGTTTGCAGCCGGGCAGGCGGTGCGGGGGCTCGGCTGGGCTCCTCGCGCCCCCGTCCCGTCCTGTCCCACCACGGCAGTGGCCACGCTCCGCTCGGGCTTGTCGCTCTCCGGCTGCAAACGGGCCCCCAGCAGCTCCGCTGAGGGGGTTGAATTCCCGCGGCTCAGTGTCAGACCTCCGTCCTCTCCCGTTTCCCAAGGAGGTAATTAGCAAACCAGCATAATAGCGATTTAGTGCGTGCGTCAGATTAGGAAGCCACTCGTGACGCGTGGCGTGCTGTGCCTTCGGAGGAGCTCTCCTTCCTCAAGGTACGGAGGTGTCAGGCCTCCTTTTAGAGGTGAATATAGGAAAAAGCCCTGGTGCGGCTCTCCGGGGGGTTTGCTCCTCTGCCGGCGGCGTGCGGAGGGGCGAGTGCCCGTGGCACCGGCCGGGGCTCCCTGGCAGCGGCTTGCCCCTTTCCAGCTCGTTTTTCGAGCGTGACGCGTTGCTCCGATGGAAGCTCCCATCCCGGGACGGAAGCACCGCTTCAGGTGGTGGACGAGTCCAAAGGGTTTCCAGCAGCCCCGCGCCACCCGCGCTCGCGGACGGACGCTCGAGGAAACTGCCGGGCAGCACCGAAGCCCGGCTCCGGCCGTGGGCCAGCAGGCGCCCCAGTGCGGCCACCGCTTACAGGTGGAAAAACGTCCCGATCCGTCCCGCGAAGGTTCCCCCTCCGAACGGTGCGGGCAGGCTCGCTCTTTGCGGAGTCGCCCCCGCTCGCGCAAACCGGGCTGTTTGGAGGGGCAATTTCTGACCGCGCTCCGGCACCCGGATGGCGGTGGCGCTCCTGCTTTCGGCGGCGGCGCGGAGGAGCCGGGATGCACGGCAGCCCCGGCCGGGGAGAGGGTTCGTGGGGGCTGGCGGCGGAGCGGCGGGATGGAGGCGCGCGGGGGCAGGACGGAGGCGGCTCGTTGCAGCCGGGTTGCAGGGGAGGCAGGGACGGGGCCGAGGCCTCGGCGCGTTCCCACGCGGCGAATTATCGCGGTGGGGAAGGCAGGGGAGGAGAGGCGCCGGCTCGCGGCACGTCGCCAGCTGCGGCTCTAAAACAGATCCGGCCCGTTTTAATAGTAATTAGCAAGCGGAGCGTAAAGCTCGTTTCGCAGGTGGGTGCTGCGAGCGCTCGATCCGCCGGGGAGAGGGTCCCGGCTGCAGGTTTTCCCGTGCCCCCGGCCGTGTTTCGGGGTGGAGAGCGGGAGTGCGGCGGCATTTTGGGGGAACCGGGCCGGGCCGCGGCGTCAGCCGCGTCTCCGGCGCGGAGCAAGGAATTCCCGCCGGGTTGGCGGCGCCCCGAGCGCCCGCGGCTCGGGGTGCGTCTCGGGGCCGGGAGAGCGGGGCGAAGCGCCGCCGCGCCGCTCAGAGCCCTCTTTATGCGCCGGCTGAAGGGAGGGATTGTGGCGGCGGCGGCGGCGGGGCGGGAGCGCTGGAGTGCCGGAGTGTCGGAGCGGGGAGCACCGCCGCCGAGACAGAGGCGCGGTTGTGGGGCCCTGCCTTGCCCTGCCCCACGGGGAAGCGGCGCGGGGAAGCGGCGCGGGGCCACAAAGGCGCCTCTGTTGGCAGCTCGGCTCCCTCCGCGCCCCGCTGCCCCGCGGCCGCCCGCGAGGCCCCTGGATAAGCCGGTGAATAGGAGGAAGGGCTGCGCGGGGGCTGCGTGGGGGCCGCGCGCCCCTTCCCACCGCGGGAAGTGCTCGCCGCCGCCGCCGTCCCGCTCCCGCTGCCGGCCAGGGGAGCCGCGTTTCTGTGTTTTTCACCTGCTGGAAAAGGGAGGCTTTCTTAAAAACAGGGAGCAAATGAAATTAAGTTTCCCGGCAAGGGATTAAATCAGCGCCCTCGGCTGTATTTTGCAGAAACTTCAAAAGTGAATCTGCTCCCAGGCTGAATAAATGTTTTGCTCCGGCAGGCGAGGTTTTCGGTTCGTCTCTCTCGGAAAGACTTGAGCGAGACGGGAATTGGTTTTCTCCAGCTCGAACAAGGCAGCAACTCGCAGACCTGGGCAGGCAGAGAAGGCCCATAATCAGTTAAAACAGGGAAGCAGCTGGGAAATCATTAAAGGGAAAGGGGAAACGAAGCTGCGGCACGCAGGCGAGCACGATTCCCCGGCCGCCTCGGCTCGGGCCGCGTGTCCCGGCATTCCCATAGCTGCCCTGTCTGCAAGGACACGCGGGAATTCATTGCACCTTTGGCAGCCCCGGGACACGGCGTTCCCGCGCTCCTCCGGGAGCCGGCGCGGTTTGGGCCGGGACGGTGCCCTGTCAAAAAAGAAAAAATAAACGGGAGAATTCAGAAAAAGCAGAAGCCTGCGGCCGTGTCTGATTCCTTGTGGCACGGCCCATTTTCCGAAGGATGACCGTGCCATGCTGCTGCGCCCTCTCAGAAAGCCCCCAGCCCTGGCGGGCAGCTCCGATCGGAGCGGCGCCTCCGGGCCGCGGTGCCCTGCGCCCGCTGGTGTCCGCTGCCTGCGATGGGGCTGCGGCGGCAGCTGCATGGCCAGCGCGGACCGCTCGGTCCTTGCTGCCGCGGCCTTGGCGGCGATGAGCTCTGCCGCCCGCCGGCCGCGGCCGTGGCTCCGTCCGGGATGCCGGTGGGCGGCCGGCTCCGGGGGGAGAGAGCCGGGGCTGCAAAGCCAGGCAGATTAAAGCCGAAGGAGAGCCCGGGTAGAGTGCCGGTGCCTTGCGAGGGTTTGCAACGCGAGGTCTGTCCGTGCGGTGCTAAAAAAAGCCATAAGATGAGCAAAATTATCAGCTGAGTCACTAATCATTCATTCAGCCGCTGCTTTAGTCACCGACTTTCCTAAACGGGAATTAACTTTGCTGCCAAGGGGGCACAAACCACGTCCGAGTCGCGTTCGGTAGAAGCGGCCAGAGGAGACAACGTGCCGCCGCCGCCGCGCACGCAGCTCCCGGCGCCGGTGGACGGTCGGGCTCCGCGGTGCCAAGGCGGGTCGGTGCTCGGTGCCGGCGGGGCAGGAGGACGGCGCCGGGGGCGGTCGCGGCAGCTCGGCCCCATCGCTGCACGGCGCCTCCCCAGCCCCCGCTCCGAGTGGGAGCGGTTTGAGCGGAGCGACGCCGCAGCGCGGAGCCGGGCGGGCGCGAGCCGTGCCATGCCGCGGCGAAGGGCTGGGAAGGGCCTCTCGGCGGAGCCGGCTGCCGGCGGAGACGAGCCTTTCGCAGCTGCGGCACGCGCCCCCGGGGTCCGGCCGTCGGAGGCACCGTCGCCTGCAGCGGCAGCAGCTGCGGCGCTGCTGGGGCTGCGGGAAGGTGAGCGGTGCAGCAGCAGCTCTTCTCCATCCCCTCCGCGATGCCGAGCGGGAGGGAGGCAGGAGCCAGGCCAGGGGCTGAGCTCGCTCCGGGCTGAGCGACGTGATGCTCCTTTGGGCGTCCCAGAGCCGTGCAGACCCCCTGCAACCGCCCGTGCAGCGCGCGGTTACGCCTGCTCGGTGCCGGCTCCTTGCAGCCGGCGTCCGCCTGTTTTCCGTGGCGGGGAGACAAGTAACTTTTCATGAAGCCGCTTACAGATTCCCCCTAAACGGGAAAGCTGACCTACTGGAGCTCGTTAAACGATGCTAACGGTGCTGCCCAAATAACCGTGCGTGCTGCCACCTGCACTGCCGGCTAACGCTGGCTCCCGCCTGGCCTTCTCCAAGCAGAGGTTCGTCAGTTAATCGGACACACGTGCTTCTCTGCGAGGGCTCCCAGCGCGGTGACCAGCTTCCTGCAAGTTCTGCATCGCTGCCGGGAAAACCGGGGGATTTGGGCAAAGCCGTCTGCCTAGAGCTGCGGGCGCCCCGGGAACCGCCTGAGACAGCCGGGACCGGCGGCAAAGAGCCGGCGATTAATTTGGGCTGGAGTCATCACCAAACTGATTAAACCCGAGGTCTAAAACTCTTTTTCTCTCCCTTCTGTCCTCTAGCTGGAGAGTAATGTATAACTTTATTAGTCCGTATCCAGGAGACTCTGAAAGACAGGGACAATTAATTATCATCTGCCCCGTTTAATTTCCCTGCCCATCAGCGATGGCTCCGTAGTAGTTCAAAGACAAGCCAGCGTTTAAAGCACGTCAGATACGGATTGATCTTACGGCGCGGTTTCCCCAGGCTTGCAGATCTGTGATTAAGTTCTTGCAGCCGCGATCGCCTCGCGCTCGTCCCGCCCGGGATGGGGACGTGTTTAAGCGTGCGCCCGGCTGCACGCGGGGTCCGCGCCTGGCGCCGGGGCTGAGCCCGTCCGGCGCAGCCTGGGAGCTGCCGCGATTCGGCTGGATGGGCGCAAAACCCCGCCGCTGCTCGGCTCGGACGGACGGACGCAGAAAGCCCAGGCAGCCGGAGGGAGGGCGGAGGCCGACGCTGGGGAGCCCAGGGCTGGCGGCGCCGTGCCGGCTCGGCGAGGACGCGCTGCGGCCGAGGGCTGGGGCGACCGGCAGCCTTGGGAGCACGTTGCTTTGCTGGTTTATTCTCTTTCCTTTGAGCCAACATATTTTTCTTGAAGGGATGCTGTCACGTTAAATATGGAACTGCCAACCGTGGGCATTAAAAAATCATGGGTCGTCCCGTTTTCCTGCCTCCCGCTCTAAATTCTGAAAAACAATGAATTCGGGTTCCTTGTGTTCGTCACCTGGCTTTCGGCTCGAGCCTCTTTTTCAAGTTCTGCCTGGCAGCCGGGAAGTCCGGGAGCTTCAGGCTCATCCCAGACGTGGCAGATCTAGGCCAGGCCGTGCCCAGGTAAATCGGCAGAGGAGTGGTCCTTTATGCTTCGTTTTAAGTTAAATCAGAGCTTCGCACTTGGTCCTTCCTCTCCAGAAACCCAGGTTTTTGGTAGCCAACGCAAGTGCCCCGGGGCTGGACAGGAGAGCAGTCACGGTGGAAGAGCACTCGCTGGGTGCTTAGTTCACACTGGAGCACATGCTTGTAAGCGGATTTTCCCACAATTTGTCCTTGAATATTCATGTTCTTCACAGTTAAGCTTGATCCTGCTGCCTGGACTCTCTCTACATTATATGTGCTGTGACTGATGCAGAAAATCCTACTCCAGCCTTTACCTTGACACTAAATCCAGGCACTTTTTATATTTTTTTTAGGGAAGTTAATAAAAGTAGCTTGATTATATTTTGTCAAACTTTCATTTTCAGAGTGCGCAGTTATATTGATTAACTGGGGAAGTAAAGCAGGCATTCGTCAGAACTTAACAGCTTTACGATGATTCTTTTAACAAATATATTTGAGAGATGTGTTTGGAAACGGATTTCATTTTTGGCGAGTATTTAGTGAATTTTCTTTTCTGGGGTGTTGTGAATCCCCTTGTCAACGTCTCCCCCTGATGGATGCTGCCCCCTTAATTACCGCTCAGCTGCGATGGGTTTGCAGCGCGTATAAGAAGGGCCAGGGAGCAGCTGGGGCTGGTTTGGGAGCCTGTTCTCCCTGCAGTGGCTCTGCTCCTGTGTGCCGGCCTGCTCTCCGGGTGGGAATTGCTCTGTCCTCTGCCAGCACCTTCCTCCGTGGAGCTCTGGTACGTCCTGACCCTGGGAAGAAATTGCTTTGGCTTCGGTGGTGCCGGAGCCCTGTGCTCGCCTCCCGCGTTTAGGCTGGTCTCTGTGCTTGCTTTAAGCCCTGGCTCCAGGAATCCTGGTGTCCTGGGAGAATCTCTGCTAAAATACGGGTGTTTTAATGCAGCCCCTGTGCTTCCAAAAAGCACAGTATATGGTTACGAAAGGTTCAAAAATCAGAAGGTGGAAATAACGCGAAGTGTCTTGCTATTCTTAACTTCTTAATGAAAATAGCTTTAAAAGTTATTTTAATGGCTGACTCATGGGTCAGCAATACGCTGCTTGTTTACTCTAGGTAGCCTGAAACCCTGAGCTCTCCCACATATGCTTCAGTGCTTGGTCCAGAAGGTTGGGTGTTTGATGTCTTTTATTCCAATAAGGCAAGGGGCTCGTTTTGATGGGCTGACTCAAAACATTACATGGATTTAAGCAGATCCCATCATGAATATCTTTACTTGATACCACTGCCATGACTGGCTTTCAAATGTCACTTGCTTAGCGCTGTGAAATATTTAATTTAGATTGTATTACAATAGCCGGCAAGAGCGCCAGCGTCAATCGGAGGCCTCCTGTATTAGTCAGCAGCTACGCGTGAACATGCTCAAAAGCCGGTTTCTGCCCCAAAAAGCTGGTGATCCCGACGCAGGCGTGAGGGGAGAGGCTCTGCCCCATCTCTCGCCGCGGGCGGGTGCTGGGGCTCCTCCGTGAGCTGCTGCCGTGGGGGGTCTCGGCGCGCGCCCTCCGGCTGCAAATCCGCCCCGCGGCGCCCGCGCGGCTCCGGCTGTGGGCAGAGCCCGAGCGCCGCTGCTCGCTGCGTCCGTCATCGCCCGGGGGCCGCCAAGCAGCGCCCGGCCATCTCGGGTTACGGCGGCTCGCGGGGAGCCGGTCCCGCTTCGCCCCGCTGGTGCCGACCCCATGGAAAGGGCTTTCCCGCGCTCGGGAAGCAGCGCGCCGAGCTGCTTGCTTGGCAAGGCCTGGAGCTTTGCTTTCTCTCTTTAAGCAGCTTTAGCATGAAAAACAGCTGTCATTAAATTCAGTAGGGGCTCCGTTTAGCAAGGAGGAGGAGTGCGCACCCCTGAACTGAGACTTCTAGTTTAACGCGGCAATCTTGGCTGCTTCCTGCGGTGGCCGGGCAGGTGTTGCATCCTCTCCGGAGAGCCGGGAGAGGGCGGAGGCGGCCGGCCAGCCTCGAGCCCCGGCATCGTCGGGACGAGGCGTTGCAGCCGGCAGTGGAGAGGGGCATCGGCAGCCTTTGCAGGGCTGCGCCGTGGCCTCTAGCAGAAACCATGCGGCAACCGAGCTGGAAACCACAGCGGCACCGGGGTGCTGCCGTCCCCGCACTCTGCTGGAGCGAGTTCAATCCCCTTGGGAAATCTGGGGCCAAGCCTGGCCCTGGCACCGTTCCCGGGGCCAAAGCGGTGGGTCCTGCTGGGGCAGCAGGTTTGGGGAGCGAGAGCACCCAGTGCCGGCACGTTGTTGCCTAATTCTTCACGGATTTATGCACGTGCTGCCCTGAAGGTCAAGCCTTTACCGTGGCTCCACGTCCAGCGCAGGCATCGCCGCCCGCGACTGGCATCTGGGTTTGGTTTCAGGGGGATTTGGAAACCTGCTTGCAGTGCCCGGGCAGGGGCTCGGAGGAGGGTGGGGGCTGGCTATTTCGGGAGGCGAGGGGCAGGGGTGCAGGGAGCCGGCGTCGCCGTCCCTTCCTCCAGCAGAAGCCCTGCGACCAGCGGCCGCTTCCCCCCAGCGCTCGCGGAGCCGCGCGTTTCGTTCCCGCGCTGGCGTCACGCTCCGGATCCCAGGTCACGGGTGCCACTCGCGTGCCGCGGCTGCGGTCGCCCCTGCTGCAAGGGCTGAGTCACGCTGCTAAATAAAACCTGCTGCGGGTGGGAGGGCGCTGAGCACCGCGGCGGGGCCCTCGCTGGCACCACTGTGCACCGAAGCCCCTGGTCGGAGCAGGCACGGGAGCGCCGGGGCGCCTGTCCCACGCGGCGCCCTGCCGGAGCGGCTCTGGGGCGCGGGGGAGCTTGGCGCCTGCGGGCTCTGCCGTAGGCAGCTCTGCTCTAACGTCGTGCTGATCGCTGGAGGATTTTGTGCTCGTGCACCCCGGAGCAGGGCGATGCATCGCGCTCTCCTGTGCTGCGCTAATGTTTACAGCTAAACCCCCGGGGACAAAATGTCATGCTTCCTGCGTGCGTTTGCTCCCGCTGCTGGGAGAGGGCCGGGTCGCCTCTGGTCCACGGGAAGCTCAGACATGATCCGGCTTCGCCTGCCAGGAACCACTTCCAAGGGAGAAACGGGACCCGCCGGCTGTGCCGGAACAAGCTGTTGTGCACACGGCAGCAGCACGCGTTTACCAGACCCGGGTTCCTCTCGTTTATCATCCTGAAAAGTCCCCTGGGCTCTGCCTGGCCTCTCCCACCGCTTCGTTTCATCTCTCTTTGCCCAGTTACTTTTTCCTTTTGGTCCCTGGTGAAGCAGATTAACTGGCTTGTTCCAAGCATGGAATTAAAGCTAAAGGATTGCAGGAAGCCTTGGATAAAAAGTTGGAAGCGTTTTCCCTGCTCTGTCTCCTGGGGGAGCTGGGCATGTTCTCCAGCTCTGCTGCAGAGAGGCAGCGTCGCTTTTCCCCGGCGTCTCCGTCGTTCCCGGCTTTCGTGCCCTTGCCGTTCGGGAGCAGCGATGTGCCGATGCAGGGATGGGGCAGGCGAGAGGGCTGGCGACAGCGGCCCGGGAATCTTCTGGGTCTGACCTTGGAGCCGGCCCAGGAAGCTCCCCGTCGCCTCCCTCGCTAACAGGGCTGATGTCAGGTGCCTTCGCCCCGCTCTTGGCCCAAGGTGGCTCCTACGGTTACAGCCTGCTGCCAGCTGGCACCTGCTCCCCCATGTGACGCCGGGGGCTTTTAGGAAGCTTGCTGAGAAGCCGGCGCCGATCTCCACGCGTCCCTCCGGGCTCCTGCTCAGAGGCTGCTGAGCAGCGCCGATTTCGTGGCGATCGAAGGCGTTTGAAGCGCTCCGTGAAATACGAGCTGCGTGTTGGGAGTGCTGCCGGCATAGGGGCATCCGCGGCACCCTGACTCTGCACCCTGCGCGGGAGCAGAGGGCTCCGGGGCCACCGGCACGGCACGGCTTTCTGGCTGCCGCGTCCAGGTAAGAGCAGCTGCGGTGGGGGCGCAACGTGCTGCCTCTCCGCTGTCTCCATGTCCCGAACGGGGCCGCGGTGAACTGGCTGGAAATGTCAGCTGTGTCGGCTGCAAAAGCTGCTCCGGGAGCGAAGTGACGGTAAAGCCGAAGGGGCTGGGAGCGAGCGGTGCAGCGGGGGCTCCCGGCCCCCCTGCTCCCGGCAGGAACATCCCCTTAGCCTCCGTGCAAGCGCACAGAGCTTCTAGAATACTTTGCATGGACGTCTGCCTTGATTTACATCTTCAGGCTTTGCATAGCTGTTGGCTAATTAACGTATGCAACTAACTTTAATGGGAAAACTCTATGAGCTCTAATGGTGGTTTTTAAGTAGCAAAGCACAAACTTGGGAACCAGCAAAAAGCAGTGATTTCAGTTGCATTTGGGTAGGGGCTTGTGGTATTTTCTGGCTTTCCTGTGGATCTTTGCAAATACAAGGAGGGTCGTTTCAAATAAGGTCTCTTGCTTTGGGGTTTTTTAAGTGAGTCTTGTGACAGCTGTTGGTGGCTACTTTCATGTTAGTTCTGCTTTCACTGTTTTTATTTAATGTTGTTATACGCACTCAACCACAGATAAAGAAAACAGATTCAGCGCTATGAAATTGTGTGAACTTAAATCAGATCCTTTTTTTGGACTTCTTGCCCTAAATTTGTTAGATCTGTCCTTGAACATCAGAACATCACAACAGAGGCAAGGGACCAAGCGGTCTGTTGACTCCTTTCTCTCGTAAGTACTTAATATCTTGGCCAGGATCCTATGTTTTCAGTGACTTAGCTCATATTCATTCAACTGCTTTTCTGTGTGCAAGGTCTATTCCCCGGGCTAAAAAGGCAGCTATTTGGAGATCTTAGGGGCCCTCAGCTTGGAGGGTGGGTGGCTGTAACATCTCTGCCATGTGTCCTGTGCTCCAGCTTGCCATTTACAAGCTCAGGGGCATAAATGTGTCAGGACGCTGCAGATGTCTGGTATTGCCTTTATTAATTTCCCTCCCTCCACCCGGCTGGAGGGCAGGGACTGTAATTTATCCATAAGCTGCTGGCAAAGCCACTCAGCAGCAGAACAGGTCAAACTTCACGTGGTGTCTGCAGGTCTGCATGGGACAAGTCATTTTTTTTTGGTTAAACTGGCAGAGATCAGGGCGCTCCCTGCGGCTTTGTTTTCGCCTGGCCGCAGTGGCGAGGGATGCTGCATCCCGCTTGCCTCCGGCTCTTAATGTCATGCTCGGGCACCCTGGGGCCCGGGATGCCGAGGCGTCCGTGCGGGAGCAGGGCTGCTCTTAGCGAGCCTTAGGCTGGGTCATCCTGCTCTTCAGCAGAAAGGAGCCCTGCCCTGGACTTGAGCTCTTGCAAAATTGAGGGCATCGCAGGCTGGAGGGATGTTTTGATGTTGTCAGGTGTCTCTTCGATTCAGTCATCTTTTTTTAAGAAGAGAATATAAAGTCATGTTTCCTTGAATGTAGGAGGAAACATAGACAGGTTCCCTGCCGGCAGCATTGACCCTCCTTCAGCCAGCGCCTCGTCTCCAAGTCCTTCCTGGCGGCTGCGCTGCTGTTGTGGTCGTCCGTGACCGGTTACTGCCTCGCGCTCCCTCCTCGTCTCCCCCGCAGATGGGCACGCGTCTGCGCATGCACCCAAAGCAGCAGTAGGGCATTAGTATGGACTTGGCTTTTCGGTGTCTGGGACATTTGCATGAAGCTGTTTTTCCCCCCTGAAGAGTGCGATTCCTGTTCAGGAGCTGAAGTAGGAGATGTCCTAGCACAGGGCTGCTTCAAAAGCTCAGCAGCTGGCGGCAGCGATCAGCCAAGAGAGGTCTCTTGAGAACGGGACCTCGGGGCAGGGTGCCCCAGGTTCCTCCAAAGCAGGCTGGCCACGAAGACGTTGACCATCTGGTGTGGTTGTGGTGGGCTTGGGATGTGGTGTCTCCCCTGGCTGGAAGCAGAAACCGCGATGCTGCAGAAAGCTGTCAGCTGGTGGAAACTTCCATTTGCAAGTCAGCTGGCTGCTATTCAAGCGGGTGACCTAGATGAGAGCGAGCACTCGTTTTTATTGCGTTTCTTCACAAAAAAGACGCGCTCGTGGTTAGCGTTGGTCTGGGACTAAGGAGATCTGGGCTAGGTTCCCAGCGCTACCACAGACCATTTGAGTGACCACAAGCAACTCGCTTCCCATGTTCGCTGGCAAATATCAGCACCAGGAGGGACTCTTCCGATGGCCACAGGTGGTTTCACAGACAGAACTGTTTGCAGAAGTCGTGCAGGAACATCTGCATCAAGCTCAACACTTCTGCTGCGGTTATGTGGTATTTCCAGAGTGACTGAGATGGGGAGTTCGGCAGAGTGAAACACACTTCACGTTTCTTGCCTGTCATTATCTTTGTTGGCCAAGACCGAGTAAAGTATAGTGCCGGGCCCTAAAGCAATGGTCAGGTGTGGTATCGAGGCATGGTCAGAGGGTTCCTCCTGGCAGGGGACCGGGTCCACCTAGGACCCCGGCAGCTGCCGTGGCTTCTTGCGTTTCTGTTTTGAAATTGTGTTTTTAGGCGTTATTGCTGCTGGGTTTGGACTCTGATCTAGGACCACTGAAAGGGCGCTGTGGACTCTAAGCTGTCTTAGTTGCTTGGAGGCACTAATTAATACTTTCTGTTCACGTCTCCAGACGAGGTCTGGAAATGTTTAGAAAACCTTCTGCCCCCCGGTACGTGGGATACCCTTGTCGTGTGCATCCCAAGGTGCTGGGGTGCCGGTCGCATTGCTGCAGAGCCTGAAGCTAATTCAGGGCTGGGACCTCGGTTTAAGCTTTGCTGCTGCCCCGGAGCACGGGGCGCCGGGAGAGTGTCGGGTCTGGAACGGGGAGTCCTGCTGCCCCGTCCCTGGTACGCGTGCACGTGGCCTCCCTCTGGGGAGCAAAATCACTGTTTTTGGGAAAGCAGGAGCCTTGTGGAGTGACTGGGGAGGCTGGAGAACGGTGCTGGCAGGCGGTGACTGCAGAGCTTGCGGAGCGCGCGAAGGTGATGTCCCATCCCATCCTGTCCCGGCGGCCTTGCTCTGCGGCATTCCTGGGAAAGGAGGCGCGCTCCGCAGCCGCGTGCTGGCTATAAACCAGGCCCTTTCTTATCGCAGACATTTAGTGCCTGGGCTCTAAATTCTGTCTAACATTTGTCACTGCTTTACAGCCCTTTGCAACGCATGTTTATGGTGTTATTAAAAAAAAAGAAAGAGGGAGAGACCTGAGGTTATGGACTATGATACAGGAATACAAAACTGACCTTAAAAATATAAAGTAGCTGCTGAGCCTGTTCAAACTTGTCCGACAGTTCCCAGCGCTGTTTGCACAGGAGAGAAAGACGAGCTGCTGTAAACCATGGAAGACGACGATCAGGGATGGTAATCCCATCGTCGACTTGTTATTCCGAATGATCGCAGAACAAAATTCTGATCGGGAAAGGGAAGAAAGCGGGGAGCATCCGTGGGTGGCCTCAAGGGCTGGCTCGGCCGCCGGCGGAGGTGGGCAAGCGGCGCTGGCCCTGGCCCCCCGAGGGGCCTCGGGTTCCCCGTTTTGGGTGGATTTTGCCTTTTCGGCCAAGTAGCTGTCGGCCACGGAAAGGCAGGCGCCCGTGGGCTGTCGGGGCTGCGAGTCGCCGGATTTATGGGCCCGACACCTGAGAAGCAGAAGAGGCCCCGAAGGCTCAGGAGAAATTAAGTGAATGAGGCGGGCGCGCGATTAGGGCAGACCTTTAAAAGACCGTAACGAGAGCCGCGGCGGGGAGCCTCCGCCTAACCGAAGTGGCAGCGGTTCCTTTTTTTAAGGCTAGAGAGATCTCTGAGATATTTTGGCCGCATAACGTTCCAATTTTAGCCTTGCGTCCCTTGATGTAATAGCATTAAAAATACCGGGAGGGGGAAGTGCTCTGGGGGACCTGGCCTGGCATGATGCTGCGGACCTGGCTCTCGCCTGCCACTGCTCCCGTTTCGGAGCCCCCTTTCACCTCCCCTGCCACCAGCTCCTTTCTTTCACATGAAGTTTAGGTCCTTTCTTATATGCTTAATTTTTGGAGCCTTTTGGGGCTGGACCACATTCCCTCCCTCGCTGCAGCATAAGAGTTAACGGGTCCAGCCAGGCTCTGCGGCCGCCCTCCTCCCCATCCTCTGCTCAATTAGCAGCTCCTGCAAAACCTTCTGCTCCTCGCTGCTAAATATAACTTCTAAAGGAGATGTTTGCTGTCACCTCCGGGGAGTTCAAAGGAGCTCGGCGGCTGCGGTGCCTGGAAACGGCGGCTCCCGCGGGGGATCCTGGCGGGAATGCGGCCGCGGACGGGGCTGTTCGCTGTCGGACAGTCTTGGTTCGTCAGCGGCTGGCGACGCAGGGCCGGGAGCCTCTGCCGCTCGAGAGCCCTGGAAGGGGAGTCGGGGCTGGAGAAAACTTGCCGTCAACTTTGTGGAAGCTCCCGGGGCTCCGCAGCGAGGATGCCGCTGCGCCAGCCGGGCGCTACCGCAAGGGACTGGCCGCCCGCCCGCTCCCGCGCACGGCGCTGCCCGTGGGGACCAGCTCGAGGCAGAGCGCTCGCGACAGCGCCGTGCGACTCGGTCCCCTCCTTGGGGCTGGCAGAAGGCGTGCAAGGACGGGGAGCGGACCCGAACACCGCGCGGGAGGAACGCCCTGAGCCCGCTGCTCCCGCATCTCCTGGAGACCCTCCTTCCTCCAGCAGCAGGGGCCAGGGACGAATTTTGGGGGGAGTCCAGTGCTAGGAGTTGCGGCCGCCGTCGCCTGGAGCGGCTCCTCCTGCGTGCACGCTCCCGCCGGCCTCGCTCCACTTGCTCGTTTTTATCTTTCCGTATCGGAGGAAAAAAAGGCAGAGTGCCTGCGCCATCGTGGGGCTGCTGGCGGGAGCTGCATCGCCCGGCCCAGCCGGAGCGCTGGGTACGTCCCCCTCAGTGCGTTTTACCCCGCGTCAGGGTTTGGTTACTTGATTTATTTTATTTTATTTCCCCCCCCCCCCCCGTGTATTTTCTCATGCCTGCAGCTCTGGGGAGAGCTTCCACGGCAGCAGCTCTGGGCTGGCATCCTGGGGCTGCGGGAGACCCAGCAGCCACGCTGGGCTCCTGTGCCGGTACAGCATGCTCCAGCTCCAGGCCCTTCCCAGCTGCCTGGGTTCTCCACTTGGTGCCGGGAAGCTGCTTGGGATTTAGGGAGGGGGCTCCTTGGAGCGGTGAATCACAGCGAGTTTTCCTTGGGAAGAAGCTACTGGAGTTGTCTGTGGCCCCGGTGCCAGCACAGCTGGATGAGGCTTTGCAGCGCGGTGCTGCACCAGGTCGGGCAGGACGGCGGCGGTGGCGTTTCAGGCTACTCGTTGCATGAACTGAAGCCTCTAGTTCTCAGCTCTGATGCCCGAGCCGGCGTGGATGAGCAGCTGCGGTGCAGGGGCCTGTTAGGCTTTGCAAGGCTCCCGGCACGTGTGGGTGCGGTGCGGCTTTGGGCGCACCTCGTGCCCCGAGGTGCCCTGGCCCTGCTCGCAGTGCCCCGGGCGCTGCGGGCAGCGTGCTTGGGCGCTTTTGCAATCGCCAGCTGCCGGCTCCCCGGCCCCTTCTCCAAGGGGTAACCTGATCGCAGGGCTCGGGTGTCCTTTGCGCCTCTCCAAGCCTCGATTTTTGAGTGTCCCACCAGCTCCTGGTCTGGCTCCAAGAGGAGCTGGGGGCAGCGGCTCTGCAGGGGGGCAGCTCCCAGTGTTCCCAAATCCCATCCCTCTTCCCCGTGTGTCCCCACGCAAGTCTGGGGCGCGTGAGCCGCAGATGCAAAGCGGTCCTGCAGGAGCACGCGTTTGGGGGAGAGGGAGAGCTTGTGGCTGGAGGCGCCGGTGTCTCTGCCAGCGCCCGTCGTGCCTTGGAGGAGCCGGGCTGGACCGCCGGGGCAGCACGCGGCTCGCTGCGTCCTCCTCGCCTGCGTGGAGCTTGTTGCGGCGCTGCCTCGGACTGAGCTGGGCACCGTCCGGCAGCAACTAGGAAAGGCTTTAAGGGACATGCGGAGTTTCTGCTAGTGCCAGAGCCTGGAAGGAGTGCCGTGCCTGCCCGCTCCAACACCGCGGCCCCCAGGAACGCCGCTTCCCGCGTCGCCTTGCCCCGTGCAGTCACTCGTGGGGACGCAGATGCTGTGCTGCCGCTTAGGTTCCCCGCCGCCGTGGCCCTTGTCCACCGCTCCCCGAAGCCTCATGGCGAGTCTGTCCTTCCCCCCGCAGGCATGAAGCGGCCGCTGAGCCCTGCGCGCAGCCCCGAGCCCGGGCCCCGGCTAGCCGAGCCGGCCAGCTGCCCGCCGGAGCAGCGCTCCAAGCGGGAGAGGAAGCACCAGTCGTTCACGCTCTGCGAGGTCTGCAACATCCAGCTCAACTCGGCTGCCCAGGCGCAGATCCACTACAACGGCAAGTCGCACCAGAAGCGCCTCAAGCAGCTCAACAAGGGCAAGGTGCCGGCGGCCCAAGGTAAGAACTCGCGGGCCGCGCGTGTGCCGGGTGAGGCTGCCGAGGGGCCGCCCCGCTTGGCGGTGGTCTCCGGGACGGCTGCTCCGTTGGGCTTGGTACGCGGGATTCGGCGGGTTTTTGGGGATGCTCTGTTGCATCCGTTGTGCCTGCAACTTGCGGGTGCGGCCAAAGTGCAGGGACTGCGACCCCCTGCTCGCTGCCGGTCCTCAAGCGGTTTTGTGCCATTGACTCAAAATGCTGCTTAAATTGTGATGCTGAGGATTAAGGGCGGACTTTTTTTTAAAAGTTCTGATGTGCTGTTTTCAAAGATGGTTTGTATCTGTAAGAACTTGTCTCAAAGGCTGGTGTCCTCTGAAAAAGTCACCGCAGTTTTTCTGCGGAGGGGCTGTGCGCCGGCCACCAGGTCAATCCGCTGCGCCGCACACCCGGAGCATTGCAGTACTGGGATGCAAAGGTGTCTTCTATAGGATGCCCCCATGCAGCTTTATCTAAAACCCTGGGGATATGATGCGCTTAGAGTTGCCTGGGTTTTACTTGACTTGTGCTGTGTTGAGCTCATCTTGGTTTGGGCTCCGGCGGTGCCCGGCGTCCCCAGCGGCACCGCTCGGGGGAGCCGAGTGCTGCAACGCGGAGCTTCCCGGCTCTCGTGAGTTGGGGAGAGCGGATCTCTTTGGATGGCGGAGCAGCTCCTGTTCATCACCCGATTACTATAAAGCACCTCGGTGGTTGTGGCTGGCAAGAGGCAGCCCGGCGTCCTCCCTCCGGGCGGGCTCGACACCCGCTCCATGGTGTTAGAGCCCCAAGAGCTGCGTGTTAACTCGCTGTCCGTCTGTGAGATGAGGAAAGGAAGAGGCTTTCTGGTGCTGGACGAAAGCCTCTGCTAAATAATAATGCTGATATCTAATGCTGAACCCGACTAATGATGCTTCCGATTTCCTGCTTGTTTTTCCAAAATGCCGTAATGGTAGTGGCCTCCAAGCACCTCTTATGTCTCAAGGGCAAATCTCTGAGCAGGCAAAGAGCCTGGCCGCTGCCGCGCGGGAACGCTGCTGCTGCGCCCCGGGCTTGGCGCCGGCCGGCAGCTTGTGCGGGGCCAAGGACGCCTTGCCCTCCGTGCCGTCTGCTGGCGTTTTCCTGAGCCGATCTCCATGCATTTAATCACTGCAGGTTTCCCTAGATAAAAAGCGGCAAAGCGTGCCCACAAGCGCTACCTGCAGTACCAACGGGGCGCCTTCGCCTGAGCCTCTCGGGCGTGAGGGTGCATGTGTTAAATGGCAAGCCGAAGGAATGTGTCCTCCTCGGGGCGGATCCCGGGGCCAGCGCGGTGCAAATACCCACGGGAGACCTGCAGGCCGGAGCCGTAAATCCGCGGCGTGGCAGCTGTCACCTGCCTGCCGTGTCCCGTGCTCCCGGCAGGGCTTTGTTGGAGTGAGGCCTGGGATACGCGATGGAGCTGCTCTGTTCGTCATCGGGTGCTGACAGATGGAAACATCTCCCGCTATTTTAATGGGAACCGGGCTCATAAATTCCAGCCTGCAGCTTCCAGCTTCTCCCCCTGGGGCCGGGCGGCTCCGCGGGAGGCTGCCATGGAGGCGCTTCCGCGCGAGCCGAGGAATCCCTGAGCGCGCGTCTGTCTGCGTCGGCCCCGGCGGAGTCCGCTTGTGGTCGTGGGAGCTGTTGGTCCCTCCTCGGGCAGCTCCCCTCGGCGCCTCGTCCGGCCTCGCTGATGGCCCCAGCGGCTGGGCGGGCTAATGCATGTCCTTCCTAAAGCATCGGGACTGCGGCTTTGGGGGGAGAAGGGGCGATTTTGTTTGTTTTCTTAAAACAGCTGATTAAACGGACTCGAGCTAGGTGGAGATGGTGTGTTCCTCTGAACTGGGATCTTCCCTCTCCCGCTGACACCTACAGCGACATCAAAGCCGGCTCTCGCAGGAGATCTAGCAGTGTCTGTTTTCCCTCTGGCTCCTGTGATCAGTTATTTCTGCAAACGCCGTAATCGCTCGCGTTGCGCGGAGCAAAGCTATGGAGGGGCTTAGCTGGCAAACAGATGCAATAATCAGTGTCATTACAATTTATTAACTCTATGCCAGAAAGAGCCCCGACTAAAAAACAAATTATTGTTCATTAGGCATTTTCTTGCGAGGCAAATCATAGATTTCTGTTGTCTAATGCTGAATTGCAGCGCAGGCGGCAATTACACGTTGGACGTCCACAGATGAAAGATGTTTTCGTGTTGCAGATGCCAGTTCACATCCAACTGGGTCAAGAGTGATTTAATTACTGCCTGTGATTTTTCAAGGGTGGCCGAGTTATTGGTGCCGTTAGCTCAGTTTGGAGCGGTTTGCGCCGCCCGGGCAGGAGCTGGATCCCGCTGCAGACCCCTGGCAGACCTGGGATTTGCTCTTGCTGTTCACTGCCCCTGAGCCCAGTCCCTGCTAATGTCCCAAAAAAGCCGCGGCTGCGAAGAGCAGCTCGGGCTCCAGCGCTGCTGGTGGAGGCACCCGGAGCCAGTCAGCTCCCATCTCCCTGGGCTGCGGCGGGGAAAACGCTCTCGTTTCCAGCGGGAATTGCCCTGTCTTGCAGGGGGGGTATTAAACAGGGGGGTGTACGGGTATTAAAAGCCGTAGAAGGGAACGGCCGTGCCCGGCCTTCGGACGCCGTGCGGCTCCTCTGCGCAGCTCCTGGGGTTTTGCCAGCCTGCAGCCGGCCGGCGAAACCTCCCTGCAGCCTCTCGCGCCGGTTTAATAGCGCTGGTTTGTAGTGGTGCTTTTGCCTGGGCTGGTCTAACCCTGCCGCTAGACAAGTCCTGAGCTCCATCTGGGAAAGCAGTCGCCTGGCTTGGAGAGCAGCTCGGAGGAGGGGAGGTTTGCGGGCTCCGACCTTGAGCGCTTGGGCCTGGCGCCTTATTGCCGTATGTGATCCCGTTCTCACGTGTCTCCTGCGCCCAAAATCCTAAAGGTCGGCTGCCGGGAGCGCTTCCTCGCTGCCTTCTCCTTGCTATCGGATCTCTTTAGCTGTTGATTACTAAGAAAAGGGGTGCCAATTTAATTTTTCTTAATTTTGTTTTATGCATGGAATCATTTAATTGCCCTTAATAAACAGGGCGATGCTCCGTGGCGCTTCGTCTGCAATAAAATCCAATGCATTGATTTAAACAACATGCAAAGATGCAGGATTATAGCCTAACTGGCAAATTGAAGCCTTGAAGATTTGCTTCATTTGCTGCTCAAACCATGTTCTCAGCAGCTGTAATACAAGCTGAGCAACCTTAACTGCCGAGCTGGAGGAGACGAGCGCGCCGCGTCCCAGTGCGCGCTTACCCGCGCGGGCACGGCTCTGCAGCGCTGGTCGGGAGCGTTTGGAGGTCGGGTGCAAACTGGTGCAGACCAAAATGTCTCGGCTCCTGCATGGGGAGGAGGCGGAAACCTGGAGCCCCAGCCCGGAGCTGCCTCCTTTCCCCATGCCGGCAGCCCCGGCGTGGCCGAGCGATGACGAATGCACATGGGCATCCCGGGGTGCTGTGGGGGGGGACCAGCCTTGCTAGCTCCCTCTAATTCCTGCAGGAATTTGGTGCCTTCCTGCTTTGGGGACTTTTCTGAGAAATTTGGCAGGGAAACCGAAGGGTGCAGCTGGCCTGTGAGATGCACTCGCAGTGCTCGCTTGCCCGGCACGCCTGAGCGGGCCACTGAGCCTAACGAGGGCTGACGGGATTAGTTATAGATATCACGGAAAAAAGAACAGTTGGGAACGCGAAGGAGCAGCGGACGAATGGGGAAGGGCAAAAGCGGGTCTCGCAGGAGGAGGCGGCGCGCTTGCCCTCGTCTCCGTCCTCTTGCTCGCTGCCCCGTCCGCCCGGGACGCTCCTCGTTCGGAGGTCGCAGAGACCTTGCGGCTTCGTTGCACTGCCTGGGCTTTGCACGGTGGCGGGACGGGCTGTGCTCCGGTTTTCCTGGGGTTTTTCTTGTTTTGCTTTGTTTTCTTCCTCCCCTCTATCCGGTCGAGTGCTGGGTGCTGGAGCCGTTCCCACCGGCACCGCAATTCCCGGCGGCTTTGGGGCCAGGTGCCGGGCTCCAAAATGTCCCAGCGGTGGCTCCGAGCGCCTTAGCGGGTCTTCAGCGCTGCCAGGCACTCGGATGTCATTTGAAGAAGCGCAGCTGTGAAATTATACCTTTTTCTGTTCTCCTGGTTATTTTGGGGCCTCATCCTTCCCCTCTGGTCAGCATCAGGACGGTCCCTAGAGGGTCCCGACGAGCGGCAGCCCTTCCCCTGAAAAGGGCGAGAGAAGGGATTTACCCCCATCATGGAGAATCTGAAGGAAAGGCTGCATCCCACTAAATAACCTTGCTATAACAAAAAAATGCATTGCCCTTTTTGGGGGGGGGGGGACGCTCGGAGCAGCTCCGTGCCCCCGCGGGGAGGTGCGGATGGAGAGCAGCTCTGCTCCGGCCAGGGCAGGAGAGCTGGCAGCTTCCCAGCTCCAAGACGCTCCTCTCTCCCGGGAAGAGCACGCAGGGTGGCTGCCGAAAGCTGTGCAAATCCCGGCCCTCCTTCTAGCACTGTTGGCCTGGTGCTAGTCCGTTAATCTGGAGCAAACTGTTCCCTTTACAAATCCCCTGGAAATCCCCCATTAACTTTCACCCCTTCACAAAAGCCGTGCTATTCAGCTCATTGTGGATTAATAACTGCAATGTAATTAATCTCTGATTTTATTGAGTCAGTAACTTCAAATAAAAAATAAATCGATCAGCTATTAACTTTTGCTGGAAGGATTTTCTCTGCACGGCGCTTCCTCGTGGAGCATTGCCTCTTGCATGCTGCACGTTGCTTTCAGATCAGGGATTTGGGGGATTTTTTTTAATTACACGTTCATTTTTAGAAACATCCTTAAAACTCACTGTTGTCCAAAAAGCAACGCAGAGAAGCTTTTGCATGTGCCAGCGCAGCCGGGCAAGGCGGCGGCAGGTCGCTCCGCATCCCCCGGGCGCTAAGGGCAGCTGCCCGTGGGGAGACCCCTTGCAGCGGGCAGCTCCCGGCTGGGGAGGGTTTCACCTTGAAAAGATGCTGAACCGCTCAGATGTGTGACTTGAGGATGAGTTAGGAATCAGAAGATAACAAAGTGAGATAAGATATCTTAAGTAGGGTAAATATATTTTTTCCTTTTTCCAAGCCTTTCTCCATGACTCATGGTTTAAACTTCTACTTGACTTAAGTATTTGGAGAAGCGCTTTGCGGGAAGGCCGGTCCGGGAGCGTGGGGCAGCGCGGCGTGGCCGGCCTGGGACTCACCTAGTAGCTCCGTGCGATGGGGCTGGATAACCCTGGGAGAACAGCAGAGCGAGCCGCGATTTCCGAACGCGTAACCAGGTCCTCCGAGGGAAAACAGGGCTTTTGGGAACCGCACTTGTGTCTTGAGGTAGGAGTGGCGCCGTGGCGGGAGGCGATGGGAAAGCGCGTGAAGGTCGAGGCGGGTGGTCGCTGTGCGGGAAGAACTAACGACGTGGTGCGGAAGAGCTGCAATGAGCCCCAGGACCGAGCTTGGGAGGCACCCGGGGACCCGGCTCGCGGCTGGAGCCTCCCAGAGGACTCTGCTCCGTCTCGCCAGGTCTTCGGCAGCATGAGCAATACGGAAAGCGGGAGCGGAGTCCAGTGCAGCTGTTTGCACGAGGCCCGTGGAGATGTATTGGCAAGAGCTGAGGCAGGCAGAGAAGCAGAGGTCTCCCCACGCTTTATAAACAGGATGTGGTATACAGCAGTGATTTATTTTTTCTTTTTTTTTTACAAAAACCTGGTAGAAAATGCTTTGTGTTATTTATAAGCACCATATCTGGTGACCCGCTTGTCCTTAATCTTGGATTTTGCTGTAATTTTCTTCCATTCCGTTTGCTGCCGAGTTGCAACAACAGCGTTTTATGGCCACTTAGCTTGGAGATACATCACATGTGACCTTAATTAGCAGTGGATTAAGAGCAGTGGGGGACCGGCGGTCGGGGAGCATTTCAGCTTCTCGTGTAGCATCGGCTCAGCAGACTTGGAAGAGGAAAGCCTGGGGTTTAAGTGGAAAAAACGGGAACGGCTGCAGGTAGCAGGGAATGTGCTTTGGCTCGTTAGCAACCTGCCGAACGCGGCCCCGGGCAGCAGGGGCAGGTCCTGGGCTCGGGGCAGAGGCCGCCCGTCCCCGTGCCGAGCCCTGCGGAGCAGCAGCTCTTCCCGCGGGCTCCCCTCCGTGCCCTCTGCTCCCGCTGCCTCACCTGCTCCTTTACACGCGTGTGCACGTGCCCGCGTGTCTCCAGCAGCAAAGGGGGAAACAAGGGTTTAAAAATAAGGTGGGGAGGGGGGAGAGAGGTAGGACCGAGCCGAAGGAGTGCGAGCGGAGGTTTGTGGGTAGCGCGGGGCTGTCACTGCGATTTAGGGTCGGCTGGTTAAACTGTTTTATGTTCCCAGACAGTCAGTCGTAAGCAATATAAAATTTTCTATGAAGAGATGATCTTCCCCAGCCAGGCTTTATGTCACTTTTCTCAGGGCGATCTCTCCTTTTTATAGCACGATGCTGTCGCAGCATGTTTATGCGGAGGGCGAGAGCCGGATCCCGGTGCTTCTCCCTCTGCCATCTCCGGAGGGGAGCGCAGAGGGCAGCACCGGCCGGGGGGGCTCGGAAGAGGCCACTGCCGTGAAACCCCCCGGCTGCGGCTGTGCTTCGCTGGTCGATGCTCCGGGCAGTCAGGCGCTGCTGCCTCCGGCCCGCAGCCGGAGATGGGTTCGCCGGCGCTCCCAGGGAAAGCGGGAGCTGGGAGCTGCCCACCCTCGGTGGTGATCGCTGCTCTGGCGGGGGCCGACGGCCGCTCTGCTCCCACGTCTCCGTCAAGCACGCGAGTGCCGAGGCGCCCATCTGCACCGGCTTTCCGCCTTCGGGCGTTGGAGGCAAGGGCAGGTCGTGAAAGCAGCGCTGCTGCTTAACTGCGGTCGCTGCATTATCGCCTTTGGTTGCGTTTCCTTCCCTGTTTTGGTCCCCGGGTTGTCCCTGCTTTCCGAAAACCTGCGCACGCTGCAATTTCAGTTCACCCCGATGCTGTCCACAGCCACAGATTTACGAACAGCAGTTTTGCCTGTTGTCAGCGTGTCGCTTCTCCAGCACTCCGAGCTGGGGTCCTGGAGCGCTCGCCTCTGTCCCGGCTGCGTGCCAATGCCGGTCGGAGGCGCTTCCCGGGCTCCGGCAGCGGGAGGGTCCCTGGGAAAGACGGAGCCAAGCAGGATATATATAACATGTATATAAAGGTGAAGGATGAGAATGTTGAGAATACAAATATGAGCAACTTTAAACTGCTTTTTGGAAGCAAATCTTTAGTAAAACAGGAGGAAAATGATGTTTTCCCACCTTACCCTGCATCAGAAAAGGCCCTTAATTGAGAAGCTTCTGCCACTGCTTAAAGCTGAGACTTCTCGGGGGAATTAGCATTCGTGAAAGGGCAATATTGTCCCCCACTCCCGAAAGAGCTGCGATTAAAGTAGCTCACAAAAGGAAAAACTTAGGCGTTTGCTAAGAACCGAAATAACAGCCAGCAAGATGAGGCCAGACCTCTCCTTCATGGGGAAAATCGAGGTTAAAGCCCTGCTCCCTGGGTGCCCACTCTGCCCGGGGCGGTTCCCCCCCAGGTGACTCCCGCATCGCGCTGACGCAGGCGATCCCCCCTCGCGGATGAGTTTCATCCTTAGCTCTGCCCTTCTGCTCGGGCCCCGGTTTGCCCGGGGATTGCCAGGAGGATTACGGAGGGCCGATATAACTGTCCTGAGTGCAGCCGGCCGGGCCGGGGGCACCGACGCTGCGTTTAGAGGATTACTGCTTTCTGGGGTGCTCGGGGTGCCAGTATTTACTGGTATTTGCTCTGATGCAATATTTAATCATACCAGCGATGCACCAGCAATCGCGCAGTGGCGAAGCCGTAAAAGCGGCACCTCGGGGGCGGGGGATTTCTTTGCCTTTGGGAGTTTCGTTGTGAAATCTCAGTTCTCGCCTGGCGTCGCCCCGCAGGTCTCGGGGCAGGGCAGGGCTGCGGCGTTGGCTGGGGCCCGGGGGACGCGCGCTGCAAACGCTGCCGTCTTTGTGTGGGAACCCCCCGGGGGGAAATGCAGCCCTTAAAATATGTTATCTTAATCCCGAGCAAACTCGGGGGCATGAAAGGTCAGCGCCCGGCTTCCTGGCCTGCCGGGGATCAAACACTGGCGTTTTGTTGCACGCCTGAGCCGTTCCGCTTATGACGGCGGCTCAAATTACAGAGCAGAAAGAAAAACGATACACCTCCCTCAGGTGTATCGGTCCTGATCCTATCTGGCATCTTTCACCCCCAAATTATACCCTAAATCCTCCGTGAACAAAGTCAGCCAGAAAGGGCCTGGCAAGCCTTGCTGAGCCGGGGACGGGGAGCTTCCTGCCCTGCCTTTGTTCCTCTCCCTCCCCTCCCTTATTTGTGTGGGTTTTGCCAAATTCTGCTGGGGTTTGCTGGGCTGCTGCCTGTCCCCCTTTGGGAAGCCAAGGCTGGGGCAGCCCGTCCCAGTTGCCTCATAGCCAGCAGGAATCTTGGTGCTATCTTCAGTAGGTTTCAGAGTAAACACTCCAGAGAGGCTCCCACTGCATGGCATCTGTCTTTGCAAAGTGCCTGAGTAAAATCAGACTTTAAGGAGAGCCAGTGCCTGAACGGGGCCCAACGAGCCCATAGCTGGAGCTGCTGGTGCCCGGGAAACGGCAGCGGGGCGCGAAGCTGGGATGCGCGCTGGGGCTGGCAAGCGCCACGTGGCCGCCGGCTGTGCTGGGCGCTGTGCGTTTGCTCAGTGCCAGGGTTTTGCAGCCACGTCCTGCCTCCTGGGCTGCATCTCCCCGGAGCCGGCGGCACCCGGGGGAGCGGAGCGATGGGGCAGCGTGGTGTTTCCCCTGGGAATGCCAGGACTCCCAAGTGGTTTTCTCATGCCTCCCCTCCTCCTCCCCTCCTTTCTCTTTGAACCGTCGCTTGCCTCCGCTCGAGCTGCGTCTTGAACAGACATGCTGAAGCAAGCCAGCAGCTCCTGCGGTTCATAGGTGTGCAAGGGCGCTTTTTGTTGTTCCCCCCCCTTTTGCAACTGCGGATGGCGGGTTCACCTCCGCCGGAATGTGAGTGAGGAGCCTGCGGGGAAGGGGGGGCCGCGGCAGGCCGGGGCTCGCACCCGTCCCGCTGGCTCGCCACTGCCCCAGCCGGGTTTCCGCGGTGCAAGCAGCGGCACGTGCCCACGACGAAGGGGCACAGCCGGGGAGGGCGAGCTGTGTCCCGGCCAGACGGGGCCACGGGCAGGTCTCGGCGCTCGCCGCAGTGAGGGGCTGGGGCTTCAGGCAGCCCTCGGTGCTGTCCTGCCGCTTCGCGCCCTTTACGCCTCTGCCGCTTGCAGCAATGCCACACAGCTGATGACATTAAGCAAATTAATGCTAAGTTTAAATAGCCTGCTGGGAGGCTGCTAATGGGTGGCTGGGGCCAGCTGCCGATTCCAGATTAGCAAGTGTCCCGGCTAAACTTACTGCTGCGAGGGAGCTGGCACACGGCTGCAGCCCCGTACGGTGCTCTGCCAGGGCTCCTGCTGCTGCAGCCCTGGCTCCTTCGCTCTTTTTAACATCTCTGCACCCCGTTTGCTTGAGGCAGAAATGGCTGGGGAAGCCTGAGCGCGGGGCGAACCAACACGGTCGGCGTGAGCCCGTGCACCATTGCATCGGTTCCTCGGCAGGTAGCTGCCACACGCTTGTGTGGGGCTCGGAGAGGGGATTTGCCACACAAAGGGGCCGACGTTGCCCAGGCATCGGCCGAGTGCCCCGGGGGCCACCAGGAAGCGGGAGCCGCCCCGGCTGGGTGGCACAGCACCATGTTTCTCGTAACCTTGGGCGTTTTGCACGACAGTGGTACTCTAGGATTTGTGCTGCAAGTGCCCTGCTCCGAACGCAGCCCTGTATCCAACGGGGGCCCTCAGAAAGGAACCCGACTCTGGTGTCTGCATCTTTGTTTTTGTTTTGCTCTTAACTGAAAGAGGCAGGTTTCTACCTGATTCTTTGAATTGTCTGACTTGGGGAAACAATTTAAATTCCTGCCTGTTCTTTCCTACCTTTCCTCTGTAGGCTATGTGGTGGTTTGACAAGACTGCTTTCCTCCTTTTGCAAGCAGATTTTTAATCATTTCTCTTTTTAAAGACCCTGTGCAATCAAGTGGTGGCATCACCTTCCCGGGAAGCTACTGAGGCCAAAAACTAGACACAGAAACATGCTAATGTTTTCAGGAATGTTCAATTATCTCTGTCTTTGCTGATTAAAATGACGGGGAGGAAAGCAAACCCTGCACTTCAGGGCTTATGCAAAACTCTAATTACAGGGGACTGCAGCAAGGTCCCGGCCCGGGGCAGGTTGCCCCCAGGCTGCCTCTGCTTTCTGCAGGCAGGTGCAGCCGGGGGCTCGGTGCTCTCCCGGCTGTTCCTCATTCCCAGGGGAAGGGGCCGCGGTGCTTCCCGCGGGGAGGGCCGACGTTTGCAGCCTGTGCTGCCGCTTCGCTCGTCTCCTCGCGTCCCTGGGTCTTTCCGGGGGGGAACCTGGGGGCAGCAGAGCCCCCGGTGCTGCCCGTTCCCGCACAGAGCGGTCGGGGTGCCGGCCGCGCTGCTCGGCCCCGTCTCCCCTGGGTAATGGATAAAAGGATGAGTCGCGCTGCGCCGCTCGCTTTCGGGGCGGGGGCGCGGTATTTTGGGGGGGGGGGGCGCGAGCGCTCCTTCCCCTCGGCTCAAAGTTTCCTTGCCTTGGCAGCTCCGAGTTTACTTTGCGGCGGGCTCGGGAAGGAGCGCGCTCGCCGGTGCGTCGCTCCCGGGAGGAGGAGGAGAAGGAGGAGGAAGAAGGGGGGGGGAGAGGGGGCCGCGATCCCCCTCCCAGCCCATTGCCATGCTAACGCCTCGGCCCGCGGGACCGCGGCGGGGGAGGCTCCGGCTGGCGCTTCCCCCCCCCCCCCCGCCGCTGATTGGGCCGCGCACGGCGCGGGAGCGCGGCGCTCGCCGCCTCGGGGCGCGGAGCAGCCGAGCGCTGAGCTTTTAATCGAGGTGTAAGTGCATCGGCCCCGGCGCGGGGCCGCGGCTGCTGCGCCGGCTCCGGAGCGGGCGCCCGCGGACGGGGGGAAGCGGCGGCGCGGAGACGAGGCGGCCGCGTCCAAAATGCTCCTCGGTAAGAGAAAGGCGGCTCGGGCTCCCGGGGCCGCTCGCGGGTGCGAAGGAGCCGCCGGCAGGAAAGGCGTTTGCGGGGCCGGTTTTCCCGGCGCTGCGGGGCGAGGGCTGGCGGCGGGGCGCCGGCGGACGCGGCCGGGGGCAACCGCGTCAGCAGCCGGCTGCAAAGGTCGTTTGCGGAGTTCCTCGAGCCGAGAAATTTGAAATAAATCAAGGTGCAAGTTGCTCTTAAAAAAAAAAAAAAAAAAATCGGATTGCCTCTTAATTTGTGGGCAGCTCTGCTAAGGCTATGGAGAGAGGGGTCTCTTCCTCCGCTTTGCAATTTTGGCCAAAGACTTGACTCTCGATAGTGGGGAAAGAATTGATGCGGGTTATTTACTGCCAGGACAGAGCTGCGAAAGGCACGGTGTTGAAGGAGTCCGGGCTGGGGAATGGCTGGCTGCTAACGTGCAGCAGCACACAAACGTCGATGCACCTGTAGGGTCTCCCCTGCACCCCGTCCTGCCCCACCGCTGCCTTGCCACGCTGAATTGCCAGCGTTAGTTTTTCGTCTTTTCAAGCAAAGCAGATCCTTATTGCTTTTTCTATTTCCATCCTGCTGGAAAGCCCGTTTAAAGAGCTGCTCTTTTGCTTTGAATCGTATCCCCACAAAACAGTCCCTCCCCTGCCCAACCGCGCACGCAGCCTGTTTCCTCGGCTCCCAGCCTTCTAATCCTAATTACTTATGGGATTCAAGCTGAGTTTGATTCACTGCATCTTATTGATTTTTCCCAGGGCTGCAAAGAGAGAAGGAAACAGGTTGCACGCTGACACGGCTTTATTTTGTCCTTGCTTTTCGTTTGGGGGTCGGCTTTGACTTCTGTGCCTCCTCCGGCTCTGTTTTGCCTGCTGCACCCACCACGTAAACGCTTCATGCCTTTCATGTGAAATGAGGTTAGGTGGGGAGAGGCGAGGCGGCAGGCAGCGCCTTTGAGGAAATCGCAGTTGCAAAGCTTGCAGGGCTCCGTGTCGATGTTGATTTTGTTGTTCCTCGTCTGTCTGAGGCTCATTGAGTTGAGCTGCAGCAGCAAATGAAGTGTAACGCTTGCTCTCAGACCCGTTTCGGGCACAGATTTGGGGCTGGTAATTTCGGTGCTTTTATTATCATCAGTGTTAACTTTCCCCCTCGCTGTTACAGGAATGGCACAGCTTTGCAGGAGACATTCGAGAACAGCTTTTCATGTGATTTCCGTGCCTTTCCCTAATGCCGGCAAACAAACAATGAGCGCTGGGCATGGCCGTACGGGGCTGCTGCTGTTTCCACGCATGCATGCACGCGTACACATACATACGTGCAAGTATGTATATGCTCACAGACGCCTATGTGCACACGTTTACGTGCTATAACGTCTGCTTGCTAATGCCTGGTTTTGCGAGAGCAGCGAGTCCAGGGAAATCACGGCTGTTATTAACCTGGCATCTGCCGAGGTTTGTTTGAGGTGCTTTTATTTTCTTAACTCCAGCCTTGCTTGTCAGCTGTCCTTCATATACCGCTTTAATTTTTCTAGTAGTTTGAAACATAATCTTTTCTCCGTGAGCTGTCTTTCCCTCTGTTCCTGGAACATGTAACCATACTCGGGATATTTATCTACAATACTTGTCAGGCAAAGCAGGCTTGGAAAAAAAAAAAAAAAAAAAAAGCAAAGCTTGCTTTTAGCCTTGCGGTTTCAAATATGTAAGAAATGTTGTAAAGCCACTAAAGCTTTAATTTTAAACTTCAAAATGCAGCATAGACATAAATAGATGCGTTTCCGTGTGTGTATGTGTATGCACAGAGATATAAATGCAAACCCTACCCATTGTCATAGCAGAATACTTTATTTTACGTTACTCTTTCTCGGTCTCTTTTCTTTCTCCTTTGCCTCTGTGGAAGTTTTCAGGCTTCCATCTCAAATGGTGAAGCAATGAGAATAAATTCTTTCCCAATAATCTCTCAAAATGAAATCTTGCCGTTGCATACTGTGTTACATGCATGCAGAGGAGTTTAATGGCATTCTTGGTGCCAACCCCGTTGGGGAGCCGCGAGTCTCCGAGGAAAGCCTGGGACTGTCGCCGGGCTTAGGAGAACGTTTGCCACTGCAAAGCGTATCTGTGTTTTGGTTGCTCTCTGGCAAGTGTACAATGTCGTCTTTTTTTCCTCTTATGTTTTAAACACCTCTTCAGGGAAAAAAAGTGAAAGCACTACAATGTCCTGAATTGCAAAATGTTCAGAATAAAGAAATGCTATTTTCATGAGATGTTGTAGCTCCACAGTACCTGTCCTTAATACGGTTATCAGTCTGGATGCAAACGGTCCTGATTAGCCCAGTGTGACTGCTAACATCCGAATTTATAAACACAAAACTCAAAATTCCCTCCCAGTGCACAAGTGGTTGGTTGAGTTTTAAAGAAGGATTTTGTATTCCTTGTCTTTGTTAGCGCTTGTCAAATCGTTGCAGTTTTACTGACTTACAACGGCGGTGCAGTGACGGCTGCTGAGCATTTGTCCTGCCCGATCTTCTCGGGGCTTGGGCTTGCTGGGGACCGCTGCCGGTGGAAACCTTCGCGGTTTCGCTTCTGGGGCTGCGAAGCGGTAGGGGCCGAGGGCACTGCGCAGCCCCTGCGCCTCCGGGCCGCAAGTCGCGGGATGGTCTCGTGCTCGAGCCGTGGCGCTGCTTTGGGGTTATCGTGGTTAATCGGGTACTTGGTGATGCTTCTTGTTGTCTCCGGAAGAGCGACACCTCGTTACACAAATCGTCCTCCTATCCATCTGCAAAAAGGCCTGCAGACACAATGGTTTCTCAAGTGCTTCTAGATGTCACAAAAAGACAATAACTGCCGTTCCCTCTGTTTTCGCCTTGCATGGCTTTGGTTTGGATTTCCAGACGATTAGCTGCCTTAAAAACCTGGGCGTGTTGGTCAGCTGTCATTGTCAGGCTCTAATGGGGTAGTGAGTCAAGCTGGATGTATTCCTGGCACAAGCAGTGCATCCTGTCTGTCCTAACTGCTGGATTTGGCTTTGGGGCCTCTTCATCAGATGGATGGTGGGACTTGGCTATTTCTGAGGTCGTTCGGGGTGAATTTTCCTGTAAATGCAGCTGTTGCTTTTATTCCAAGGGGGCTTACTCTTAGAAATGTCCTGGGGAAAACATCTGTTCACTGATTTCAACCACCAAGAGCATCCTGGGGAAGCTGTTGAGCTGGCATCCCTCCCACAGCCTCCCCCCCTGGATATTTTTAGACCAAGCAGCCACCTAATCCTGACCTCCAGCATGACGTGGGCTAGACGGTTTTACTGTTTCCTTCGTCAAGTCAAGAATATAATTTCCAACAGTTTTTTTTAAACCATTTTTGATTATCCCTCACCTTACTTGAGTGACAGATTTGCTTGAAATATTTGTTAGCAATGTGGACTTTTTTGAAGTTTCTGCACACGCGATGCTCCTAGTAGCCTGCTGATGGCTGCTTGGCCAGTACCTGCTCCTTGGTGGCCCATTCGAGCACCCGCCGATACTGTTGAGCCTGTGATCACCACAGGGGACTGGGTATGGACCAGATTGCTGCTTTCTCCTTAGTCTGAGCGAGTGGGATGCCAGGACACGCAGGCTGGCTGTTCTCGCTGGTCCCCTGAGTGACTACATTAGCACGGTCTGGGTAGGAGTGGTGGAAACTACAATGAAATACTAGCGGTAGAAAATAAAAAAACTAAAAAATAATGACAGATGTGTGTCTGCTTCCGAACATTGAGTATGACCAGCCTAGCTTGAGGGCAGGCGTAGCAGAGAGCTGCGCGCTGCTGCAGCCGTCAGCATGAGCGTGACAGCCCCGCGCCGGGGCTCTGGCAGCAGTGTCGCTGGCAGAGAGCAGGCGCCGGAGGGGGAACGGCAAAGGGCTTTGACCTTTTCAAGATTTAGAGGGGGAAAAAAAAAGATGTAAATGGCTTGGGGTTTGGAAGTCGTCTCTGCTCCCTGGCAGCCCCAGGCTGCATCCCCCTGTTGTGCCCCCTCCCGGGCTCTTTGCAGCTGGGGCTCTTCCCCGCGCACTGTTGGCATCCCTGCGTCCACCCGAGACCCCGCGCGTTTATTTCTTGTTGGCCCCAGGCTGCATGGGGGACGATGCGTGGGGCTCACATGCCTTCGAGGGCTGCCGCGCCGGAACAGTTGGTTAATGGCTCCTGCCAGCGGAGGAAGCGCGGCAACAAGGAAAACGCGTCTTGGCTTGGAGGCAGTCGGAAAGCCTGGCGGAGCAGGGAGCCCCTAATCCGCTGCAGATTGGTTGGTTCCCTGGAACGGTGCGAAAGCAGCAATTTGAGTGTCTTTGCTGCCTTTTAATTTGTCAGGTGCTCTCTGGCCGTACTGAATTGGACTCGGCTGTAATTTTTATGGCTTAAACGATGCCCAGAATAAAGGCTGAGCCCGACAGGCTGTGGGGAGGCTCTCCGGGGGGGGGGGGGGGCGCACTGCAAAATGCCCATTTTCAGATAATTTGCTGGCACACGGGGAGGGTTAAAATTAAACCCGAAGGGGAGGCATGCTCAGCGGTCAATGCTTGCAGACGCGGGGAGGGACCAAGACCTGGCGAAGACCAGGGTCCAGCAGGGCTCCTCAGCCTTCTCCATCAGGTTTGCGGCTCCCTGCAGCACCAGGTGGTGACTGAAGGACCAGGCGTCCTCTGCCCTGGGGCGATTCCCATCCCTGCGCTCGGGGCTGCGGTCCTGGTGTCGCCATCGGGGAGGAAAAATCACGGCCCCCTTCCCCCAGCGCAGGTGAACGATGCTGTTCACTGCTGGGCCGGGGAGCTCGCGAGGACGGCGTTCGGGTGCATCTCCGTGCTGCGGTCCCTGAGACCCTGCCACCTCATGACACTGATGCGGCCAAGGAGCAAATCCTGCCGGAGGAAAATAAGGAAAAATCAGCCCCAGGCCCTGGGGTTGTGCTCCCTCCGGAGCTGTGAGTGGAGCTCGGCCCCGGCTCCCGGCCGGCTGGGTTTGGTCCTCTATGGCCCCACGTGCGGACGGAAACTGCGGCTCGTGGCTGCAGCAGGCACCGTTGTGCCACGGGATGATGCACGTGCTCGTGCAGCTGGGTCACCTGCCTGCGGGGCTGCCGAGGCGCGTTGTGGAGGGCAAAGCACAGCAAAGATTAAATCGGATCAAGGCTTTTGTTGCTGCTGAGGAGCAAATATGAATATTTCCCTTTAAGTTCTGTGGCCTTCGCCTGCCTCGGCTCACCTCTGCTGTTCGAACGAGCAAAGCGCCCGCGCGGTGATGCTGCTGCCTCAGCACCTTTGCGCATCCCACTGGCGGCTTTGGCAACCCCTGTGCTGCCTGGGAGGCCGGGAAGCAGAGCGGTACCCCGGGCAGGACTGCGGTGCCCAGGAAGCAGCCGGGACAGTGGCTGCTTGCAGGGCTGCTGCAAGGCCGAGCCGCTTGCCGGGGCTCGGGGCCGGTGCCG
Source organism: Apteryx mantelli (assembly GCF_036417845.1). Taxonomy (NCBI): domain Eukaryota; kingdom Metazoa; phylum Chordata; class Aves; order Apterygiformes; family Apterygidae; genus Apteryx; species Apteryx mantelli. Next base: position 778,253 of record NC_090005.1, read on the forward strand.
CCTCGCAAAGCCTTTGGGCTTTCGGGACTGCGCGTAGCCGGATCCGAGCTCTTTCTCTGCCTCGGGAAGCACAGGGAGCTTTATTCGGCCCATCAGCCCGGGGGGTACCCGTGTCCTCCTTGCCGAGGTCTCCAGTCCCGATCTCCCGGTTTGCTCCCGCCAGGCTGCTGTGGTTTGGCAGCAAGGCAGGCGAGGCGGCTCTGCGGCCACGCGCCCGGGCGAGGGGGTTAGCCGGGCTCAGAGCCGCTCGTGATCCGTTGTGGAGCGGCTCTGGAGAGAGGAGGAGCCCCCTCACAAAGCAGCTAACGGTGCCCCGCACCAGCGGCTGGCAGGCGACCTGGCACCGGTGGCCACCTTTCATCCGCCACCGATGCTTATCCGCCCTCCCCAGCATCCTCCCCAGGCCACTGCTCTGCCTTCCTCCTCCTCCGTGTCTTTCCTTGAGCTGTTTTGCCTCCCTGCTGCAGTTTTGGGGCTTTTTTTCCTTTTTCTTTGTACGGCTTTCTGGCTCGTGAGAGTTGCGGGAAACTCCGCTCGTATTTGATGCTACTGAAAGCAGTGGAGGACGTACAGCGCTCAATGCACCCCGTCCCCGCAGCTTTGCACAGGGCAGGCGCCAGCCTTGCCCAGCCGGACCCGGCGTCCTTGGCTCGGGCCAGGGGGACGCAGCGCGCGAGGGAGGCGAGTGCCCTCTGAGCTGGCTGCTGCCCGCGGGCGCAGGAAACTGCGTCAGTGCCGGAGCGCCAGCTCCCCGGCCCCGCTGACCTTTGAAGCTGCTCCGAGAGCTGGGAAGCAGAGGCTAAACAAGCCTCGTGTCAGAAAACTGATTAAAAACGCTAAGTCCTCTTCCTCGCTTGCATTAGCACAAGAATAAATAGTGCATATTTTCGCCCTTGAAATCCCCAGTCTCTGGTTTCATCTAGCTCCTGTTTGCCTTAGCGTCAGCTCAGGGAGCCAGGCAGGAATGTCCCGAGCCCGAGAAGGAGCCTCTTGCCCCAGGATATGTCATCAAGAAGCCTAAAGAGAGGAATTTACTCCGGGGCCCCCTCCCCGTGCGCGGAGCCAGCCAGAGCCAGGTACAATGCAGGTCCTAATCCGGGCACGTTCCCCCCGTCCGGGCCTGGCGCCGCGCTGCGAGCGGGTGGCGTCGGGACGGGGGCGACGCGGGGGGTCCCGCGGGGTGTTAGCCTCCTCGGGGTCTGCTTTTGAGCAGTGCACGGGTGGCGTCTAAAACCTCCTTTTTGGAAGAAGTTGAGGGGCTCTGAATTGCACCCCCAGTTTAATGCTAAAAGGAGTTTGCGTGCGTGCGGCGTCCTCCCGCCCGGAGCAGGCGCCCCTGCCCCAGGGGTGCAGGCGGGTGCCAGGAGCAGGGTGCAGCTGAGCTGGTGGTCGTGGCGTGGGGGCGGCACCGGGCTGGGCTGGGCTTAAATTGGGTTCGGCTCTGGGTCTCGCAAAAAGCTGGCGAGCTGCTTTGGGCTTGCTCGAGGGGTGCGGAGCACCCTGATCCCAGCTCCCGCGCTCTGCTCGGCGCGAGGGCAGGACCCGTCCCGACCGGTGCAACCGCCTCTGCGCCGCTTCCTGCTGCGCGTGCTCAGCCCCCGGCCGGGGCCACGGAGGGGCAGCCGGGGTGCCTTTCCCCTCCCTGCGATTTGGGGGGAAAAGCGTTGCAGTGGGTGGGTGGGGGGGGAGCGTGCAGTAGTCTTGCAGGGCGCAGCTCGCTGTCCGCACCGGCCCCCGCGGCCAGACCACCGCCACGCGGCCTTTGCCGTCCCCGGCCGCCGCTAGTGGCCACTGCCGCCGCTGGCTGCCGGGAGCATCCGCGGAGCCAGACAGTCCGCGCAGCAAGATGGCTGCTCCCGTGCTCCCGTGAGCGCGCGGGGCGCCCGCCGCAGGCTTTGTTCCCGCGCCGGCCTCGCCGCTCCGGGCGCCCGGCTGCGGGGGGGCTGCGGCCGCAGCGGCGCGCCGGCCCCATGCGCCGAGCGAGCGGCTCGCCCGGGGCTGGGGGGGTTCTCAGCGCTGCTTTTTGAAGGAGAATTTTTTTTTTTTTTTTTGGCTTTGTTTCCTTTGGCTGCCTTTTTTTTTTTTTTTTTTGTAATTTGATCTTTTCCTATTTAAAAAAAAAAAAAAATCTGGGAAGTTTGCAAGCCCCTCAGCCCCGAGCTGATGGCAGCGCTGAAGTGGTACGTATATGCAGCGAGAGGGAGGTGCGCGGGGTCGAGCACGCCGAGCCGGGGGGGCTGCATGTCGCGCCGCTCCGAGCGCTCGCAGAGCCTTTCCCGGGGATGGAGCCGGGCAGGCGTTTAAGTGACATGTGCTCCGGGCTAGGGCTCGTTCATCTGAGGCTCGGGTGCCAGGGAGAAGAAGCTCCTCGTCTTAAAAAATAAACCCTGCCCAAACTTCCTTACAGCCAGCGCTGGTGCCCGGGCTGAGCGAGCTCCCAGAGGGGAGCGGTGCGCCAAGGAGACCGGGAACGACACGTTCTTGCCCGCTTCCGAGCTCTTTGCCCCCGAATACTACCTGCTCCCGGCGGAAACGCAGCCGCGCTGATGCTCCCCATAGCTGGGAGCAAGGGGAGAGACGTGCACCGTGGCAGGGCTGGTGTCCCCGCGGGATGGACGGGACAGGATGGGACGGGACAGGACGGGATGAGCCGTCTCCAACTGCTGCCCCAGCTCTGCTGCGGTGCCGGGGCGGTCGAGCGCTCCCTTCCCGCACCACGGCCAAGCCCGCTGGCTCCCTGCAGCCAGGAGACTAACGGCTCTTTTTTTCTTTCCAAGGCAGCGGTTTTTGATGGAGCAAGTCCCCCGAGGCCGTCGTAGGTGGGAAGGGCTGCGGAGTTGGTGGCTCGCAGGGCACGGGGAGGGCAGGGAGCTGGTCGCCCCCCCCGGATGGTGCCGGGTCATTCCCGGGCGCCTGGCGAGGCTCAGGAGCTGGGGACGCCGGCGGTGTCCCACTGCCCTGGCCTGGCTTCCCTCCGGCTGCCCTGAGCGCTCGGAGCCATCAGCAGAGGAAGACCTTGGGAGAGGTGCTGGAATGCCAGTGCCGTGCCAGGCGCGCTCCCCCGGGAACATCCAGCAGGCGCTGGGACCTCAGAGGAAACACTCGGCAAGACGTGTCTTGGCTGGGACTCCTGCATGGCAAAGCCATTGCGGTTTCCCACTTAACGCGCTGCAGAGAGGCGCTGCTCCGTCCTGTGCCGGGGCAAGGCTCCGGGATCCGGCCTGCGGAGGAGGCTGCAGCCGTGCCTGGGATCCCCAGGTCTGGGCGCTGCACCCTGGGCGTTCGTGGCTGCATCGGGGCGAGGAGGTGCTGCCTCAAGGAGGCTTTGCTCTTGCAAGCAACCCACGTGGTTGCATTAGAGAGAGTAAAAGCAGCACGGGAAGGGAATCCACGCCTGCTGCAAGCCTTGAAAGCTTTGCGTTCCCTGTGGTCCGGAAGAAAACTCCCACCTGGGCTGGAGTTTCTCTTCGCTTCCTTGCAAGCATTTAACGTTGGCTGGTTGGAGCCAAGCTTTGGACTAGCGCCAACCTCATCCGGCCTCTCTGGTGCTCCTGGGACAGCACCTGATCCAGGGCACCTTGACATGCACCCAAAGACGCCTGGTGCCTCTGGGATTTGGGCTGGACCCTTGGAGCGTTAATCCGAGCCCCGCGCGTGGCCGGCCCGGAGCGGTCGTTGCCGTTCCTGGTGTGAGCGGGGAGGCGCGGGACCAAGCGTGCTGCTGAGCACCCTTTGGTCTGAAAGGGCTGCATGGTGCACCAGGCTGGCGTGGAGGTGAGGACCAGCGTGGGGCAGAGCCCCTCGGTGCCGCACGGCCACGGAGCCCCTGTTTGCCATCGTCACCGTCCAGGCGCTTCGCGGTGCTCGACCGCCGAGCAGCCCTGCCTCAGTTTACCCAGCAGGTCCTGGCTCAAAAAGAGCTGAGCATCTTCAGAGCGTTGTTATTCTGTTTTCACTCCCAGGAGGTCTTAAGCCTGTTCAGTCTCTCCGCTCCCCGGTGAAGCCATCGGCTTGGCCGTGGCCTGGGGGACACGGGGACACGTCCCCTGGCTCCCCATCCGGGGTGCTCCTGGGTCTTCCCGCCCCGGACAAGCGAGCTGTCGGGCACTGTCCGGGCTGCGCTCGGCATGCCCGCGATGCCCCCAGCCGCTCCGTGCTGTGCTGCGTGGCTCCGAGCTCGCTGCGAGCCCGCGGCGCCCAGGAGCAGATCCCTGCAGCTCTGGGAGTCAATGGGCTGCTCCGACTCCTCCATCATGAGGTTTTCTGTTTCTTCATGATGATTGCGGTAACGGCTTTAGTTCTTGGGGGGGGGGGGGTTGTTCTTCTTGAAAATCCCAAATCCCCTGCGAGTTTCTCAGGGAGTTATACTCTGAGAATTTCCTGTCTTGCATTGGTGACTTGCTGCTGAATATCCATTTTTTTTTCCTTTTCCTCCTTTTCTCAGTTCTCCCTCTCCTTCCCCCCTCTGTTCTGCTGGGTTCCTCCCACCGCCTTTATCAAGATGCAGTTTGACTTTCGATCCAGTTCATGGAAGAATGCAAGGATCGGGCTGAGCGGGGCTTAAGTGTATGCATGGAGTTAAGTGGGTGCTTAAATACTCTAGCTACCTGGTTTAAATACGTGCTTTGTAGTCTCAGAGCTTCAGCAGATGTTCTGGGAAGTCCTGGCTTTCCCTCTTCCTTCGTGGAGGGTCTCTGGAAGCGGCTCTTGGGCACTTCCATGCTGGACTTGCTGCAGTTCTGGAAAAGGCAGCTGGCCGAAGCGGGTGCTCAGTGTCCGTGCCCTGTGGCTGTTGTGGTCATGGGCGGATGCCGCCTTCCAGATGGAGATGAACCTGGGATCTGCTGGCAGAGCTCAGTGTGCAAGTTCTCCCTTGACTTCTTCAGCTGTGACAGTTGAATTTCAGGTTGTAGGTCTCGGGTTGTAGGCACTGTCTGTGCCTTTGTGAAGCCAGCCTAGGTACAGCGATTTCCCGAGATAAGGACAAGCAAGGAAATAATGACAAGATGCACATGCATGTGCACGCGAACCCCAGGCATGTGTTCTTGAGCTGTTCCTTGGCCTTTAAGCCGTCCACTCTCAGCTCAAGACCTCTGGGCACTAGCCATGCACAGCAATGACTGCCACTCCCTGGGGCGTTCGTTAGTGGAAAGAGACCCAAATGCAATGTGAGAACCTGCCTTTGGCCTCCTTTCAAGGCGCTCCAAGCTCAGACGTGTCCCACTAGCTAGAACAAGATTTCTAGACAGACGTGTGGGAGTCTGGGGCCCGCTGCACCCCAGCGAGTCTGGGAATGATGAGTGAGTCTCTGCAATGCAATGCATTGGCTGTCCCTGGCTGTTTGGAGAATCAAGTGTTTTCTCCTCGTGAGGCTAAACACTCTGATTTTTAGACGTTTTGTCAAAAAAACAGTTTTGGACCTTCCATATCTTCCGAACATCAGCTGCAGCATGAAAGTTTGGTCTGATTGGAAGTGAATGTAGACAACCCTGTAATTTAAGAGAAGGGCCACGTGTCCATGTTAGTCCCAGCACTGGTATCTGGAGCTGCTGATGACAGCAAAAGAGGAGCTCAGTGGGAGGTCCTCCCCCAACGCTGGGGCTGTTGCATGGTCCTGCCTCATCTGAGCGCTCCTGTCACCATCATGTCATCGTTAGCAGACGAGAATAAAAAAATCAGCAAAGACTAGGGTTTACAAGGGCCCTAATCCCTCTCCCCTTGTGTCTCTTTCATCTCCAGTCGATCCAGGAAAGTGGTAATAGACCTTCCTTACTAAATTAAATGTAGAGGCTGCTCCTCCAAGGAAAGTTTCGGTTCAGCTGTAGTGTTTGATTTCCCAGCCACAGCAATATGGTGCCTCCAGGGAAAAAGCCAGCTGGGGAAACTTCCAATTCCAATAAAAAGTGTAAGCGCTATTTCAATGAGCACTGGAAGGAAGAATTTACCTGGCTGGAGTTTGACTATGAGAGGAAACTCATGTTTTGCATAGAGTGTCGCCAGGCGCTGGTGAAGAACAAGCATGGTAAAGCGGAGAACGCCTTTACCGTGGGCACGGACAACTTCCAGCGCCATGCCCTGCTGCGGCACGTCACCTCCGGCGCTCACCGCCAGGCGCTGGCGGTGAACCGGGAGCAGCTGGCCTTCGAGGCGCGCGTCCACAGCCACCCAGAGCTGCACTCGGTCATCAAGGTGGAGGTGAACCCCGCCAAGATCGCCATCCTCACCACCGTGTACTGGATGGCCAAGGAGGAGATCCCGGACGAGAAGTGCTCCTCTCTGCTGGAGTTCCAGAAGTTCAACCTGTGCCAGGCGCTGCTGACCTCCGAGCACAGCGAATATTACCACCCCAGCAGCGTCAGAGAGATGCAGGTGCGTATGCCGGGAGGGGGGCTCTGTCCTGCTTGGGGTCTGCCTGCAGGTTTGGGGGCCTGACCTTGCTGCTGTCCATGACCTTGCTGCTGTCCGTGGCCTCGCCGCCCCGCGAACCCACTCGGCAAAGCGGGGTCTGTGCACGCGCAGGAGCCTGGGTTGGAGGGACTCGGTGCTTTGCAGCACCGCGTCGCTTTGTCTTGCATCCAGCATCACCAGCGTGCGCTTGGGGGTTTTAGCAGCTGCCTGTGCAAATAGGAGCCTTAAGCACACGCTCCCCTCCCCTGGAGGCAAGCGCCCACCCTGCCTGCTCAGGGGAGCTCCAAAACCACGTGCATCAGGTGTAGCTGGTGGTTAGACCTCAATCCTGGTCTTCGGACGGGCAAATACATCCAGTGAGGCTACAGTGTGTTTTTGGTGTGCTTGGGATCGCTGACCAGGTCCAGGAGACCCGGCTGCTCTGATCCCGCCAGCGGAGCTGGGTGATTCACCCGCTTTCCGCCATTTTCAGCAGAGGCTGAAGGCAACTTTCTCCAACGAGATGCCACGTTTATTTTTTAATACGGTGTCGTTCCCTGATTTGACAAACCCGGAGCACCGAGGGCTCGGAGGCGGCGACAGGGTCCATCATGGGCAGCCTCGTGCTCATGGCTGGGAGCCCTGGGCTCGGCGCCGCTCTGGGGGCTTGGGGAAAGCAAGTGTAGACGGTCAGCCTTTCCCGGGAGCGCTCCCTCCTCCCGCTGTCCGAGCGCGACAGGCTTCGCTGCAGGTTAATGATGAATATTTGAAGGATAAAAGCTCAAGAGCTCAATTAGCCCATGAGCGATGTGGGTTTTTCCTCTTTTGCCCTAAACGGAGCGATCGGAAAGATCAAGTAGCCAGAGAGTTTAGAAAGGATTTTCTTAATTTCACAAATGCTTCATGCCTGTTAAAATCAAATTAATTTTTTAGTGAATCTTGGCTGTTTGCCAGTCATTTTAGATATATAAAGAGCCGTATTTTACTGCAGATAGACTAAATCCATTAATTAGATTTCTCAGCCTGGAGTGCTACTTGCGGCAGTTGCGCACGCGAAGGAAGTCTTCTGCTCAAACCAGTGGCATTTTAATGAAACGGGTAAAATGGAATAAAGCAGAAGGATGCCGTGATGTCATCTTGCTGCTCCTACCTACGCTTTGTTTTTGAAGTGTGAAAGTAATTGATGAAATTATAACTAAGGAAGCAAGTTTGGGGTGTCCTAATTAGCTCCCAGCACAGACAGGGTCTCGGGAGCCCCTGTGCCAAGGGGGAGGAGAGGTTCAGTTCTGCTCAGGAAATACCTGCTGGCAGCTGAGGGTGTTTTAAGTCCTACTTGAGCCCGTGGGGTTTAGCTGTGCTTTGCGCTGGGTGTGGATTTTGGTGCTTTCCTGAGCCTGAACCTTAATTTGATGGTTTGAATGTAAGCGAGGAAAAAGAGGAGGGAATATATTAGAGTACTTTCCAGGAGGGAGCTGACTTGTACGTATAACTTTCGCAGCATTATAGGGCCAAAATTACTTTTGAGATCTGTGGCCACAACCATAATATAAGATACTGTTGCCGTACTATTCGGCGTTTGTGGTAGTTTTCAGTATTACGACTATGCACTTTGATGGAATAGATGGAAAAATGAGACCCAACAAGTTCTGAACTAATGTGGTAGGACGTAGAAGTATTTAATGCTTTTAAATAAGGTCGGCACAGATATCCTTCTTAGCCCTTTTCCCGTGAAAATGGGTACGCTGTAGTCCGGTGCCAAACAGCAGTGACCATGGGCTGGCTCCGTATTTTAAGCTACGATTTGGGGAAGAATTTTGACTCAGGGAAGGGTGCTAGAACACTTTTAATTTTAGGCGTATGTTCGAAGATAAAGTTCAAAAGTGCCTATGTCCCGTTGACTTTCACCAGCTCCTAAGAAACATCAGGGGGCAGAAAGTAGAAATTGCCAACATCTAAAATCCGGTTTTGAGGGCAATTTATGTGCGCTTGAATCTGAGCTCCTTTGGCTGCTGGGGGATCTTTGCTCCGAAGTCAGCAAGTGGCTTCTCTCCCTGTGGGATTCACGGCTCTGAAACGCGCCAGGCGTCCGAGCGGCGTCGACGGGAGCCGAGTACGTGCTTAAGGGCTTCCCTCAGGCCCGGGGTCTCGCGCTGCCTGCGGGGAGCTCCGAACGCGGGCGCCGCGTGCCTCCCGCGCGGCTTTGAAGTTCATCGGTGTTTCTCTTTCCCTCCCCTCGCCCGCCTTCTCGGCCCGGCGCAGGCGGCGATCGCCAGAGTCCTGCACAACGAGGACAGGCGCAGGATAAAGGCCTCGCCGTTCGTCGGGCTGGCGGTGGACGAGACGGTGGACGCCACGGAGCGCCGCAGCCTGGCCGTCTTCACCACCACCGTCTCCCCCGGCAGCGGGCAGGCCTCGGCCGCCTTCCTGGGGCGCTTCGAGCTGCCCGCCGGCGAGGCCTCCGCGGCGGCGGGCAAGGTGGCCGAGGTGATGCGCTCCTTCGGCATCGCCACCGCCAAGACGGCCTGGCTGAGCGCCGACAGCGCCTCGCTGGCGGCCGAGCGGCGGAGCGGGCTGGGGACCGCGCTGACCTCCCTCTGCCCGCTCCTCGCGGAGATGCACTGCCTGTGCCACGGGAGCGCCCTGCCGCCCGCCGAGAGCGTCGTCACCGTCGAGTACCTCCAGAAGTACGAGACCACCGTGGACGCTGTGTACAGGCTCTGCTCCCGCTTCAGAGGGGGAAGCGACAGCCTGCAGGAGCTGCGGAGCGTCCTCGACCTCTGCGAGATAGACCTCGAGAGCCCCAAGGCCATCCACTGGACTTCTATCTTCCCAGCCGTGGAAGCCATCGACGCCTCGTGGCCCACGCTGGTGCTGCTGCTGGAGAGCGAGGCGGAGCGGTCGCCCGTGGCGCTCGGCCTCTGCGAGGAGCTCAAGAAGTTCCAGTTCGTGGCGTTCACCAAGATCCTCCTGGACGTCCTCCCCGTCTTCCAGAAACTCGGCCGCTTCTTCCAGATCGAGGACTTCGACCTCTCCATCCTCAAGCCCATCGTCTCCGCCACGGCCACCACCCTGCAGGCGCAGAAGAGCGCCAGCGGGCAGAACCTCCAGCAGTTCCTCAACGAGATGAACGAGCGCCCGCGGGACGACCGGGAGGGCGAGAGCCGCCTCTGCTACAAGGGCGTGGAGCTGGCCAACTGCTCCGAGGGGCACCTGAAGCACTTCGAGCGCCTGAAGGAGAGCTACCTGGAGAGCGTGCGGGGCAACCTGCTGGACAGGTTCCCCAGCGGCGTCCTGGAGGCCGTCAGCTCCTTCTCGGCTATCTTCAACCCCAAGTGCTACCCCCAGTCGCTGGAGGACATCGGCAGCTACGGGGTCAGCGAGCTGAACTTCCTCTTGCAGGCCTACTCGCGGGTGGTGGTGAGCGAGAGGGCCCTCGGCGACTTCCCCCTCTTCAAGCGCATCGTGTTCAGCCTCAGCCAGCTGTCCTTCAAGGACCTCTGCGTCAAGCTGGTTTACAGCAACTCCGAGATGCACGAGCTCTTCCCGGACTTCGCCGTGCTCGCGGCCATCGCCCTGGCCCTGCCGCTGGGCTCCGTCCTGGCCGAGAAGATCAGCCGGGGCCGGGAGCTCGTGAAGCGCGGGCGGTCGCGCTGCGCCAGGGACGAGGGCTTGTCCGACCTCATGAAAATCGCCATCGACGGGCCGGCCATCAACGAGTTCGACTTCGCGCTGGCCATCGAGTACTACGAGCGGATGCGGGAGCCCGGCTTCCTCGTGGCGCAGGTGAAGTGAGCGGCGGCGCGCCGCGGCCGGCCCCGACGGTGGCGCGGGCGCCGGGTGGCCCAGGGCGACCCGCTCGGCGCCGGGGGGGAGAAGCGGGCTCCTGTCGCCGAGCCGCGTTGGTCCCGCTCGCTGCCCTCCTTCCGCCCCCCCCCCCGGACGCACGTTTGCCTTGGCCGGAGTCGAAGGCCTTTGGGGGAGGTTTCCCGACGGTTTCGACCACCTTCTTCAATTCCAAATTATGACGAGTTTTTCCTAGGGGGGGATGAAAGCAAATCTTCTCGCGAACTCGGATGTAACATTGCCTTTGCACGACGACACCCAGCAGCTTTTACTTAACGCTCTGCGAAAATATCTGATTTTTATTATCTCGGAGCCTCCAGAAGGAATGCAGAAAAGGCAGCGTATCTTCCCAGCTCTGTGGCAAATCCAAAAACGCCTGGCAGTGTCTCGTTGATATTCCTTGCACACAGCACAAAATATTTTTAGCATTGGATCCAAGTCATGATCATTTCGAAAGCAAGTCATTTAGAGAATGATATTGTAATCACCAAGGAAATAGTAACTTTTAAATGCATCATTGTGTATATATGTGTATGTACATATATAAATATATATATAAATATATATATATAAAAAAAATCTATCTTAACTTTCCTAATGTTTAAAGTACAAAGATATCTAAAAGGACTTTTTTTTTGCAATGACAGAATAAATTATAAACAGGGGTCCAAAAAGAAAAGAAAAGTGAATTCCTTGTCTTTTCAGAATAGCATCATGTACCTAAGTTCCCTTTGCAGTATGAGCTCTCTGCAAACTTGCAACCAAAGAAAGTCTTTTAACATTGACTTCTGGGACAAACTTGAGTTCTGTTTAGTTTAGGTGGTTTTTTGCTTGTTTTTTTTTTTTTCCTCCTTTTAAAAATTCCCTCCCCTTGGAGCGATCGAAGCCTTCTCGAACCATGTGACGGACGGGCGAAGCGGAGGGTAGGAGCATTGCGACCGAGCCGGGACGGGTGCTGCATGGTGTCTTCTCCGTGGTCGTTTTGCTCTTGGAGAGCTGTTCTCCTTAGTTCTGTGGGGCGGGATGCGAAGACCCTTTGGACTGATCTCAATTTGCAATAAAGTCGAAACCTGAGACCGAAGCATCATGTTGTTCTCGTGCTCCAGCAGCTGGGCAGAGCCTGTCCCTCTGCGGAGGTCGCGGCAGCGCAGAGGGGCCGGGGTCCCGCGGGACGTTGGGCGCTGCTGCTGTGGCTTTCCCCGGCGGGAGCCCGTGTCCTGCCAGCCGTGTCCCGGGCTTTCAGTGGCGGCGGGTGACATCTGTGCTCCGACTCCTCTGCTGCAGGGCCATAGCTGGGACCGACATCCCGGCACTAACGTCTGGTGCCGTCGGCTTATTTCTTCGGTCGCGGAGATGCTGCCGATGGCGCGAGACGTGTCCTAGCCGAGACCCTTCGGCTCCGTCCCTGGGTAAGTTTGCACCATCCTGCCGACGCAGAGTCGGTGTCCAGCGGAGTTTGACCCAAGCGTCCGCGCCGCAATAGCGCGCCTTTATCCGGTGCTGCTCCCGGGCTCGGTGCCGGCCACAGCAGAGCTTTCCTCCATGCTGCCGTGGTTCTTCCGAGCTGCTCCAGCATCCGAAAGCCTTTTCCGCGGTGGGCGCGCGTGGCCGGGTCGCTGCGGCGGCGTTGCGGCCCGAGGGCTCCTGTCCGCGCCAGAGCGTGGAGACCTACTCGTGCTGCGGCGGCGAGAGCCCAGATTGCCGCGCTCGGGGCTGTTGGCAGGCGCCTGCCGCGCTCCACGTCCTTCACTCGGCTCTCGGAGCCGGGCGGGCGAGCAAGCGTACCGGGTGAAAGCCGCTGTCGGCAGCATCCCGCGCTGGGCGGCCTTGCTGCCGGCTGCTTTCTGCCCATGCCACGCGGGGAGGATTGAGCTGGAGAGCGCTCGCGCTGTGCTCTCGCCGCCGGTTCCCGGAGCAGCCGGGAGCGGGGCTGGCGCTGCTTCCTTTGGGGTCTCTGCAGCAGGTCTCCTGGACGTAGCGGGATGCAAACCCATCCGTGCTCAGCCGGAGCAGGCGAGAGCTGCAAAGCCCCGGGTGAGGAATGCGAGACGCCACCGAAACTTGCTGAGAGCAGCTACCGCCTGCGCGGGAGCCAGGCTGCTTCCGTGCAAACAAACAGCCCCCGTCGCCATCTGCCCGGCGCGGCCCCTGCGCCAGCTGCTGCTCCGAGGCAGCCGTCGCCAAGACGGGTCCCGGCAAAGGCTCGTGGCGGTACGAAAACCCCCGCGGCGTTGTCACTGCCGCCACCGCCGCTGCTTCCGGAGGTGTTTCTGAGGCTGGTGCACGCGTGGCGGCTCCCGCGGTCCGCTTCGCAGGGCGCGCGGGGGGGAAAAGCCCCTGCAGGGACGCGCGCAGCCTTTGCGCACGGCGCTGCACGCGGCGCTTCCCCGGAGGGAGGCCCGGGCACCTGGGGCCGCCGCCACCGCTGATAAGGTCGCGTCACTCTATCCGGGGCTCCGCCGCCGCTGCCAAAGCAAATCCCTGTAATTGAGTGTCTAATTAATACCTAAAAATACGGCCCGCAGCTGCTGCCGGAATCTGGCCCGTGGCGAGGGCAGGGGGAGGCGCAGCGGCACAGGAGGATGCGGTGCTGCCGTGTAACCTTGGCCAAGGTGCCCCGAAATGGGTGGGCGGCACCTGCTCTCCGAGGTTCGGGCAGACCGGAGCTGATGGCAACTTCGTCCCTTTTTTTTTCCTTTTTTTTTTTTTTTTTTCCTTTCCTGTTTTCCTTTCTCGCAGTTGTGGCGTGAGCTCTCCGGCTGCAGCTCCTTCCCTTCAGCAGCCGGGTTTTCCCCTCGGCTCTGCTCAGCCCCGGCTCGCTCCACTGCGGGCACCGGGTGCTCATCGCCCGTGGGATCTGCTGAGCAGCAAACCCTGTCTGCTCAGTTACTGCTAATTGGGGCAGAGGCTTTCGTTCACCCTTGTCGTGCCTCTCGATGCTAAGTTTAATACCGTTCTTAAGGCCGGTAAAATTGACGGAAAGCTCATGCTCCAGCCCCGGACGCCTGGGTCGCAGCCGCTTTCCCTGCCGCGGGCGCTTGCCGGCTGGCGGCAGGTCCCCGGGGGCCGGGTCCCCCGACGCTGCGCCCGGCCGTCTCGCGTGATGCGATGCAGAAGTCGTTTCATGCCCCAGCAGGTTAATTATGCAGCGCTCACCCTTTTTTTTTTTTTTTTTTTTTTTTTTTTTTGCTTGGTTTTGCTCCTTTGCTCGTCCCCACTGCTGTGAGTTTGTTTATTTATTTTTAAGCCGTTTCGCAGATTTCCCTCCTGGGTGACTTTGGAATTAATTCGATCAATGCACGCCTGATGAAGCAAAATGCAGTTTTTACCCTGGAGTCAGAGCTGACTCAGGGTGGCTCCCGCGCGGATGAAGCAGTGGCTGTGCCCGTTCTCCCAGAAAGAGGTCGTTCCTGCCTGGAGGGGCCTCGCGCGCCGAGCTTTTTTAGTCGGGAATTCGGAAATCTTTCGAACTTTGAATTTCAGATTTTTATTTCAACGCCTGTATCAGCCTGGTTTCTGCTGGCGATGAGTGTCGTTTAAAACAAAATGGAAAGGGGGGGAAAAAAAAACAGAAAAACAAAAAGGAGCCGCCTTTTTCCGTGGCAGTGCCGGCGGCTGCTCTTCCTATCGAGCCTTGCTGTAGTGGGAACATCCAACGCAGCCGGGTGCTTTCTGCCTCCCGCAAAGGTCTATTTTAGCTTTTTTTTAGCGCCTGAGGGGGAGGGAAGCCGGGGGCCGGCTGCTTCCAGCAGGACGAGCCCAGGGAGCCAGTGGCGAAGGTCCGGCCGGCGCCAGCCCTGCTCGGGTGGGAGAGGGGCGCCGAGCCGGGCATCCCACCTGCTCGGTGCTCCCTCGCTCCTAGGGGGCTGCTTCCGTCTATTTAAAGAAAACTATGATTAACTTCAGGCTATTTTTAAATCGCACCCCGGAGCTCGCAATTAGTGCGCGGGGGAAGATGCAGAGCAGCCGGCAAAGCCCGGGCGCGGGCGGCTCCGGAGCCAGCGCTGGGTGTGGAGGGAGCCCGGCGCGGGCTCTTTCCACCCCAAACAGCAGCGGAGGGGGAGAGCTGGGGAGCCCAGGGCCCCGCAGCCCTGGGGGCTCCGACCGCCGCAAAAACCTTTCCGACAGCTCGAAGCGCGATCCGCCGCGCGTTGATGTTCTGACGCAAAGGTGGCCGTGTTGCGTTTTAATTTTGATGTTGATTTCGAGCCCAAAAGCCGGAGGGATGTCCTGGGCCACCTTCCCAGAGGTGAAGGTCTAGGGTCTTCTCCAGGATGTCCCGCTTGCCTCCCGCCGACGCGGCGAGCAAGGTCCACCTAAACTTTCTTCCCTTTCCCCTCTCGCCTAGGTCCGTCCGGACACAGCAGCCCCCTCCTAGCTTCGCTGCCGATTCCCGGCCGGCCACTCCATCCCCCCTTGGACATCAAGCACTTCCTGACCTTCCGGCTCAACGGGACGTCGCCGCTCAACCTCTTCCCCAACTTCAACACGGTGAGTCCGGGGGCTGGCGAGCGCAGGCGGGTGGCGCTGCTCCTGTCCCCAAAATGCATCTTCTCCGTGAACCTCCCCGGGTAGTTTTGGCCGCCTGATGGGGGTCTCCAGCCGCCGCACGCGAGCGCGTTTGCAGGGACCGGGAGTCCCCGGGTGCAATGGGGGCGGCGCGTTAGCGAAGCATCCGGCAAGGCCGGTTCCCCCTCCGCCCATCGCGCTTGTAGACCAAAACTAAAAAGAGCCTCCGTTTTAACCAACTTCAATTGGGTTTTGCTCCGGGAATCAATAGTAATAGAGTAACTGAAGAGCAGTTCATTTGTTTAAACTAAATAAATAAATGAAAAGAGCACCTATAAGGACACGAGGCGTCTGGCTGATGGCGCGTGGCCTCGAGCTGGTGTCGGGGAGCCTCGTCGTCGCAGAGTTTCTTCTACTAGTTTGCGTGGTTCAAGCTCGGGCTGAAGCCAGACCGAGCACTTGGACTATGCAATTAAACGCATCTTTGCAGAGCCGCCTTTCCTTGGATGTGTAAATGCAGAGATGCACGAGAGCACCTCGGGCGTGAAATATTATTTTCCTCCTTTCGTGCCTCCTTCTCTTCCCAACCTCCCACCCTCAAAACCCGGCATGGCGTCAGTTTAGGATGGCTCCTCGTCCTCCGGCCTCTTCCTCGGCTTCGGGTCTCCGCGCGGCGTTTCGCACGCCGGGGGCTCGTTCCCCGGGAGCCGGCTGACGGCACCGCGGGCGGCGGGACGAGGGGGAGCGCGGTCGGCGGCGTGGGGCGCCGCGCAGCTCCCGTTCCGCCCTGGCGAGCGGGACCGTCCGGCGCTGCCGCCCCGCGCGGCGCCCGCCTTGCCGAGGTGGCTTTGAGATTAGCCCTGCTAGCGAGGTGCAAGACCGTCGTCGAGGTCTTCAAAGGCAGCCGTGGAAATTAAGTACCAAATTCCTGCTGCTGCTGCTGAATGGGATTCAGACATCCAACTCCTTTAAGCTCCTTTGAAATCCTGGCTTTAGCCTGTCTCTCCCCTGTGCTAACAAGCAGAATCGCAGGGGAGGAGAGGAAAGGGGGTTTGATGCCATTAGCGTTGCTGCTCTTTGTTTCTTTTTTTAGCCGCCGGAGTCAGCAGCGAGCTTGAAGCAGGCGCTGTGATTTGTGCCGCTGGGTCTCCCTTGCCCCTGCCGCGGCACGTGTTCTCCGAAGTCATGTCGCTAATAATAATTAGGAAACGAGTCTCCTGCGCGTGCATGCGGAGGGGGAACCGGCCTTGCCAGATGTGCAGCCCCGCGGCACAGCTGTGCGAGGGGCAAGCCGGGCCCGCCGCCCCTGCGGGGGGTCTGCGTTTGGGAGCTAATCCCTGCGAGATCCCTGGTTCGCAGGGCCGCTCGCCGAGCGCCTCCCCGGGCCGGAAGAGGACTAAGCCCTTTAGCCGCTCGGGATGCACGTGTCCGCAGGCGCGTGCTGCGACTCTGCAGGGCTCCGAGAAAGCTTTCAGAGTCCCAGGTGCAGGGAGGGCTCGTACCTGCGGGGAAAGGGCAGAGAGGCTTCTGCACCGTCCTGCGTGCGAGACTTGGAGCATCCCGGAGCCCTGGGACACGCTTGGGCCCGACCCAGGGAACCCGGCTGCCTCTGCAGTCCGCGGGCCCTCGTTTGCCCCAGAGGGGGGTTCGGGTACGTGAGCATTTTGCAATGCGTTTCGGCGTTGCTCTGCCCTGCGCGCTGCGGTGTGAGTCGTCCCCTCCGCAGCTGCTTGCAACTGCCCGGCAGAGCGCTGCGCGCTTTGGGCAGGTCACAAGGTTCTCATGAACCCAGCAGATGTTTTACTCTGGAGCAAGCAAAACCTTTCCAAACTGAGCTCTCCTGCCACTTACAACAACAACAACAGGAAGGGGGAAAAAAAAGACCCTAATGCGATACGGAAGGCGCGTTTCGTGCTCAAAAGGCACTTTCCAGCTCTTAGGATGCTGCAAATCCCCGAGACGTAGCAGCATCTTGCCAAAGCCCGGCAGAAGACGCGATCTGAGCTGATAGTCTGTCCCTGCGAATTCCCCTTCCTGACCCCGGTGGCTGGCAGGAAGTTCAGCGCCAAGGTCGCTATTTATATCGGTAGGAACATCCAGGGATGAAGAAAGTCATTTGAGTCAGTAAGAACTGACTATAAAGCCGAGATCTTTGCTCTCCGAGTGCACCGTGCCCCAAAATCCGCCTCTGCTCTCCGGCGGCAGCGGGAGCCCGACGCCCTCGGTCGCTTCCGCTGGCATCTCGCGGGAAGAGCCGCGGCCCGGCCGCGGGAATTGGTACGTACCGCCGCAGCGCGGAGACCTTTGCTCCCACGCGAGCCGCCCCAGGGCGGAATAAGTGGGGTTATATAAATATATGTTTTTTTCCATCTCGATCCCACATATCCAAAACGGAGAGCGAAGCTTCCTGAGGGGCTCTAATTTAGCGCTAATTAATAGGCGTGGAAATGGCTATAGAGCGCGGTGCCGAGGACCCTTCATCGTCAAAACGGCGGGTTTTTGAGGGGGACAGAGGTCCCTGAGCCCCCTCGCTGCAGCCAAAGCCTGCTGGGGGCACACGGCGAGGTTGTGCCGGGCGGGCAGAGCGTCTGGCCAGGATCGACCCAGTGGCACATGCCGGGGGCGAGGGGCCCTCGTGGTCGCTCCGTCTCCGTCCTTGGTCGTGGCAGCTGGCGGTTGCAAAGGCTGGAGCCGTTTTTCTTCCTTTTGCGCGGAAAAGGCGTGTTTTTCTCTTCCCAGCGAGCGCCGGCCCCGCTCCATCCTGCTGCCTGGCAGCACGCCGCCGCTGCCCTTCGCCCCTGCGGCATTCGGTGTCCGGCGCAGAGCAGCGCCGCGGCCGCCCGCAGGGTCCCCCGATGCTCCGCTGCACCCCCAGCACCTCTTCACTCATTTATATTCCAGATAAGCGAGCAAAATTTCATAGCAAACAGGCGCTTCATTAATCACTTGCTATTACCATTCCGCTCACTGCTGCGATGGAATTTGGGGTCTCGATAATGGCTCTGTTGTCCAGGCATGTGCCTCGAAGACTGATGCACCTGTCTCAGCAACTAAATAGCTTTGCAGAGAAATACGATCGCCTAAAAACCCCAGGCTCTACTGACAGCAGGACTCAGATAAGATAATCTTCCTATGCCACAGGGTAGGGGAACAATACTTGCATTATAGATTATAGCCACGCTCACACAAAGACGTTATTCTTATCCCCCCCCCCCTTAATAAATGCATTTTGTTTAAAACAATTATGGCTTTTCGAACAAGTTTGCCGCTGCGGCTGAGGACTGATGCTGAGCATCAGGGAGAGGCAGAAGCACCGGGGCTGTCATCAGCCCGCACGCCGCCACCGAGCCTCCGCGCCGGCCCCCGGCTCGCCGGCCCCGCGGGCAGACGCCTGGAGCCGCTTGTCCTCCGCGCAGGCGCCCCGCGAAACGCCAGGGCAGCGCGGGCTCGCGAGCCGCTCGGGAAGCGCGACAGCGTCCTCCACCTTGCGACGCCACGGCGGTGGGCAAAAATAGGCGACTGCCCGCTTGGTTTAAAAAAAAAAAAAAGCATCGATGCAGAGTATGCAGTTGGTGCACGAGTGCTTCCACGGGCAGCTCTGGGCTTGGCCCAAATCCCAACTCATTCACTAAGTCCTCGCTCCTAGAAACCAGGTGTAAGCCGCCTTGGTGAGCCCTTGCCGGGAGCTGCGCGTGCCGGAGCGCCGTGGCACCCAGCCGCCCTGTGCCTTGCCTCCCCTTGCAGATGGACCCGGTGCAGAAGGCGGTGATCAGCCACACCTTCGGCGTGCCCGCCCCGCTCAAGAAGAAGCAGTTCATCTCCTGCAACATCTGCCACCTGCGCTTCAACTCGGCGGTAAGCGGGGCACCGCTGGCGCGGGGGGACGCTCCAAGGAAAGGCGGAAGTGCAAGTGGGTCCAGGGCTCGGAGGGGCAATAGGGCTGAGCGTGCGCAGTGAAACGCAGCGCCGTGCATGGTGGTACCCAACGCCGTGCACCGCAATACTCAATGTCATGCATGGTGGTACCCAACGCCACGCGCCGCAATACGCAACGCCATGCATGGTGGTACCCAACACCATGCACCATGATACCCAATGCTATGCATGGCGGTACCCAACACCATGTACTGCGATACACAGCCCCATGCATGGTGGTACCCAATGCCATGCGCCACAGTACCCAACACCATGCATGGTGGTACCCAGCACCATGCACTGCGATACCCAATGCTATGCATGGTGGTACCCAACGCCGTGCACTGCAGCAGCCTGGTCCCAGCCCTGGCAGAGGCAGCCCCGGATGTCCCGCGGGACCCGTGCTGCCCTGGGGACCGCAGAGGGCTCGTGGGCATTTCACAGCTCCTGCCAGCTCCGCTCTCCCATCCTTCTGCGGTTGCCCCAGCTTGTGTTTTCCCTGGCATCGTCTTGCTCGCGGGCCCGAGCGCTCCCCGGGCTGCCATGTCCTCTGCTTGCCGCGCTGGCTCTCTTGTCCTCCTGCTGCTCATCATTTTGTTCAGGTCTGTTCCCTGCCGTCCTCGTCTCGGTGTTTGTGCTTAAGCTGCTTTATCAGCCTGCACAGTTCCTATCTGTTCCTTGGGAGCTGAATATAATCTTTCCTGCGCTGCCTTCCCAGAGCACTGCTGTGGCAGGTGGCTTTTTTTCCCAGCCTTTTATTCTAAGTAAATCAACCACCTTGTAGAGGGGCGTAGGGAAGCACTCATTGATCCCCGCAGTAATGAATTGCTCGCAGCTGATCTTTTGTGGGGAAAACTGATTAAAAGTCGGGAAGGGAGCTGGCATTCAAAGCCAGCGGAGCACGTGGCAGGGAGGGACGGGCGCGTTGCAAGCAGCGGGGCCGCGAGCACGGGGGACCCGCAGGAGCTGCTGCTCCGTGCGCGGCTCCTTCCTGCAGCGGCGACACAGCGCAGAGCCGGCGCTCCCGGCGGATGCTCCGAGCGGCGTCTCGCCTGCCCGCAGCGCTGCCGAGCCCCAGCCGCGGGAGCCGGCGCGCCGGTGCCAACGCTCGCGTGCCGGTCTGTGGCCACACGCAATGGCAGCGGCGCTCGCTGACCTACTTAGGCTGCAGCCCAGCCCCGTCCCGACCCCGTTATCTGATGCAGCTTCGTTGTGTTTGCTAATGAGGCTCCGTCGCCGGCGTGCGCGCGCCCCGGCCTTTCTCTTTTCCCACGGACCCGGCCGTGCATGCCGAACGCTTGGATGCTCGTCCCAGTCCTTAAAAAGCAGAGGGTGGGTGGGAAGTTGTGCGTCTTCCCGCCAAGCACGGGAAGCCTCGGCTGAAAACTCCGCGCAAATTAATCCGCGCTGCTCCATAATACAGTGTCTTAATTCACATTGGATTTAGTTTCCATAAATTGCTAAACTCTGGTTGTTTTTGGTGACGATGCTGCGTTGTCCCTGGCTGCTAAGTACACAAGTGTTCGGGTTATTTTCTTTTATGTACGTTTTTATCAGTTCCACGCAGGCGTGAACCCATCAATATGCACTTCATTATTCACCATTTGGCAGGAGAAAGGAGCCCCCGAATGTAAATCGCATGTTAGACACCCGTTAGGTTACGACAGGGGATGTGTCCTCCCCACCAATGTGGTTTTTTATTTTATTTTTACAGCTAGCAATTCATTGTAGGTTTCTGAAGTCATAAATTCTGCCTGAAAGCTTCTTTTAGAAGCGACGCGATGCATTTAATCAGTGCAGGGTCCTTATCTCGGCCCTGCAAGGCGGCGATGGCTCAGCAAAGCGACACCTCGTCCCGAGCGCGCTCGTGCGCGCCGTGAGCAGGCCAGGGGAGCAAAGCCGCCTTGTGGCCCCCCCGGCCCAAAATGCCACCCAGGCGACATCCCTGGCCTCCGGGGACGGATGCCGCCCGGCGGCGCAGCTCAGGGGCCCCGAGGCACGGTGCGGGGTGTGGGGCCGGCTGTGCCCGTGCATCCGTCCATGCATCCGTCCCCGGCCATGGCACCGATGTGGCCCCTGTCTGCCCCTGCAGAACCAGGCGGAAGCGCACTACAAGGGCCACAAGCACGCCCGGCGGCTGAAGGCCATCGAGGCCATGAAGAGCAAGCAGAAAGCGGCGGCGGCGGGCGGCCGGGACAAGCCGGGCGACTTCCCCGCGGCGCTGGCGGGCGGCGGCGCAGGTACGGGGCAGGAACGGCGAGTTCCCCGGGGAGGCGGCAGCCGGCGGCGATGCTGCGAAGGACCCGGCCGCGTCTCCAACGGCGCTTGCGCTAGCGATGCGGCCGCGCCGTGCTCAGGAGCCTCACCGAGCCCCGGAGCGCTGCCCGCCGGTGGGTGGCTGCTCCCCGGCTGGGACTAAGCCCCAAGGCGCAAACGCCCCTGCGCGCGTTAGCAAACGAGCGCTTGCCTGGCGCGGGCGCCCCGGCTGGGATTAGCCGGGCCGGCAGTGCCCGCGGTTTTCTGGTTGGAGCGCCGCATCCGATAGCGGCATCCCGTGAGGGCTCGTGGGAGGGACGGGCTGGCGGGAGCGAGCGTTTCCCCAGGGCAAGGGCAAGCACCGGGGCTGAGCACGGTTGCAATGAGTTGCAGGGAGACCCCTGGGCAGAGCAGAGCGTGTCCAGGATGGGGCAGCAGGGGAGGCGGGGTGTCAGGTCCTGTTGCTCCCCAAAATTTGGGAAACCTTTGCAAGAAGAGGGACCTTTCCCTCCCTGTGGATTCCTGCCTTTTCCCACCAGCTCCCGCCGGCAGCCCGCCCGGCCTCAAGGACGCGGAGGGCGAGAGCAGCAGCCCGGTGCTGGCTCCCAGCCCGGAGGCGTCCACCGCGGAGCTGCCAGGCCCCGTCCCCGCGCCAGCCTCGCCGCCGGCCTCGGAGCCGTCGGAGGGCGGCTCGGACGCTGCCAGCGTGGCCTCCTCGGCGGCGCCGGGTGCCGAGGTGCGGGCGGCTGAGCCGGGCGGCAGCGCCGCCTCCGCCCCGGACGGCGACAAGGAGGGCAAGAAGAGCAAGCAGCACCTCTACTGCCCCACCTGCAAGGTGACCGTCAACTCCCTGTCCCAGCTGGAGGCGCACAACACGGGTAAGGGCGGGCGCCCGCGGGGGACGGGGATGGGGACAGGGATGGGGATGGGGATGCTGCTCCCCACGGCTGCTGACGGCGCTTTGCGGATACGAGCGACTCGCTTGCGGAGTGAGTTTTAGCAGGGTGAAACGCTCCCTTATCGTCCATGTCGCTTAATTAAAGACGTTTTCGGGTGCGTTTAATCAAGCAGTTGGAGGCTAGTTTATATTCTGCTGGGGTTTGGCTTTGAGCTGAGGGCACCCCGCAGCGGCAGTGCCCCCCCCCTCAGACCCAGGATCATCCTTCCGCGGTGATTCGGGCTCACGAAGCCTTGCGAAGAGGTCGGCAGTGTCCCGTGCTGGGCCAGGCGCTATGCCGTCACCGTGGTGGCTGATAAGCAGGCCAAACCCGGGCAAAAACCAGGGAAAGAGCCCAGGGAAGCGGTGGGAGGCTGCACGTGCAGAGCAGACGCGTGGCATTGGGCTCCCGTCGGTGCACGGCGAAGCAGCCCCATCCCGAGCGTGCAAGCCCAGCGCGTCCGTCTGTCCGGGGCAGCCGTGCGTCCGGGCGGCCGTCGGCGGTGCCTCCTGGGGGCGGCGGGCGGGAGAGTTGGGAGCGAGCGAGACGGGAGCGGGCCGGTGCTGCCGCGGCACGGGTGACCTCCAGCGGCTTCTGCAGTCCCTGCAGTGCCAGCTCCTGCCCGACCGGGCTCTTCGTGCAGCACTGGAAAACGGCCCCGTTTCAAGGGAAAGACCCTTTTCTCCCTCGGTTCAGGGGGAGCTGGAAACTAACCCCCCCCCCCAAGCCCCCTCCGAGGTGCAGCCGCGCCGGCGCAGGGGCAGCAGCAGCGGCCGTGGGCACCAAGGTCGGCTAAGGACGGAGCCTCGGCTTAGCTGCACTCGTGTCCTTTTGCTTTTGTCAGCTCCGGTTACAAATTTAGGAGCTGATTTGGGGGAAAAAGAACAAGCAAACAAACAAAATGTTCGCGGGCTCGCGTCCCTCTGCGGCTGTCGCGGCGTGCAGGCTCCTTGCTTAGCACCTTAAAAAATAGAATGAATTAGCGATGGCTTAAATTACCCGTCCGCCCCCGTGCTCGCGGTGCCCGCGCCGGCCGGTGGCAGGACGGGGCGCTCCGTCCCCAGGTGTGCGGGATTTCTGGCTCCTGCTTCCCCACCTCCTTTAACCCCCACGAGCTATTCCCGGCTCTGCCGCCGGCTCCTCCGTGACCTTGGGCATAGCTCGGATGCTGCGGCGCCGAGCGCTGCGGACCGTGCTAATGCCTGGGCACGAGCTGATGGGCTCCAGGACGTGCTTAAAATAGCAGCTTCTCCGAAGGTCTGGCGCAGGGAAGCAGGGGGCACGGCCGGGAAGGCGGCTTCGCCCCGGCCGAGCGTGTCCGGGCTGCGGGTGCCAGCGACCCCTTCCTCCATCCGCGGCGGTGCCGGTGAGGCGATGTCCGGGGGGGGCGCACGGGGCAGCGACCCCCCGATGGGTGAGCTGGCACCAGCGCGGAGCGGGGCGATAGCTGCGTAGCAGCTGGAGGCAGCCAGGCGAGAAGCCGCCTGCGAGCTCCGGAGCCTCTTCCCAAATCCGCCGTCGACCTCGACAAGGTCACGTCCCTTCTCGAGCCTGGCTTTCCCCTCCGGCCTCTCTAGCGTCCGCAGGGGGCCCGGAGCAGCCGGGCGCCGTGCAAAGGGGGGGGCCTGGGGGCACGGTGCTCGCGGTGGCGCGCGGGGCGTCTCTCCCGCAGCGGCTCGTCGTCGGCGCCTCCGCGTTTGCCGAGCGCCCCCGTCTCCCCTCCGCGCCAGGCGCCAAGCACAAGTCGATGCTGGAGGGTCACAGCGCCCAGCTGCGGCGCGGCCGGGGCAAGCTCCTCTCCCGGGCAGGGCACAAGGCCAAGAGGATCGGCAACAAGGGCACCATCAACATCCAGAACAAGGCGTTCCACTGCCAAGTCTGCGAGATCTACGTGAACTCGGAGACCCAGCTCAAGCAGGTGACGGGCGCGCGTCTCGTTGCAAGCGCGCGGCGCCTCCGCGCAGGTCTCCGGGGTGTTGCATCCCCTCCCGATGGCTGCGGAGAGGGGGATTTACCGGCGTTTACAAGATGCATCCCTTTTAGCTCCCTAAGGATTTAAGGTGGGGGGGGGTCTGTACCTGCTTGCCCAGGCCCTATTGCTTCTCCCTGCTGCGGGGAGAAAACAGATGTTGGGTTTGTATTTGCAAAGTCGCGTAAGCCCGGAGCCGGCGTGCAGAGGTCTGAGCCGGGAGGGCTCCCTGGTCCCTGCGGAGCGGCTGATGAATTGATAGCAAAAAGCCCCAGGAAAAGCAGCAGCGTGGGGTGATTTGTGCAATGCGGATAAAATTCCGCTTCGGCGGCGTTCAGGGGCTGGCAGGGCTGGAGCTGGCAGCATGGGCAGGCGGGTGACGGGGGCCGCGGGTGACACGGGCCACGGGTGACGGGGGCCGCGGGTGACACAGGCCGCGGGTGACACGGGCCGCTTTCCCCCTGCAGCACATGAGCAGCCGGAGGCACAAAGACAGGCTGGCGGGGAAGCCGCCCAAGCCGAAGTACAGCCCCTACAACAAGCTGCAGAAGAACGCGGCCCTCGCAGTGAGTATTCTCAAGGTAGCTGCAAGCTTTCCGTCCCTCCGCCGCCCCACGCGCCGGTTGCCGCCTTAGCCAGCTCTTGCAATAAGAGACGCGCCGCCCGTTTTTCCTGCCGCCTCCGTTTCTCGCGTCCCGTGAGCGGAGGCAGCCTGCTGCCCTGGCGGGGGCGAGGGGCTGCCAGCCGTCGTCAGCGCGAAGGAGAGCAGGGGACTCGTCCGTGCGCCGCCCAGCAGCCGCGGTCGAAACAGCCGCAGCGTTTGCGGTTCTTCCACCCATTTTGCAATTCCTGGAGGGGAGAGCTGTGATTTTTTGGATGCTCGGAGCTGCTGGGGTGGGGGTGGTTCGGCCGAGGTCGGGTTTGCAGGGATGCTGCAGGAGCCTCACCGCCCGGCGGCTGGTGTTGGAGGGAAGCGTCGCCGCGCCGGCGGCTCGGCCGAGCCCGTTCCCGCAGCCGGGCGGCTCACGGCTCGCCGCTGTCCCCTCTCTGCCCGCAGTCCAAGCTGGCGTTGCAGAAGCACCTCACCAAGACGCTGGCGACCCGCTTCCTCCCGAGCCCGCTCGCCGCCGCCGCCGTGTGCGCCGTGCCCGGCCCCCTCGCCTTGAGGCCGGCCGCCGCCACCACTCTCTTCCAAGCCCCCATCCTCGGACCAGCGCTTTTCCGGACGCCGCCGGCCCACGTCCGCACCACGCCGGGCCCCATCGTCTTCGCGCCCTACTAGAGCCGCCGGCTGCTCCGGACCCGGCCGCGGAGCGGGGCGATGCTCCCGGCCGGGCTGCCGCTCCGGCTGACGGGAAACTGTAGTCGTAGACGTGCACCCAGGCTTTTCCTCCGCTTGGAGCGAACGATGCCGTGGCCGCGCGCCCCTTCCCCGCCGCCCCGGCCGCGCTCGGCAGAGCATCCCGCCGAGCAGCCGGGACGCGGGGTGATGGACGGCGCCGCCGGCCGCCTCGCTCGGAGCGATAGGCAGAGCCCGGGGCCCCGCGCCTCCCCCCGCCGAAGCACATCGCCCCTCGCCCTGGCGGCACAAGCACAGACCGGGGGCGGACGGGTGCCCCCCGCCTCCGTCCGTCCGTCCCCCCCCCCCCCGCGCAGGGGACGACCTGCCCCTACCTCACGGAGGCGCCGGGAGGCTCCGAACGCCCCTCGAGCGCTTTGCGGTTCTGCAGCGCAAGGCAACGTCGTCGCTCCGAGCCGGCTGCCGCGGCCGGTCATCCCACCCCGTCCCCATCCGGAGCTTCCCGGGAGTTACTCCAGAAAGCCAAGGCGTTCCCGTCCCCCCATCCCCCCCCCCCCCCCCCCGGCCTGGAGCAAGCGGGCGCTGCCCGGCGGGGCCGGAGCTCCGGAGGGACCCCGCGGCCCTCGGAGGGACCCCGCAGCCCTCGTTCTGCTTTTCACTGTGCTCAGAAGACCCAGCGACGGCCTGGGCTGAAAACTGTAACCGCGGCGCTCCGGGCTCCGGGCTCCAATTGTGCCGCTGTAAATAGAAATATGCAGGAAAGTCGCAACCCAAATGGACCTTGTGCTGGCGTGACGACCCCCCCCACCCCCAAATCTATGCAATCCAGTGGGAGCAGCTCGCCCGTCGCGTTTGCCGGCTGCGGTTTACTTTGGTGCTCATGCTGTCTGTACAGCCGGGAGCGTCGTCTGGAGCAGAAGGAAAACGATGGAACGCTTGGATCTGTGCAGACGGGTCCCTCTAGAGCCCCGTCCCCTCCCCTAGCCCAGGGTGCTGGTTCAAGGACACCCAGCTGCGTCCCCTGGCCCTGCACGCGGGGCCACGCTCTCCCCCAGCCCTTGGAAAAGCGGCTGTTCGGATCGGGCCGCTGGCCAGCCGTGAGCACGCGTTCCCAAGGTTGCGTCCGTAAGCCAGGCGTGGACTGCAGGAGGATTTTGCCCGGCGTGCGCTACCGAGGCTCAGGACGGGATCGTGGCGACAGGAGGCGAACCGGAATCTGCCGCCAGGTACCTCACGTGGCCGAAATCTTCTGCTTCCTGGGAGTTTGAGGAGAGACCCGGGAGCCCCAGGCGGCAGTAGGCGGTTGTGCACGGAGGGAGCGGGGCTGCCGGAGCCCCAGGCTGCCCGGAGCCACCACGCTCCTGCTGCTGCAGGGTCCCGTTAGTCTGAGCCATGGGCAGCGCTCACCTGCGCTGCTGCTATCAGGGCATAAGGGAGCCTCTGGGAAAGGATTTATCTGCTCGGGGCATCTCCCCTCCACCCCAGCCGCCACCGAGGTGGAGGGCAGTGGGGCGGGAGCAGCAGGAGAAGGGGAGAGCGAGCTTGTACGGAAGGAAGGGGGTAGAGACGACCGAATGGTCTTGAGGGGGGTGGTGGGAGACGCGGCTCAGAGAGCAGCCGGGGGGAGGACGGCTCCCAGCAGCGGTGGATGTGACCGGGATAGCGAGATGGTCCCACAGCCCAGGGGGGAACGCGTGCAGCAGGAGTCTGCGCTGGCTGGGGCCCCGCAGGTAGCGGGAGGGACGCAGCTCAGTGCGTCTTAATGCCAAGCAGCCCGCAGGTCACCCCAGCTCCAGCCCCCGCGCTGCTCCCGGCAGCCTCCGCCCCGCTCATCTCACCGTGCCCTTCCCAGCCTGGCCCCGCCAGAGAAGGGCGGCACGTCCTCTCCTGCACGCGCGCCAGCCTCAGGAGCGCGGGGAACCGGGGAGCGCACAGCCGTAGCCATACTCCAGCCTGCGGGAGCCAGGAGGCCCTGGTGGGTTGTTCCCCCGCATTTTGTTCTTAAAAGCCTTTGCTGGAGCCAGCGGTGGCTGCTCCCACCACCCCTCCACCAGTGGAGTCCTAATACACTCCTACACTTGGCACTTTAACCCCCTGAAAGCCATTCCTTCCAATAACAATAATACTGCAGCGAGCTGCGTAAGAACACGCTCCCTCCGTCGCCCCCGCTCTGCCGCCAGAGCCCCTCCCTGCTCCTGTGCCATCCGAAGCATTTACTGCCTTCGACTTAGCATATGCTGTACTAGGTAGTAGGGCGTAGTCCGTAGCGCTCAGTAACGTGTGCCCCTCTGTAAATAACCTTGGAGTGATGTGAACAGCGTTTGAGTCCAAACAAAAGACATAAACGAAACCCCCACAAAAATGAAATAACCAGACTCTAGGGACTTGGCCAGTACCCCTCCTGTAATGTTCACTGTATATTTTTTGATGTACTATAACTGTTGGGAAAAAAAAAAAAAGGAAAATATTTTGATAATCAAATCTCATCGCTTTATTGTGTTACTCAGTAAATAAAAGGAACAAGTATAAACAAGCCAGGGCTTTCTCGTCATCTTTGCCTAGATCCAGACTAGCCAAAGGGAGCATGTGCGGGAAACCTTCCCCTTGTCTTGCGGTTCTGAGAGGAGAGCCAGCACCGTGACAGACAGGTGGGGAGAGCTGCCACAGCCCTAAGCATCAGGGTGTCGCAGGCTAAGCGCGGTTCCAGCGTCTCCCAGGTTAGGACCAAGTTTGCACTTAGCAAGAGCAGGGCGGCAGCGTGGTGGATATAGGCACTGTGAGATGCGGGGCCTGACCCTGCCCTCAGTGACAGCACCTTGCGCTGCTCCGCACCACGCGCTCATTGGGGCACGGCGCGCATCTTGCACACAGCTTGACCAAGAACTGAACATTTCTGCACGTACAGGAGCAGAGGACGCTGCTGGGATGAGGGTAACGTACTGAGCCAAAGCTACAGCCCCGCAGAGCCAGGCAGGGGTAGGACAAGGGAGCGCTGCTCTGGCAGCGGCTGCGCTGGACGCGTGGCCAGCAAATAGACTCGTCTCACACGGTACCGGTACGATACAGACCAGAGCAGCTCACCAGCCGGGGAACGTCTCCTCTGGCCTGGCAGCGCTCGGACATGGAGCTGCTCCCAAGCTGACAGCTAGCCCCACGCTGCGCCCCCCTGGAGCGGCATGCATCCCTCAGGTCCGCCAGCCCGTGCCTGAGAGCGGGAGACGAGGCCTGTGAGGCGAGGAGCGGCACTCGGTGAATCCGGGCTTCCCTGCAGCACCTCAGATGTCTGCAGGACGCGGGCAGTGAAAAGAGCAGGCCCTGTCCCAGCCCAGGCAGATGGGTCACCTCTCTCATCCTCAAGGACTATCCCCGGCCCTGGGAAGCCTATTCCTCCTGCCACCATGCTTCCCGCCGGCTCCAAGACGCCAAACAGGCTCAGCAGGAGGCGAATGCAGGGAAAGGAGGGAGGTGAGGGAGAGGAGGTGGCAATGGAGAGGAAGGGAAGGAGAAGGCTCAGCCATCCATGGAGCCGCTGCCCTTGTTCTTGCGACTCAGGGGAAAGGCAGACTTGCTTTGTGGCTGCGTCATCTTACTGGCCAGGTAGATGAACGGCTCGATCAGTGTGCGCCGGTCAGCCACGGACACCTCCCACAGCTTCACCTTCTCGCCCTTGGCCCAGTGCTGGGCTGCGTCGTGGTCCACCCGACGCTGCTCCTGCAGGTCGCACTTGTTACCCAGAACCACAATGGTGACCTGTTCAAAAAAACAAAGGTGAGAAGAATCCCTGAAGGCAACAAACACAGAGTTGACCGGTACTGCCTGGCTCTGCCTTGACAATATCCTCAGCACCAGGCCCAGTCCTGCTGCTAAATTCCTCCTCTGTGCTAAGGCCTTTAAAACGACATGTTTCCAAGTGCTCCCTTCCGGCAGCTCCCCCTTCACGTTCAGACTGTGTGTCTCAGACTAGCCCCAAAGTGGAAGGGCCTATTGAGCACTTGCACGCTTAACACCATGGTGGCCTACAGAAGAGCCCAGTCCGGAAGGGCAGGAAGAAGAGAGATCTCAATCAACAGCCCTGGAAACTGAAGGCCCCCTGTGAAATAACGAAAGCAGCAGACAGGCAAGCCCTGGTCCCCTTAGCAAGAGATGCGTGAACCTTCTTCCACGCAGAGCCTTTCTGCTCGGTGGCTGTGGAATGAGCATGGTGACAGAGCAAATACTCTCCCCTGAAAGCATCCCAGAATGGTACCAGTTACAGTTCAGGGTCTTAGGGAAGAGGACCTTGTCACCATCTTGTGAAAGCCAGAGGTGAGGAGAGAGTCTCTGGGTGAGAACTGGTGAACAAGGGGAGCAGACCCCACTCTGCAGCCCCATTCCCTTGGGGAGATCGTGGTTGCTCACCTCTTTCTTGTCTTTGGACTTGTCAATCTCCTTCTTGAGGAGCTCCACCCGCTTGAAGGACTCCTTGCTGTCTGTGCTATAGACGAGCACGTAGCCGTCAGTGCAGGAGAAGCAATGCTTGGGGAGCTCCAGGCCGTCCCGCAGGCCCCGCGTGTCGTAAAAGCGTACCTGCTCGCGCACCCCGCGGTCTGTCTCAATGGAGCCCACGTAAATGTCCTCCTGGGTCTCAATCATCTCAGAACCTGCAGGGGAGATGGGCCGGGGTGACACAGGGAAGCGGGCCGCAGCGCTGTCCCTGCCGCAGCCTGGAGAGCCGTGCTGCTGGTGGCCCGTGTCAGGGCACCGTGAGTCATTCCTCCTCCCCTGATACCTCTGTGTTTTGGGGGCGATTCTGGCCCAATAGGGTCTGGCCCTGCCGGCCCCCGCACAGACAGGGCAGGGCTGTCCCACCCCGTCTTTTCCCACATCCACAGGGGCTTTGTGGAGCAACCGGGAACGCAGGAAGGCCCCTCCCAGCACCGCCACCCCGTACGCACCGACAACATGGTTCCCGTAGAGCAGCTGCTCCAGGATGGAGGTTTTCCCCACGGAGGCCTGTCCGCACACAACCACCTTGCAGCTCTTCCCCATGCCGGCTCACGGCTCTCTGCAGAGGACCAAGGCTGGAGGCATCCGCCTGCCAAAATACGCTGTCAGGGGGGGCAGGATGGGGCACAGAGCACCGTGGGAGGGGCAGGAGCAGGCAGCAAGCCCTGTCGGGGGGGGGGGGGGAAGAGGGCGGGCAGGGGGCACACAGCCCCGTCGGGGGGGGGGGTAAGAGGGGAGCACACAGCCCCATCGGGGGGGCAGGAGGGGGGCAGGAGCGGGGCACACAGCCCCATCGCGGGGGGTAGGAGGGGGGCACACAGCGCCGTCGGGGGGGGGGGGACAGGCAGGGGGGTACACAGCCCCGTCGGGAAGGGGGGCAGGACGGGACGCACAGCCCCGTACGGCGCCCGGCGCGGCCCCGGCCGGGACGAGGACCCGAGGTGACACCGCGGTCCCTTACGGAGCGTCTCCCTTCCTCCAGCGGAGAGGGGAGAGGATGCCGGGCCGGGGGTGGGGGACACCCCGTGCCCGCTACCGGGGGTCGGAGCCCGCGGCAGGGCCGGGCCGGGCCGGGGGAACGGCGGGGCCTCACCTGCGCGGCGGCAGCGGCGGCGGCGGAAGGGGCGCGGCGAGCCCCGGCGCGGCAGCGGCGCCCCCTAGAGGCGGCGGCGGCCCCGAGCCCGTTACCCCCGTGAGCCGCCCCGCCGCCCGGGGCTTCCCCCGCCGGCCCCCGCCATGGCAGGAGGCCCCGGCCCCGGCCCCGGCCCCGGCCCCGGCCCCGGCCCCGGCCCCGGCCCCGCTCCGAGCCCGCCGGGCCGGGAGCGACACCCCTCTCGGCGGCCCGCGGGAGCCGCCGTCGTTGTCAGCGGAAGCCCCGCCCCTTCCGGCCTCGCGCCCGCCTCGCGCCCGCCCCCCGCGCCCGGCCTGGCGGTAAGATGGCGGCGGCGGCCGAGTGCGATGTGATCATGGCGGCGCCCGAGGGGCCCGGCGCGCTGGAGAGCGAGGAGGAAGCGCGCAGGTAGCGCCGCTCCCGGCGCGGCGCGGGCAGAAGGCGGGCAGGGCGCGGGCCGCTGCCCCTCCCACCGGGGCGGCGTCCGGGCCGGGCTGCTGGGGCCGGGGGGTCGCCGGCTGGGGGAGGCGGCCGCGGGCCCGGTGCGGGGAGGCGGCTCCGCAGGGCCGAGGTGCGGCGCGGCCCCGCGGGGTTGCGGTGTGGGGCCGGGGGCAGCCCTGCAAGGGGGAGAGCGGGTCTGGGGGAGCCTTGGGGCAGCCCCGCCGGGTTGGGGCCGGGGGTAGGGGGCAGCCCCGCCGGGTTGGGGGCGTGGGGCAGCCCCACAGGGGGGGGATGAGGGCGCGGGGGAGCCTTGGGGCAGCCCTGTAGGGTTGGGGTAGGGTAGGGGGGGGCCTAGGGACAGCCCCACAAGTTTAGGGTTTGGGGGAGCCTTGGGGCAGCTCTGCAAGGTTTGGGTGTTGGGCAGCCCCACAGGTTTGGGGGAGGGTTTGGGGGAGCTTTGGGGCAGCCCTGTGGGTTTGGGGTAGGGTATGGGGGGCTCTTGGGGCAGCCCTGTGGGTTTGGGGTAGGGTATGGGGGGCTCTTGGGGCAGCCCTGTAGGTTTGGGGTAGGGTATGGGGGGCTCTTGGGACAGCCCTGCAGGGTTGGGGTCTTGGGCAGCCCCACAGGTTTGGAGTAGGTTACAGGGGAGCCTTGGGGCAGCCCCACAGAGTTAAGGTGTAGTGTTTGGGGCAGCCCCATAGGAGAGAAAATGAGTTATGGGAGAGCCTTGCTGGGGGTGGGGGCGTGGGGCAGCCCTGTGGGGAGTGGGAAGGGGGCCGGCCGTGCGCCCCGGCGGGGAGGGGGGTGGCAGAACACAGACGCTGGGGACCCCGGCGTGAGGGAGCCACGGGTGCTTTGGCTGCCCTGTCGTCGCTGGGAGCCTGCCGGGAGCTGGCCTGGGCCTGGGAGGTCTCTGCTGGCTCCTGGAGCGCTGCTGGTGCGGGGCCAGGGCTGCTGCCGGTGCCAGGCACATCACTGGGGGCCGATCTGGTGCTCTGCAGTGGGCAGCACCCACCAGCCGAGAGCAGGGTGGGATTCAGCGTGCACTTGGGTGCTGAGGAGCTTATGGCCTAAGGAGTGTTAAGCAGCAGTGCTGTTTCCCTTGGGAGGGGTTTGCTCCAGGTTACTGCTCAGAGCAAATAAGGGCAAAGGGTGCAGCAGCACCTTTAGCCACGAATTTCTTGGTTCCACAGAGGAGAGTTGGCTACACGGACCCAGGGCTCTGCAGAGATGCTCTGTAATCCAGCCCAGGGCTGTGATGTAGCACATGTGGTGAAGGGCTGTGCTTCCTGCCAGCTGATGTTTCAATTCAGGATGCCTTGGCTGCGCGTCTCTTGCTAATCCTTATGCTTTCCATAGGGTATATACCAGGATTGGAATAAGGATTTTTCTCTGTCTGTGTGTGTGGAATAGACTTGTCTTCAGTCAATCAGATTTTGAGTGTCCCTGAAATATAAAAACTATTTTTACTGTTTGGAAACCATGCTGGCTAGTTTCTGAAGAAAGCTCTCTCCTAGCGTGGAGGATTAGGAGGCAAGGAGTAAACTGGTGGGGAAGGGGAAGTCTTCACAGCTTCAAACTCTCAGGTTTGAGTGTTCTTCACTTCCCCCATAGCTGCTCTCTGAGCAGTGTATTGTACTGAGTTGCCTCATCTGTGACAGGCTGCTGTGATTGAAAATCTTTTAATAGCATTTGGAGCAAGTTTTACTCTGCCTTGCCTTTCTGTGGATAATGGGAAAACTGGCAGTTGCAGGTGTATATGGGGGTAGGGTCATGTTCTGAAAATGCTGATGTAGTTAAAAGAGCTTCTCCAAGTAGCTATTAAAGTTCCTGTAACTGGTTAATTTCTGAAGTGATCTGGTATAACTTGCCCAGGGAATAGACAGTGATTTGGGGCTGGGAATGGTGAGGGTCCCCGCTTTTCTTCTGGCTACAGATTTTCTTTTCTAGAGCAAGTGATCTTGTTCCCACGTGCAGCTGAGTGTTGCAGTCTCTGCAGGGAATGAAATGGGGAAGTCCAGTGTCTAGGAAACTCTGCTAGTTCTGCAGCATTTAAAACTGGCAGTTCGTTATCTCCTGGGGAATTGGGGAGGAGAGAACTATTTCTGTAAAAGGCAGGGCAACTGCTCCAGAGACTTATTCAGTTGATGGAAGTATAAGGAGAAAACAGAACTGAAAGTGGCCTCTGAGGAATGCTGTTTTCAAAGTAATATTGATGGCCTGCGGTGTTTTGTGCTGCTTATATACTGTTCAAGTTTGGAGGCTTAGAGAGCAGCACTGGAAATATGCTGACTTCCCGGTGATGTCATACTAAAGAGTTAGTTAAATTAGATGTTTCTGAAGAAGCAATTGGATGCTGTGCGTAGACTACCGACAAATTGCACGGCCTGTAAAGTTGGGAAAGCCCTATTTATGTGTACATCATTCCTTCCCCCAGGCTATTTAAGTGGGGTGTTTGAAATGTTGGAAGTATCCGAATGTAACAATCATGCTAAAGGCACTGTCATCTTATTATAGTGACCTCTAACATTAGCCTTCCTTCCTCCTTCCCAAGTTTCATTGCAGAAGTGATGGGCACTGGAAATCAGTCCTGCATAGGACAGTCTTCAGAGGAAGGGCTGAACAGGTGCAGACATAGAAGAATCCTTGGGCAGGATCTGGTCCTTGCCCCGCTCTGAGGGGGAACCTCGACTATGAAGAACAGAGACAGCCTAGATGATCTTGGTTTTCTTGGTGTGATAAGGCCAGTACCATAGTTCATGGTTATTAACTTTCAGTCCCTCCATGCTTTTGTAGGTGCTTTCACAATGTTTTGTTTTTGTTGTTGAGGTATTCACTTTTTTATCTCATTAGAAGACAAGTGTTTGTGCCATCTGATGGAAACTTATTTCAGGTAGGAAGTGATTATTCTACTTGCAGTTATCCTCTTTTTGGTTGCTTAGAAAGCATAGACTTTAAGCACCCATGCCAGAGCAGATTCTCCTGAGGTCAAGAACATCCTGTGTGTTAACCTTTTCTCTGCTTTGGCCCGTCCTGACTTAAATAAATTGCTTAACTTCTGTGGCTCAGTTGGCCTAATGTAAATTAAGGTGATACTCACTGTCCTAGGGAGAGTAGTTGGAGACTTAATTAGCTGTCTAATGTTTGTAAAACATCTTGAGTCACGTAAGGGCTATGCAGGCATCGGGCATTAATGGGCACGCACAGGAATACACTTCAGAATTTGATGATATAGTGCAATCGTTATGGTGCAACTATGCTAGAATCTATAAAAAACAGCAAGAATAAATGAAAACTCTGTAAATCACTGCTATAAGTCACCATCAAGGGTTTCCATGTTCTGTACTTCTGTTTGGGAATTACAATATGACAAGATACTGATATTCTGCTTATGGACTAACCTCTGTTTAAGTATATGATTCTGTTCTCTGTGGCTTAATAAGAAGGTAGAAATTAGCAAAAATGCAAATCTGTATTTCGGAATGATTGTAGTTGCGATGCACTGGAACAGCTGTAAATATGCTGAATGGCTCTTTCACAGGTTGCTTAAGGGACAGAAATGGACCATGGTCACAGGATAATCATTGCCTGCTGCTCCATAAATTGTGGGGGTCCTTATGGGAAAGACTTGATGTAGCTGCTTTAATTTTATCTGCTGGATAGTGGTGACGTTAGTGCCAGTTCCTATGCTGAGGAGCAGCTGATTGGCTGGGGCTGAGTTCTGGTGCAATCGGGGACCGGTCCACCCCCAAAAGTGGTTTTTTGTTTGTTTGTTTTTTAGGTTTCCAGCCTATGGGAACAGTTTTTCCTTGGCCCAGCTGGTCTGAGAGCTTGGGGTCACTGGAGTTTTGCCAGGGATAATTTGCCTGTCATCTTCCTGGCAGCTCTAGATTCTATTTGTGTGTGTTTAAGACTGGATCTTTCTCCTCATTCTTCAGTGTTGGAGGATGTGCAAGCCTCTTAAGAAGAGGTATCTCAAATCATTTGGAAAATGTCATTATGCAATGATCTGTCCAAACTGTTGCTTTTACAGTGCTTTTGCTATAGAGTTCAGAAGAGTTGTGGGCTAGGTGGGAAATCATAATTACCGCAGTGAAGCAGTGAACATGAAATTTTGCCGCCAGAGCAAATCGTGCAGAAGTCGAAAAAATGTTTCAGACCTTACCTAACTGCAGGGTCACTGATGAGTTCAACAGACGTTGCCTGAAGGTTGTCAGGTGTAGATTATTAGCAAGAATCTTTCTACTGCTTGTTTGCATAAAATGAGTTACATCTCAGTCAAGCTCCTCATGAATAAATGTCATTACTTGCCTGCTTTTATAGAGAGTGCTGACAGAATTATGGGGGTTGAATTGGCTGTAAGAGCACTGTTTGCGGATAAGCTTCGTTGATGGGATAGTCTGAAGAAGATTCCACTATTCCTGTTCTGCTTGTAAAGGGGCACTTGAATTTTCCAGACTGTAAATCCAGCCTGTTTTACTAATGTGAAATTACTTTATGATATTATGATAATAGATGTTAACTCTCCCATACATTTGCAGAGTATTTGAATACTCCGAGTTAGGCAGTCACTGTATATGGTATAAATAATGTTCAGTGCTTATAACTTAAGCCTTTTGTCTCTAACATGAACATTCTTTTTTTCAGGTGAACCATGTTGTAGATGCAGTTGTCTTACCATGTAATTCCTACAGCTGGTTGGCTTCCTTGGCTTAGGTCTTTGTGATAAAAGCTGTCTCTGGCTGGTTCTAGACCCTTCTGTGGATTTTTATGAATGCTGTGATTTTACCCTGCCTGAAATGATTAAGTCATTACTATGAAGTAGGTTAATCCTGCTCTCTGCTAGCAAGGTATATTATGTAACTGTGTAATTAAACTTCAGACCTCATCTGGCTGTTTTCATTTACAGCTGCAGGGAGTAGTAGTGCTTGATTTCTTTGATTTCCTCTGCTCTCTTCTTGTGGCATATCTTAGTTCTTGTGGCTTTTGGTCCTTCATATTTGAGTTTGTCCTCAGGTACTGGGAACGTTCTGGGGTGTGTGTATAGAGGATAGTATGGATCTTTTGTGCACCTCCTTGATTAAATGTCAGTTATGTTGTTGTTGTCTGCTCTTGCAAGATGCTTGACATCCCAAGGGAGCTCTTACAGTCTTGTGTTTCAGCTGGTGAATCTTTAGAATGGCCATACTGGTATTTGCACATGTAGACTCCGTATTTCCTCGTTTGGGGGCATGTTATGAGTAAACATCTTCATTTTCATTGGTGTATTGCAGCTGGTAGTAAAACCACTCCTTGTTCAGTGGGGGGTGCTGATGCACAGAGAAATGTGTAGCATTGGTGTACTGTTCTGCTCTGTATTTGTTTAGGTCTGTACTGCAGTAGGGCCAGCATGATACTGTCTAGCTGTAGGAGAGAAAATCACAGTATATATTATATGTGGGTTTGTGTTTCACTTTCAGGGACCTGTTTTTGCAGCTGCACCCTTCCTCTGTGCCCTAGAGACAGAAAGCATAAACACTACTAATGCGATATATGTTCCCCTCACTCTAAATCCTCAGTTACAGAGTGTAAATCCTAACCTGGAGGAAGGATCTCTGAAGTATTCAGGGAAGATCAATCTCTATGGCCCATTCAGTATTTGGTTTCTCTTCTGAGCCCTGAAAAAAAAGGAGGGGAGAGTATAGTATGTCCAGTGGCAAATATGACAGCTAATTTTAAGCTCTAGACATCTGCCTGCTGTAAACTGTACTGAGATCACCAAACTTATTTTACCCAAGCAGCTGAGTTGCATCTGACAGCTGAGATCTGGGTGGAATTTCAGCAAGAAAACTGCAAGGGAAAAAAAGCACCACATCCTATTAAACAAAAAAATCTCTGCAAGAATTGCTTAGAAAAGACAGATGTGTCTCTTTTATCTGAGCAGCCCAGAAGAGATCGCTGGGTCATCTAATGCACAGTCCTTGAGGCCTGATAAAAATGCTGGTACCTATGTGCATAGAATATTAGTGTTGGAGCAGGATCTGTGCCAGCACATCTAGATCTAGGAGACACTGTTTGCACAGATCCCCAAAGTTTCTGACAAGTTAGGAAAATCAGGTTCATTGCAAGGTAGATCTTCATCTGTTTCGTTATGAGCTAGAGTAGGAGGGGTGGAAGCCGTGATCGGAGCTCAGACGGGGGCGGCATGTGGAAGGCTCTGACGAGGAGGCAGAAGTTCTTAGGCAAACGTGGGATTGTGTCACTGTTGCGCAGGATGACTGTTTCTCAGAGCTGTTCTGTTCTGGGAACGAGCATGGGCTGAGCTTTTTAGCAGGGCATGGTGAATAGAGGGAGCCTTGTGATGGTTACTTCTCTCGGCAGGCAGGCAGACAGTGCATGCTGTCCCTGGCGGGAGGCAGGAGGGTGGGCATGGCACGCTGCCTTCTGTGAGACTGGGTATGAGAGGGGAGCATCAGGGACGTATGGCTTCGTCCTGTGTTGGTGACAGGTCTGCTAGGTGACAGGAGCCAGAGAATTTAAATAAGGGGTCCTGACAGACATTATAAATGGGGAAAAAAAAAATTGACTAGCTTGCTGGAAGAGAGTTATTCCAAACAGATCCCTCCTTGTGAGCTGTCAATGCACATAAGCAATGAAAGACAGGCTTCTTGCTGAGATTCTTGATGCAACTGTCTTCTCTATCCTCTGGATTCACTGTGGAGAGGCCCTAAAAAGACACTAGCCTCTCCTAACAA
Organism: Apteryx mantelli; assembly: GCF_036417845.1. Lineage (NCBI taxonomy): Eukaryota > Metazoa > Chordata > Aves > Apterygiformes > Apterygidae > Apteryx > Apteryx mantelli. Next base: position 816,141 of record NC_090005.1, read on the forward strand.
AGGAATCCATTCAGCTCCGATTGTATTTTTAGCAAAGCGTGATTCTTCTTCAGTTTCAAAAGTAGCAAGTGGGGAATGCAGCCTACATCAGTGCAAGATGCAGAATGATCTCATTCAGGCTGCAGCATCTGTTTGGTTTGAAACAATTACCAGTGATATCAGGAGATCTGCATTTTTTCTTGTAATAGCCAGAGACTGTGGTAAACAAGAACTGCTTTCTATGTCAGTGGAACACAACTGGGGAGAGATGCTTCTGTTCTGTTTCTGGGATCTCAGACCACAAATCTTGCATTTCCAGCAACTGTTCTTGCCTTTGTGCTTTGAAGGCAACTTTATTTTTCTTGCATGATCTTTTTTCATCATTCAGCTTTAAACCATGTGAATAATAGAAATATCTGTGTGTGTTTCTTTTCTATTAGTGCTTTCTGAGGCATTGCAACTTGTTGATATATCAGTCTGTATTAAAATAAATGCTTAAAAGGAAATTAGTCAAAAAAGGGTAGAAAATAGTAATTCTTGTGTTCACATCTCTAGTATCTCATAACACAGATTCTGGTGCTTTGTGAAAGCTGTTTTGCCATATAAATCTGTTTCTTCCATTTTCTCAACTCTTCCCAGCAGTTCGTTGGCAGAGAGGGTGTTCTGGCACACAGCCCTCTAACTGCATCTATTAGACAGTGCTTCCCTATAACATGACAGGTAAAATTGCTGAAAGACTTATGAATCAGGGGCTGGTATGCTAAGCAGGTTACAGTGGGGGCTCAGAGAGAAGAGTTCTGCCATTAATACTGTTCATCCTTTTCTTTAGACTATGTAACAAAGAGCTTTTGAGTGAAGATACTTAAATACAATCGATGATTTTCTGTTCAATTTTCAGTTTATAATTATGGAAACAAGAGACTAAAGTTTTGGTTAAGCTACTTAGTCCCTTGGTTCTGGAAGTGCAGACTTGTTAATTATTTTTTCACTCTATTTTGAGTGTTTGAACTATAATATTCAAAAGAGATTGTGTTTGGATGCACTTTTAATCATACAAAGTATGTGTCCCACCCCTTGTGATACAGATCCCTCCCAACAAACTACTGAAACCAGTTACCTGAGTAATGAAATTAGACCGTGTCGCTTTTGGTACCAGGCCAAGTCTGTTTTTCTCTTACCATAAAGTGAATAGAGCACATAGCTGTTTCTAGATCTTGGGCCCCTTGCGAGGGGCAGGGCAGGAGGTGGTACGGCCCTTTCGCAGCTTACCCAGGGAGTTGGTGACTTGCTGGGCTCTGGGCCGGACGCAATGGGAACGCGCCGCAGGCTTCCGAAGCCGTGGCGGGGCCCTTCTGAGGCGGTGGGCTACGAGCCTGTTGCAGTCACAGGAAGTCACGCGCTAACTCATTTCTTTGCCACCCAGTTACTTGTTCATCTTATTTCCAATAGATATGCCAGTAGGGCTGCGTGCTTGACTTCACTAGAGTTACAACAGGGGTGCATCTGGTCTATTGACCAAATGTAATCGGTAGCAAAACTTAAAAATGAAAGTGAACAGCACATACTTTAGCCCTGACCCTGAAGGCACTTGGAGTGGTTGCACCCTGTGTCTATTGTTTTGCCAGCTGGCAAAACTGTGATGTTTCTGTGAAAACAACCCTTTGCATGAGGCAGCTGTGTGGGAATGGCCAATGGCAAGCCCGAATAAGGTTAAAAACATGTTAACTTGTTTCAACACAATTCCCTTTGTTCTTTCCCTAGTGGGTTTGCTGAACATTGCTGTCATTCGCTCTTGTTGGTCCCTCCCCTCCGCTGTTGCCTCCTGCACTGCCTTTGCTGAAATGAGCCCTGCGAACGCTCTAGGGCTGCGGCAATGTTCCCCTCGTGGAGGGGGGCTTGTACGAGACTGCTGTTTGAGTTCACAGTCTGCCTTGGTTTGGCAGCTTCTTAGTGAGTGCAGTTTCAAGTCGATAAATGCATTTCTCACATATGGTTTTACAAACCATGAACCAATCTGTTTTGGTGTTAAAAGGTATTTTTCAGCTTTGACTCTTTGGCTAGAAGACTTGCTAGGTGTAGGGACTAAAATTGGGCCTGATTTCTAGGTACTACTGAGATATAAGTGCTAAATGCTGATGACTCTTGCAAAATCTGCACCCTTAGGTCTCTGATTTGGCAGCTTACTAAAATGCAGGACTAATCAGTCTTCCTGTCAATTTTATTTTACATGCTCATAGAGGCCTCTTACACTGGTGTAGAATGAAATCAGATGTCATCAGTGCATATCCTACAATGGGAACCCCTGCTTTTCTGCTTTCTAAATGCATTGTAGCTACAGTCTTTAGTAAAGACAGTCAACTTGCACCCTGTTAAGTTTATTATGGTTGTCATTTTTGTCTTTGTTTCCTCTGAGTAAAACCTAATCCCGAAGCTTCCCCAGCGCTGCACCTAATTTTTGAATTGAGAATTTTGTAAAGGTATCCAGAAATATAGAATGACATCAACTGCATTATACCTTCTGCAATTATTAGCCTAAACTTCTAAAGGTAAAAATTATCTCTGGGTTAATAGTACCTGATACACTGAAGATTGGCTCTGACTCAGGCCTTTGGTTGTTACGGTAATGCTGCCAGACACTGAAATAAAGCTTCTCAGCTCTAACAGCAGTTGATCAGCTTGTGGTTGCTCTGCAGTTGGAGGGAAGTAGTTTTATCTAAAAAGTCCTGTGACTCTTCACTCTCTGTCCCTGCACTCTGATTTGTCATGTTATTGTTTACCATGTTTTTTTCTGTAAATAGCTTTCCTTCAGCAAGTAGTGCAAGGAGACTTGCACTTCTGTATCTTGCTGGACCCTTCTTCCAAGAAAATGCTGAAGCCCGGCACTTCAGCACAGCCTGAAATGACCCATGTTTGAGCCTGCGAGTGCAAGTCTGCTCTGGCAGACAGGGATGTCACCCAGCTATTTTAGTTTCCTTGGCCTCTGCTTCATTGCTTCAGCAAAGGCTATATTCAGATCAGTTGGCTGTCACTGAAGAGGAATAAAATGACCCGTGATAAGTTTAACTGCACTTCTAATGATGCAGTCATTTCCCATGTGCGGTTGATCTCTGTGGCTGGGCTGCTCTAGTACAAGATTGCTTGTTATCAAAGGAGAGAGTAGCTGGAAATCATAGATAGGCTGGCCAAGTCCCTGCTGGGACCATTAAGTGTGGAGTTTTGTGCCAGTCTTTATTGTTCGGGTGTTTAGAATTTGTCTTTGTCTGGGGCCAGAGTTCTGGTTGTGCGAGTACTTTCAGAGAGCAGACAAACAGTGGCTGTTGCTCTGGCTACAGCAGTGAAGACCCAAAAGCACGATGCAAGTATTGACTGATGTGCCTTAGAGCAGGGGGATGCCTCTTCTGATCCGGCCTCATTATTCTCACATGTTAAATTGTCTAGGAGGGGAAACGAATGTTCTGAACTAAACTTCACAACACCATGATGTGAGATCACGTATTAACAACTCCCCAAAACAGTGTGTGTTCTTCTTGTTGCCATCCAAGTATAGGTGGGGATTTTGTTCCCATTGATACTGCTTTGGAGCAACCTATAGGATTGTAGAACAGTGTAGGTACTGGCCTTGGTATGATCAAGCTGCTGTGCTGTGGTCAAAGGGATGGAGGTAAATGCTGCTTTTTTAATAACGGGGCCTGATTCTGCCTGGTGAATGGTGAATTTGTTGTGGACGAAGCTTTCCTTAAAGTATAGAGTGCGAAGGCTTATCCATGACTGTCAAATAGTGCCAATAAAAGTTCCCTCTTGGGCTGCTTATATAAAATGGTGAAGGTGGATGGAAGAAGATAAAGAAGGGTTTCATTTTCTTGAGGGGAAAGTTTGCTTCCAAGAGTTTAAGGGATGCTGCTCTAAACCATATGTTGTATGTTTTTAAATCTCCTAAACTGTCTCTGCAAATGCTTGCTCTTGAGTGTGAGGACTATTTCTGGACCTGTTGCCAAGGCAGTGCCAAGCTTCTACTTGAGGCTTGCACCCTTATTTCTCTTCAACTTAGCTGTCTTTTGAATGTAGAAATTGTTCCTGGCCCCGTTTCTTATGTAGGTGAGACTACTTCTGAAAGATAGACAGCACTTTTTTTCTCATGACTGCTGAGGTTTTGCAGCACTTTGCAAGATTAGGCTGATTTGATTAACCAGGTATAACTTTGAGTTTTGCTCAACTCTGGAAGCAAGTAATTTGATGTTGTTGAAGGAAGGACACACAAAGGTGGATTTAGTTTACTATGGTATTCATGTAGTATTCAGCTAAGTCATATCCTGTGCGTAACTTCCTGTTCAGGCCCTAGTAAGGTGCTGGAGTGTCTGAAAGCCAGCAGGACATGAGGCGCTCTTTTCTCATGAATGATGTAAATGGAGGAAATCTTGCATCAACCGGCTACATCTGTTTTGAAGCACTGAAGAGTTTTACTAAGACAGCTTGGGGATTAGATGCTTGATTGTGGTCAGTGTGTGTTCTTATGATCTGCTCCTCTTAATATGTAGTGTTTTGCTCCCTTTCAGAGAAGCAGAATCTTTCAAGGAACAAGGAAATGCATACTATGCCAAGAAAGATTATAATGAAGCATACAACTATTACACAAAAGCCATAGGTGAGAACAGTTGGTGATACTGTTAATCTTGATGAATACCATGTCTAAAAATAAAAGCTGGTTATCAATTTAAAATACACCAGCAGGGTTTCTAACAGCACGTGCTGGGTGAAAACTTTTTTTTGCCTGTTTCATTACCTTGTGAAATTTTACCAGATAGATAATGAAAGCTAGTGCTGACGTGGGATAATTGCAGCAGTTTTTCTGTGTCTGCTCTAACCAGAATATTCTTAACATGAAACCAATCCAGCATTTCCCTCTAACGCAGGGTCAACAATGCTGCCAGGCTGAACACCGCAAAATACTGTTCTGTATGAATTCCTGTGTACAGTGTGAGAAGCAATAGGTTTATGGTTTGCTCTTCTAAGCTATTCTAAACAGCTGCTTCACCATCATGCATCAGCTTAAGCCACTCAGGTGATGCGTTATAAATTCAGAGGGAATATGATCTTGATTCCAGCAATGGCTTTTTTAATATGTTCTACGAGCTGTAGAGCTGCCTGCATTACACTAACAGTGAGTGCTCTTACATTTTCCCTAGATACCTGTCCTAACAATGCCAGTTATTATGGTAACAGAGCTGCCACCCTAATGATGTTGGGGAGGTTCCGAGAAGCACTGGGGGATGCTCAGCAGTCCGTCAGACTGGATGATAGCTTTGTAAGGGTACGTGGAAAACTTCCTATTTCTTGTGTCTGAATACCCATCTCCATCTATTGCCGTTTTTACAGCTGCCTTTTGACTGTCTTTTCAGGGCCATCTACGGGAAGGGAAGTGCCATCTTTCCCTAGGGAATGCCATGGCTGCCAGCCGCTGCTTTCAACGAGTTTTAGAACTGGATCATAAGAATACTCAGGCACAGCAAGAGGTAAGAAGCTTTCAAAATCTAAATATTCCCAGTAGATGGAACTGCCCAAAGAAATGGATTGAACTGGTAAGCCTCTCACTTATAATTTGCAAGGTGGAATCACATTCAAGTTCAGTAGTGACTGTTTGCATACCGTGACGTAGTGGGAAAAAATAACATGGTGTCTCCATATCTGTTTTTTAGTAAACTGTCAGGTTCAGTAGTTACTTCTTTGTATGACTGTCTCTTCTTAGCAGAACAGCATGGAGGCTAAGCTGGTCTTTCATCCAGCACTCCAGAAGAACAGTGGTGAACAGTGGTAAGGGAGCATGGAAACGGGTGATGCAGCATGTAGAAGGCTGCTGCCTCTGCTGTATTTGGTATCTCTCACTCACAGGCATATATTTTCCTGAGCTACCATTGGGTCACTTGATTTCAAACTGATTTTACTCCTGCGAAAAGCATTAATGTAATCTGTGTTATTGTTCCATGCCTGGCAGTAGTTTTTGCTTTGACACTTGGCAACTTAAATGCTACTTGATGGTGTTGTAAATCAGTGGCTGTCCTGCAACATTTACCATGTTTTCCTGTCTTGCAGCTGAAGAATGCCAGTACTGTTCTTGAGTATGAAAAAATAGCTGAAGTGGATTTTGAGAAACGAGATTTCAGGAAGGTAAATCTTATTTGATCGTTTTTGTGGCATTGCAAACTGGCATATTTTATCTGGCCAGTTTAGCCAGATGCAGATCTCATTCCCCTGCCTAGCATTAGCTGGGCCCTAATGGGAGATGCTGTGCAACATACTTTTGCTACTGGAGCAGGGTTGTCTTGTGAACTGTAAGATTTGTAAAAGTGGCAGAGCTCATGTTCTCCTAGCACTGAACAAATGCAAAGGGAAGAGGGTGACTGGCTCAGGCCAAATCTCCTCTTACTGTTTGCTTTGCAGGGTGAATAGAACCATGGATAAGGTGTTTGATACAGATTGTGTCAACAGCAGCATTTGATCACACTTTGCTCCTAAAATGCATACTCAGGATTCTTCTTTCTCAACTCTCTCAAAAAAAAGGTCTTATAATGAGGATCATTGAAGGAGGATTACAGATCTACTTGGGGCAAACTCATTACTGTTTCTAAATCTTTCTTCCCAAGGGCTGTGACAAGATGCAGCTGGTATTGACCTGATGTAACAAGAAATGACAGCATGAAATCTGAAAGGCACCAAACACTTCTCATGCAACTGTTTCTCTTCAGTGGATGCATATATGGCCCAAGTTTGGCCAGAAGGGGGATTGTCTACCACATCATAAGCTCAGTGTTTTGCTGTCTTCTAGGTTAAGACCAAAATTTTGAAAGGGTAAATCCCAGCTTTGCCTTGTCTGGTTATGAAGAGCAGCTGGGATGTATGGTCAGTCTGGATTGTGTGTGTAGCAATTGCCCTGCCTGTGTTGCATGTTCTGGACTTTTGCATCTGTCCTTTCACTTCTCCGATCTCACTTTACTGGGGAGTCTTGCATGAAATGTGATCTTTGTTTCTGGAGAGCTGCTCCTGCTCCTTCCTCACCCAGCAGCCGTGGGCTCCTCAGGCTGTGGCACAGTGCTTCCCACAGAGCAATCGTGATGTCATGGGCTGGGGAGGCAGATGAACCTTGGTGGAACAATGACCCTGTTCTCGTGCAGATGTCCCCACCAGAGAACTGGAGATGGAAAAGACCTATTAGATCACCCTGCCCATAGCAGTCAGACCAGTGTAAGATCAGCCCCTGCACAGGATTTTTTTTTTGTGTGTGCTTTGTCCAGTCCAAACTGTCTCGATGTATTGAATTTCTGTCTCTCCCACATATCTTGATATTGCAGGAAATAGAGGCAGAATTGTCTTCCTTGGCTTTTTCTTTAGGGCCTACAGTTTCAGAAAGGTTAAAGGGATGGACCTTCTACAGGTGTCCCTTGAGTCTTCTGTGTGGTTCCAAACTATGTGTAGTGCTTTTTTGATATCCAAATAACAGGTGCTGCAGACCTTTGTAAAGAAAGCCCTTCAAAAAAAAAACTGCACATGAGAAAACTTTCTGATGAAATGAGTGTTTCCAGCTGCAGAGGAGACAGGTGTCTGCACACTTATCTTCTTGTTCAAAGACAAATATGAATTCTCAAGTGTGGTAATGGTACAGTCTTTCAAACTAGTCCTTTTGGCTATTTGCTTTGTTCATGTTGGTGTTTCTTCCTCATATTAGGTTGTATTTTGCATGGATCGTGCTTTGGAGTTTGCTCCTGCTTGTCACCGGTTCAAAATCCTCAAGGCTGAATGCTTAGCATTATTGGGTCGCTACCCAGAAGCACAGTCCGTAGCAAGGTGAGCATCTTTAAGGTCTAGAATTTGAGTAATAAGTGGTGTAGAGTCCCGTATAATTCCCCCCACCCTCTAGCCAAAAAGAGATTTGCTTAGCTTAGTTTGAAAGTCCCCAGGGTGAGGGGATATAAAATGGAAATAGTCCTTAATGCAAATTGTGGTAAGAAAAAGAGTACATGAGTTTGTCCCCCTTCAATTTAATCTCACTAGGAAACTATACTTAGACTCAGTTAATCACTATCAGTTCTGCTTGAGCAAATGCCTATAGCTTTTGCATGTCTGTACCACAGACTTGATAGAATAACTAAATAGCTCAGCAGAAGAAGAATGCTTTTGGAGCTCAGAAGGAAACTGGAATAGGGAAACATCTGTGTGGGGTGGAGGGGTGTGTGTTTGTTTGTTTTTTTAATATATGTATGTCCATTGCAGTGACATATTACGAATGGACTCAACAAATGCAGACGCTCTGTACGTCCGTGGTCTCTGCCTTTATTATGAGGACTGTATTGAGAAGGCAGTGCAGTTCTTTATCCAGGCACTCAGAATGGCCCCTGATCATGAGAAAGCGTGTCTTGCCTGCCGTGTAAGTTGTGGATGCTGGGGTTGGGACTGCAAAACTATCAGGAGTCTTTTACCAGACCCATAACCGAGTTTCACTGAAACAATCCCCTCTCCATCCCTCAAGGTCATCATTCCCCAGATTTACAGTAGCAAGTAGTGTGTCAAGCATTTCCCAAAGACAGCCTACTGCTTCTTTAGGTATAACTGTGAGTTGCTAGAAGATCTTTCTTCCATTCTTTGTTCCTTGATCAGATATAGTTAAAGAACTTTTGACTTTCAGACTGTCAGTGTTAGTGCATACAGTTTAACTTGCATTTAAGCAATTTGTGCCTTTCAGGTTGCTCGCTCCCTCCCTCCTTTCAGCTCCGTTGTAGTTCTCTGACCAAGTTTTTTCATCTGTTTAGTTGTATAAGCTCTAAAAAAAAAATGAGGCTCCTTTCCTGTCTTTTTTTTTTTTTTTTTTTAATAGCTAGGTTTACTTCACTGTTATGTTCTCATCTTAAACATTAAGCAACCTTTATTCCTGTGGAGAATGCCTGTAATTGATATTGGCTGTTCCTTGGCCCTTCTCTTTGAGGGAAGGCGAGATGCTTACATCTCGTTTCATCTGCTGTAGCAAGGCTGCAGCTTTTGTAGCCTGTAATGGTGTCTGAAACCAAGTTAGAACAGTTATGTTCGAGGAGCGTAGCCCAGCAAAATAAGGTGCTGGGCCCTCCCTGAAAACTGAGTTGATGTCTTACCAGGGTGTTTTTACTTTCAGAATGCCAAAGCACTTAAAGCAAAGAAAGAAGACGGGAATAAAGCATTCAAAGAAGGAAACTACAAACTAGCCTATGAACTATACACAGAGGCACTAGGAATAGATCCAAATAACATAAAAACAAATGCCAAACTCTACTGTAACCGGGGGACAGTTAATTCAAAGGTAAGAAATGGTCACCTGGCAGGTGGTCTTTCATCTTGGGGCATATTCCTCACCACATAGCTTATAGATTGCAGATCATTATTCTGGAAAGCATGAACTTCCCTGGCTGTCTGGAGCAGCTGGATCATTCTAGTGCTATAGGCAATGCTTCAGGTTTTTGTACTTGCACAATGATTGGAACTGCTCCAAACAGCCAAAGAAGTTGACTCCTGAAGAAACAAAACTCAAGTACTCGGACTGCACAGAGTGGGAGGGAGAGGAGGAATGTAGTTCCACCCTAGCTTAATCAGCGATTAGGCATCCTTTTTCATTTCCTTTCTGGTGAGATTTGATGAGTGGGGTTTTTTTTGTTTTGTTTTGTTCTATTTTTGTTTGGTTTTGGTAGGTCATCTGTCTTGCTTTGTTTTTTGATCTAAAATAATCTGACCTAATTTTAACACTCTGGGCACCTTTGCCAGTGCAGGACCAACATGCAACAGCAACCCTATCTGGAGAAAGTCAGTCATGTAACACTGCTTAAAATTTCCACCATGCTTTTCCTCTAGACGTGTTTCCTTCTAAACTATCTGTATGTTGATGCCTATTCTATAAGTGGGGCTTTTTGACATCCTCACTTGGTCAAGAGGCAGGGGCTGTTCTCAAAATCTAGGAAATGGGGTGAGCCAGAGGCAGCACTAATGGATATTGTTAGTGCCTTTGTGTCTGAAAAGGGACAATACATTTTAATTAATTTATTTTTTCTCTTAAATATTTTTAAATTTATTATCCTGTCTTGGGAATTAGTTTGGACTCAGAGTAACTTGTTCTTCAACTCATTCTCAGGAAGCCCCTTGTTTCCGAGTGCATTTCTTAAAGGAAGCAGCAGGTAGTTCTGTAAAGAACTTACTGCTTCGCTAGCCTAATTTCTAGTTTCTCTGTAGGGAATAAAAACTTTGTGCTTTGAGGGGATTGGGAAAAAATTCCTGGACTTTCATTTGCCTAAAAGCATAATGTTATTTATCAGAATTTGTTCTCTGATTGGGATTTACTTAACTTGTGTCTGTCATTGTAGCTTAGGAAACTTGAAGAAGCAATAGATGACTGCACGAATGCAGTAAAACTGGATGAGACATATATCAAAGCATACTTGAGGAGAGCACAGTGGTAAGTAGACCTTTATCATGGACATGCTGAGCAGGTTTGTGGGTAGGAACCTCATGCTGGCAGGGATAACAATTTTGAAGCTTAACTGAAGTAAAAGGCTCTGTCTCAAGAGGCCCTGAATTTGCTCCCCTTTCTTATGCTGCCAAGGGGACGGGAGAGACTGCATAGTTTGTCCTGCCTTCATGGATCTGGGACTGTGTGTTTTCTGTTGTATTTAGGCAAAGTTTGTGTTTTAAGGCTTCACTTGCTATTTTTATAAACTAATATAGAACATTGTTCTGTCTTGGAGCTCCTCTCTGCTAAGCTTTTTTGGAGTGGTTGCTGGGAGTAGGAGATCTTACCTGGACAGAGCTGTTTTACAGCTCTGACAGAGCAGATCTTGAAACAGACTGCCCTGTTTCCCGCAAAGGGGAAATTAGCTGAGACTGTACATATTTCAGCCATACATAATATTGTAGTATAGCACAGTGAGGCTGGGCAAGTTGTATACGGAATATTTGGGTCTGGATGTCTCCCTTGTAACTTAGTACCAACCAGGGAAGTAGCCAAAGTTCTGTTCTGACTGCAACTTTATTTGCTACTTTCCTCAGTACTGATTATTCCCCAGTTTGTGGCAGAGCTGCCTGGCCTATAGGTGAACCAAAGCCATTATTGTGGCCTTCCTGTTGTGTGCTCGTTTTAACTTCTAATGCTCAATGTTCTTCTTGAGCTCCATCTCAGTAATTATTAAATTACAGTAATTAGTTAGTATCACGTGATTGAGGTTGAAATGCCAATAGAAGGTACGCTTCCCTCTCCGAAATGCAAGGGTTGTCACTTCTAACCGGGGTTGCTAGTGTATAACTCTGCACCAGCTTCCTTAAATTCTTGCTGGCTAGTGTTAATTCCTGTGACCAGATAAAATAATTACCAGACTGTCAAAGTAGAAATTGTGCTGCCAAATGAGATTGCACTCCAAGCTTGGAGCCTGAAGTACGGGATCCTGTGCCAGGTTTTCCCACAAATTGCAGGTGCCTGGGCTTCTAATCAGTCTAGCTGTGACCAATTGTGGGTTCTTGTAACAGTTGCTCTTTCTGCAGTCCAGTGCACGTCTTCCTTAAGTCATGTTGGTCCAGAAAGCTTGTACTTAAATCCCCTTTTGTTATTTTCTGTGAAGTATACCTTGGTAACCACTGTTTCTTTGCAGTTATATGGACACAGAACAGTATGAAGATGCTGTAAGAGACTATGAAAAAGTTTATCAGACAGAAAAAACAAAAGGTAAGCATATCAGCATTCTCTTTGTGCATGTAAGCTTCCACTGAACAAAGACAAATGTTTTTCCTTTCTTTTTTTTTTTCTCCTCTTCTTCTTGTGAGATAGGTACACTGGTGAGCACTTAATTGCCTGATATGCTCTGAGTTGCTGCCCCTCACTCCAGCAGGACAATATTGGAAAAATCCTCAGAAGCACTCTGAAATGCCTGTCTCAGAATCTGGTGTTAGTTTCTGTCCCAGCATTGAATGCTGAGAAGAGAATTTACTTCTAACTGAAGCATTAGGCTGCTATTCAGAATATCAGGGTCTAGTTCTTATTCTACCCCTGGCTCCTTGGGGGACATTGGGCAAGTTACTTAATCACTCTGTGCCTCTTGGTTTTAAGATCTTTAAATATTCATGATAACTGTGGCTGCTGAAAGAGAAGAAAATATTTCAAATATGCACTCGATGCACCAGAGGATAGAAACAGTGCAGCACTGCAAAACAAACTTGACATTGAATTGATGCTGTCTGAAATTCCCAAGAGGAGCTAGAGGCTGATCCCCCCCCAAAGTCTTTAGTTAAACTCCTCTGGGTTCCTTTGAATATGCTGAGTTTTAATTGCCTCTCTTGCTTTTTTTTTAGTACCTGAAATGAAATGGGCAGAGTAGTCTTAGTACTTATGGTTCACTGTCTAACAAAAATTGCTTTAATAGCACTAAGATGTATACCTGTGTTTGGAACCAGCATTAAATGAACAGTTAGACTTTAATTAGCTATCTGACTAAATGAAGTGGGTTATTTACTTGAGACATTTGGATACTTTATCCCAGGTTGCCTTGTTAGTCTTTCAGCCTCTTTTAGAGCAGGATACTGTGCCTGACACTAAAGCTGCTTTCCTTTGGCATTGCATTTCTTTCCAGAACACAAGCAACTTCTAAAGAATGCACAAGTAGAACTGAAAAAGAGCAAACGGAAAGACTACTATAAAATCCTTGGAGTTGACAAAAATGCCTCTGAAGATGAGATCAAGAAGGCTTACAGGAAAAGAGCACTAATGCATCATCCAGGTACCCAGAAACAGTCTTTTATCAGAGCATATGTCATCGCTTTGATTTCCCACCACCACACAGAAACAGGAATAAATAGGCAGTGGAATTTCTGGGTAATTGATGTTTTTTGACCCCAATTTTCTAAAATACATGGTGTGCCAAATTGCCTGATTATGTTTTTCTAACAATTCAGATAGCTGCTCAGCATTGTCCATATCTTCATGCAAGCCTGCAGTAGCTGGGAATCTATAGTGTTTTCCATTTACACTGGAAACTGAAAGCTTCTTTCCTATTATGTCCGCAGACCGACACAGTGGAGCAAGCGCAGAAGTACAGAAGGAAGAGGAGAAGAAATTTAAAGAGGTTGGTGAAGCCTTTACCATCCTGTCAGATCCCAAGAAGAAGGCTCGCTATGACAGCGGGCAGGATCTAGAGGAGGATGGATTGAACATGGGAGGTAAGCATTTCTTACGGTATTCTACCATGGCAGCCTTCAAAAAGATTAGAGCATTTAGTCTGCCTTCTACTCTAAAGGAGCTTGGTAGTTTTTGCCCCCTATTTGTGATAATCCTATGAATTGACTGGGTTTAGTTTCTGAAAGTATTTGAGTGGCAGATTTGCACGGAACATTTGAAGCTGCAGGACATTCTGGATTGTGTGCTGGATGTTATCCTTGATTCAGCATATATGTTGTGGGTACCATTGTGCAGAAGCTTTTGTCTTTCACAAGCAGCGTAAAATCACATCATCAAAAGGTTGTGGGTCCCTAAATGCTGCTTATCCAAAATTAGTATGTTGCCCTGTGACTGAAACTGTCTCTCTGGCAACTGTTCCTTTTGCCTATTTTCTGTCACTTCCAGTGGCCTCCGTCTGCCTCTATATAGTGTTGTTCTGCACTCCTGCCCTATAGTGGACAAAGCAAACATTTGACTATAGCTTTCTGTCCGTCTGTAAAATGCTTTATGGGCCCAAAATTAAGCAACAATATTTAAATTGTGAAAAATGCACCTGGCTGTTTAAATTCAGCTCACAACTTTTTTTTCCTCCCCTGTAGACTTTGATGCAAATAATATCTTCAAGGCCTTCTTTGGTGGGCCAGGTGGCTTCAGTTTTGAAGGTAGGTGGAAGTGTCCTTCCATCAGCTTTGAAATGTATGTGAATCACTTAACTGGACAGCTAAGTTTGCCAGAGGAGATGTGCTGTTTGAGAAGAGTATTTGACTTCTCTACATAACACTTTCCAAGCGCTTAGATACCCTTATCTACACAGCATCCCAGCTGATGGCTGGTTCTGATGCCTTTATGTTTAAAAGCGACAAAACCCAGGGGATCGTGAGAGCTTTGGCCATCTAAGTGGTTCTTTGCTGCTTGGGAATACTTGACCAGAAGTTGGATACAGTTGCTGATGCTAAAGCTAGAAAAGACGGTTCTTGGTCAGAAGTACTGTGCATATGTATCACTCAGCTGTCTCCTTTTAATTTCATAAGACTGTAAATCCCTCTGAGGGCCTCTACCTTTAGATATTTTGGAGTGACTGGAGGCAGTGGAAAGCTGTTACTCGTTGTCCCTTCAAACCTCATGCGTGATCAGGCTTTCATCACACCCCATGGAGTAGAATGGCTTTATACAGCACTGAGTGAGCTGTCAGCACTTAGCTACTATCAGTACCGCCATTAGGAAACTGTGTGTACCTTAAGACCATTTGGTAAGCGAATTTTGAGAAGTCTTGGATGCTTTGTGTGTTATTTACCTTCATCCTTGTAAATCTGCCTCCAAGCCTCCTTTACCCATGTTAGCAGTAGCCCACTCTTTTGGTTGTTAGAAATACATAGCACAGATCTGCTCTTTCCTATTTGTCCAAATGGTTTTGTTTGAATTAAGTACTTGATTGGTATCAAGATATATTGCAGGGTGGTATTTAATAGTCATGTCTTAGAATTTTGAAAGTGCTAATATTTTTCATTTTCTTTTTCAGCTTCTGGGCCAGGAAATTTCTTTTTCCAGTTTGGCTAAAAAAAAAAAAAAAAAACCTACACATACCTGATCTGCTTATTTTAACCTTGAATATGGACATACTTAGACTCCTTCCTTCATCATGTCTCATTGTACTTAGAGCAGTTTCATTTTCTCGGTTGGAGACCTCTGTTTTGTGTGCTTTTGTGTGTGAAGAGGAAACCAGCTCGGGGAGGGGAAGGCTTGTGAATTTTGTTTTACTGTTAACTTTATTAAAAAAAAAAAAAATAAAGCTTTGAATCGTTTGGTCCCTCCATGCTGGCCCGTACTTTCAGACTGTTCCTGCTTCTCAACAGAGTATTTCGTTGAAATCCTCTTCCTGGAATCTTGACTGGTGAGAGGGTGAAGTTATCTCCTGCTTTGTTTTGGTTGGCTCCAGAGCGCAGTATGGCAGCATGTCTAGGGTTTGTAGCAACTCTAAGTTATTTTAATCTTCTGAAAGTATTGCTAAGATTCAGTCAAGTTTGATACAATTGCTTTTTTTTTTTTTTTTTTTTTACCTGCCAGCTGTCATTTCTTTTTTGCCATGATTCTACCAGAATGGTACACTTGGGCATTAACATAAATGATAGTGTGTGAGCTTAACACTTTCATATCAGAAAAATGCTTCTTTGGATTTAAAAGGGCAGCTTATGTGAGAATTCCCTGTGATGCAGCTAGAATTAAGGGCTTTGTGTTTCCACTCTAAGAATTGTCGTCTTTAAGGGAACATTTAATTTGCTCTGGGCTGAGTTTCTTCACCGTATCTTTTTTGATTAATCCACTTGAACATTTGATATTTGTGCTAAAACTTGAGTTTATGGTTTCATGTTTGATTTCACATACTGATCCATAATGTGGATGAGCTCTTTCTAGCTTTGAAGACATGCAAAGTTATATTCAGGTTATTAACTGAAAATGGTGTGCGTGCAGCAGTGTGTTCTCATAACGTTTACAGGAACTGTACAAATATGTTAAATTAGTCAAGTAGTTTTCAAGTAAAAGTAATTTACTAGTTCAAAGAAGCAAGAAAATGCAAAGTCAAACTTTGAACTGACAGTCTGTAACTTGCTTCTCTTGCACAATGTCAGGACAAATGCTGGAGTGATGAGATTAAAGCCTGGAGCTGTGTGCAGCTGCACCATCTCGAATTCGGAACGGATTTGGTTTGGTGGTCTGCCTGTTAACACGAATGCTGTTTTATTTTTCACCGTAAATGTAGTGTTATAGCAGGATATCAGTTGAGGAGGACTCTGCTTCCAGAATTCGTCTCTTTTTTTCTATGAAGTGAAGAGATAAAATGGAGAATCTTTTTTTGACTAGATGCTTTGTTCAAGTTAACTATTACCTTTAAAAGAGTTCTGGAGCTTAGCGTGTGGCATTAGAGCTGACAGAACTGTAGGAGACCCCGCTGCAGAAGCAGGGTTTGTGCATGTTAGCACTCAGCAGCACCAGTGTGCAGGGGCAGAGTCTTCAGAGGCATTGCTGTATCTGGAGTGTCTTAAACTGACCTGCAGGAGTGTAGTGATGTTTGGAGAGCTGAACTTTGCCTGGCTGGAAAAAACAGATGCTCTTTCGAGTACATGCAAGACTTTTTCCTAGAGAAACCTGACAGTAATGCAGGAAAAAAAAAATTGCAATGAATTCATTGCATGAAATCATTATTTTGAATGCTCATATCTGTGTCTTCCTTCCTTCCGAGGGCTGTACTTGTCCTATTCAGTTGGACAGAGTTGCTAGGCTGCAATGCAAGTTAACTTCATTTACAACAGTTGCAATAGAAACACGTGGTGCTGCTGCTGTTGAATACTACAGTCTGGTGGCTGTTCTTTGTCAGAATTTTTGACAATCTGCTTTCGTAGAGGGAAGATTTAAGGGCTTAAATTCTAGTGCTGCAGAGCAAAGGAGGCATTTTATAACTCACTCAAAAATCAACTTTAAAAATGAGTCAATGTTGAATAATTAAAAATAGACTCTGCGACATTTATTCTAACTTCCTTTGCGCCAGTGCAACTTGATGGATTTACCCGGATTGCACTGAGAGCAAAATAAGGTCCTAGCATCTTTTAGACTCTGGAATGGTAAATATTTGGGGAATTAAAATACCAGTCTATGCATATTGAGACTTCTCCAGTTCTCATGGCGCTCGTAAATCAGAGTTTACAGGACTTACTTCAGGAGGCATTCTGGATTCATAATGTATTGTCTGTGTATTAATATTACTGTACAGTTTGGAATTTTCTTAATCTTTTATCACCGTGTGCAGGGATGTATCCTGCGTTTGTCAGTGATTTTTGTTGTTGTTGTTATTAATTTTTTTCTCCCCCCAGTTAAGAAAGACAGGCTTCCTTCTCTCCAAATGTTAAATAAGACCGTTCTTTGGAAGATAGAAGTAGAATGCTTTTGAGAGCTTTTCTTCTCAGAGAGGAAATGTAAACAGCAGATATTTATATAAAACTGTACATGAATGCATGATTTAATGTAGTTAAATATTAATATGGTGAGTGCCAAGAGTTTTTTTTTAAGGAGCACTATTATGTGATTAAAAGTGAATGCAAACATATGTTCACTTCTGCGGAGCGCATTACAATGTTAATGGAATTCAGCGACTATCCCGTTACCTCAGGACAGTGGCAGGGTGTTGCGATACAGGTGCATTGACGCTGAACCTCCATCCTGTCTTAGCACAGCTTGGAGATACGGAACCGTTTCTTTCAGAAAAATCTGCTTGGATGTGCATTGTTTAAAACATTGCCTTTCACACTTATTAGTCACAGAATGGTATTTATGGGTTGTATTTCATATGTAGCCACAGGGAACCTTAATGCTGTTTTTTAGCTGCTACCATTTACAGGCCTCCCTGGCTTCCCTTGGCTTGATAGGGGCTACCAGGTGTAGGAATTTGCCCCCCAAAAAGGTTAGTAAGTATCTTAAATTGATATTATGCCTGTGCTTTTTCTGGAGTAGGTGATACTCTTGAAACACAAGCATGGGGGATATACATGGATCAAGCCTAATTTAGAGGTGTACCTTTCCCTTTGACATGACTACAGGGTACAAGGTGAGCTTGACGGTAAAGCTCCTCCTTTTAATGAAAAAATGTCTTTCTGGAAGTCAGTCTTGATCGTTACTGAAAGGTTGATTTTTGGCATGACAGCAAGAGCCTTAATAGTTAACTCTAAAATGTAAGTAAAAATGTCACTGGGCTGTTTCCCACGTGCAGACTCTGCTCCCTGATCTGCCTGGTAAATAGTTATACTCCCTTGACCTGAAATGTGGATGTTGAGCAGCTTTGATGCATCTTTCGTACTTGTTCCTCCAGCCTGCTACCGATAGGAGCTACCCTGAAGAGAGAGTTGGTGTGGCTAAAAGACCAAATTATTATTGAACGCAGAGGTCTTTTAGCAGACAAGATGAAAGTAATTGCTGTTCAACTGCTCAATAACTGAATAATGGAGTAACTGCCGACTTTGTCGATAGAAGGTGTAAGCTGCAGAAAAACTGCGTATGGGGAGTTTGGCTGTCAGCAGCCTGTGTAAAGTTAGGCTGAGCTGTCGTGATTCTATGTAGCGTTTGCCAAAAGATAAGGAATTGTTTAACTATTACGCTCTCCCTCTAAAGTTTCCTTGCCTAATTCATGATACTTGTAATGTCTGAGCTGCTGTAGGGCTAATTTCACATAGTGAAGTGCAGTTGCATTCAAATTAAAATGGAAGGAATTTTATGCTTTGAAAATCAAAACATGCATCAGTAATGTTAGTGTTGGGAGATACTTGCATGTAAATCGTCTGACCTCTAGACCACAAAGCCCGGTGTGGGTGTGTTGTGTTTTTTGTTGTTTTTTTTCCTTGTGTGGATTTACTTTTCAAATCTGATGCTCTGTTAGCTCCACCTTTTGCAGGGGAGCGTTGTGTGAGTCTTTTCCAGATATACTGAACCTGGACTTGAAATCAGCTGTAAAAACCATTAAGATGCTTCTGGCTGCCCACTTTGACAGGCTCTTCTAATTGTTTCTGCTACACATGCTACATAGGAAAGTACATGATTTCATTTGTGAACTTGGAAGTTTTGCTATAAAGCTGGATTCTTAGTGTTAAAGGCTTTTGACTGTTTTGTAAATACTTGCATTAATGCAAATTGAAGGGAGGAAAAAAAGGTTTAGGGACAACAGTATTAAGTATCCATGGAATATTGCAAGTCCCTTGAAGCTCTTTTTGTATCGGACTAGGATACAGAGTGGAAGCTATTGTACTGTTGTTTTGTTTCCGATACGGAAACTCACTCGGCGGTTGTGCCCAACCGTAAGGGCTGGTTTCTGAGCCAGCCTCGTGCTGGATGGCTGCGCTCAGCCAAATCAGACTTCAACCAATTGAATGACCAAAGCACTTGGACCACACGGTGGTTTGCTATTCCTTCAAAATTACTTCCTCCGTTTCAGTAATAACTTAAAAACGCTCACTTCTCTTCAAGCGGATGTTTTCGTCCCATTTAAATTTGTGCCTTGTACCCTCCCCTCCCCTTCCTTAGGGAAGAAGACAGCTCATGTATTGCACCTACTTGAGTTTCTCCAAGTAGTGCTAAGGTCCATCTCATTCTTTTATAGTAGTGCTATAACCAATGCTGAAAGGTGACAGACGCAGTGATAGCAGTTCTGTGACCCTCCTTACACCTAGAGGCCATTCACGCACAGCAGCTGCTGTATTCCAGAGCAGATTTCCATATTGTACCTGTTCACCAGGGCAGAAGGACCTGTGCTTGGCTGTGAAAGAATAACGTGTAACGCTTTGGCCTTCCTTGACTTCCCCTGGTTTTCCCCACGCATGTGGAGTCAGGGACAGGATTATCCTTTCTTCTTTGACTAGCACCAGTTAATTTTTCACCCTAGCATAGGGCTGACCTGGGGAGGAAAGCCCTTGTATGAAGCGTTTCAGGTAGAGTGCCAAGATGAGCGCGTAGTCTGCAACATAATGTTACTGAACTCAAGCTTTGGTATTACCAGTGGCGGCTCAGGAACGCAGTAGCTCATTGGAATTTGTATGCTGCCTCTGGCTGGGTATGCAATTTGACTGTAGTTCTGGCATAGTCAATATTATGTTGATTACCCCATCTTACTCCCTGCTTTCACTTAATAGCTCATGCTTCAAAAAAAGAATATAGAGTGTGAAGCAATGTTGGGGGGGGGTTGAGTGCAAAACAGCAAACTGAACACCTTCATTGCATGCATATCTGCTTTGTTGTAAAGACATAAAGGAGTAGTCAAGACAAAAAACAGACACTGATGTGAAGCCAACTTAGAGAGGATGCTAGGCCCAGTGCTGTAGTATTTATCTGAATTGAAGACAAATTCTGAACATTTACCTCAGTGTAAATACCTTTCCATTAGGAGGAATGTTTACCTCAGTGTAAATTACCTTTCCATTAGGAGGAAAGGAATATTGCATGGAGCAATCACTATTGCAGATCGCTTTGCCAAACACTTAATCCTCCCTAAGGCAGGCTTCACATTAGTATGAACACTGTCCCTCTTTGGACCCTTACCTTTCTAGGATGTGAACAGTAAAAATGTGAATATTTGTTGTTTACTTCATTAGGCATAATTCATAATGATGTGTTTATATGAAGAATATCACAGACTGAAGCAAAACCATATGCAATTGGTTTACTTTATTATAAACTGTATATGATGTACAAACTAATAAACACTTAAATGACGACAGTCTCACTGTTGTTCTTAAACAGGCAAATGAACAAGATATTCTAGCTGTGTATTTCGGTGCTGGATGTAATCTGGAGCACTGGGTTATGTTACCAGAGCACTGAAAGGAGAGGGGATTCTGCATGCTCCTACCCTGTAGCTGCTTTAAAATGCTACTTATTTCTTTTGATAGAACAAAGCCATATATGATTTTTCTGCTACAAGAGGCCAAAGCTGAGCATCAGGCACTTGCAACTTTTCTAGTGGCTTCATCAAATAATTTCTGACAGGAGCTAGCAACTCTTACTCTGTTGAAGGTAAGGGGCGGGGGGGGGCTACATGTTTTGTTTCTTGAATTGTTGGTTCCCCCCCCCCCCTTTTTTTTTTTTAAGCTATAATGGGAATTTATTCTGTCATCCATCTTTTTTGAAACAGCAGGAACTCTTTTGCTTTACCAGTAAGCTTGCACAGTGTTTACCGGATTAGCCCCAACGCGCACCTTGCTTTTGTTTCAAGCATTCAGAGAGGAAGGGTTTCTTGTGCAGCGCTGGGCTTGGTAGCAATGTTTCCGGTGTGTGCACAGCTCCTGATAAGCTGTGTCCACATGACAGCTCCTTTACAGGTACGAACCCAGCACATGCTTTTCAAACACAGTAAGCATTTACATATTAGTACTGGATTAATTTCAATATACCAAACACTGAGCCATAGCATGAGCTTAAACTGTTGTTCTGACCTGAATCCCATTAGTTGAGCTAAGCGTATAGTAAGGTAATGACAATATGTGACCAACTGGCAAACAGTTTCACTAAGAGCAAAAACATAAGCTTCGGTAAGACAGACTTAACAGAAGTGCTTGAACATTAAACCACCAGCTGGAAAAAAATTAGATCTGAGCAGACTTAAGTTATGTCATTTACAGTACCTCCGTTTACTTCCTAAATTACAATGTTACTTCCATCCTAACTTTTAACATTCAAGTACATTAGATAAAAGTAGTAAAATCTTGTATGAAGTACGGTTCTATACTTCAGACATGATTTTAGTTTCTATAAAATAAGATGGAAGAGACACTAGTTCATCTCTTCCATTCCCTGCCAAGGCAGGATTGTTCCCTATGGGATAAGTACACTGGACAGTACTTGGTTCAGCCCAATTTGACACGTGCTGTGAAAATGACTGGAGCCATGTTACAGGAACTGAACATATCTCCTGATACTTAGCTTGTTTCCCATTCTGTGACTTTTCTTTTAGCCCACAGTGTTGTCTTTAAGACATCTTCTGGCAATGCACTTTCCTTCTGTCCCCCCACCCACATGTCCCTTTCCACGATGAAGGAAGCCTTCGCGCGCTAACGGGGAGCGTGAAGCCGGGTTAGCCCAGGCCTGGGCAGCCACGCGGACGCCAGAGGCTGGCCTCTGATCGAGGCTCTTGGATACCCTGATGTCCTCTATAAGTCTTTGATCTTGGGGACTAGACTACTAAGTAGTAACTGCCATGCTTGGTAGAAATCGCCCATAATTGGGTCTTACTGCTTTTTACATAGTAATTCAGCTACCAGTATTGCTAATATTAGTCCCTCAGCTTTGGGAAAGGCAGGGGGAGACATTATACAGTTCATGTCCCCTGGCTTCAGACCAGTTACAGGCTTTGGTCTGCAACTGCTTGATCATATAGTACTGACGTAATGATCTAACGATTGTGGTTCATAGGGAAGTTATAAAAGACCATAGGAGATCTTCCTCTGAGGAAGCAAACAAGCAGAGCAGCACAGCTAGGTCTCTCCAAAACTCTTCCATTTAAAAAACATTCAGCACTTCAGTTATTGACTTTTTTTTTTTAATCTATTTGACTGTTTTGGTCTATTTGACAGTTTTCCTTTGTCAGTCAAGAGTCACTTGTTTTCTTCCTGAGGCCAATAAACTGTCTCCCTGGAGACATACTGGAGTTGGCAAAAGGACTTATTTAGTAAAGGTACGATTATTTCTCTTTACAATTTTAAAGGTTACAGGAGTTACTTGCTTTAAAAAACAAATAAATGGTAACAAACAAACAAGCTACCCTGCCCATACTATTAGATGATGGTGCAGGAACTAAAAGCAGAGCCCCGTTTGTTGGTGCTCTGCGTAGGCACAAGTTTTCCTTTACCGTAGTAGCCCGAGAATATTGCCTTCATATCAATCTTTTTAGAAAGCACAAGCATCCACATACCATTATCAAAATACTGCAGTTTCCCTCCTACGATCTCCCCCACGTCTTCACCTTTGTTCCCTGCCTTTTCCAGTTTTACGAACTCCAGCAGATCGAGGCCGGTCTGGACTGCTTCTACGCCGCTGGCGCAGCCGAGGGTGATGTGCGCCCGGCTGCCTTTCGGGAAGTTGTCTGCGGGCGTTATCTTATCGGTGTCTCCTGGCCACAGCAGCAGCTGCTGCTCGCTCAATTCCACGCGAGCCCCGACAGTTTTTGTTGTGACGAACAGAGCGGAAACGGACAAGGTAAAGCCTTTGCCGTAGGAGGCCTTCACAGCCTGGGGAAAGAGGGAAACAAGCCCAGAACACAGCTTTAATGAACCACAAACTGGTGGGATTTCTAGCAGCGCGGTTAGCTTTATTCTCCACGTGCTCAGGGTCTTAGCTGATCATGGCAACCCTCGCTTTGACAAACTTGTCACAGGGCATGCAACTAGGAGATGGTGGCCTGACGTTTCTGCTCCGCAAATCCAGAGCTGGTTACACCTTTTTTCTTCATAAATTCCAATATTTAACTGGGTGTTTGGACTCATCAGTTAAAGCATGAAATAATTTAGCTGTAAGTACAAGTACCCTAATTCATTATCATTCAAATCAAGGTGTTGGAGATGATGCTGGAAGTCAGGGCTGCACGAGGGGGCAGGAGTATTTTATTTGGATTAAAAGAAACTAGTCACCGTCTCGCTCACTTGTGACTTTTCTATTGCGCAGGCCACCAGAGAAGTGTTGCTGTGCTTTGGACACAGATGCTATCTCTAAAATCACCTCCCACCTCAAAGCAGAGCTGCGTCCCCAGCCCGCTCCCTCGGGTTTGTGGATACGCTGCTAGGAAGGGGGGAGAGGCTGGTGGAGGAAGGAGCCATGGGGAAGAGTCGGAACCCAGACACTAACTTCTTGTTGGGCATATTCCTCAGCTCCAGGCGCTTTTCCAAAATCCGTGTATTTTGTGGTGCAGTGTAAGACTCCGGGCGGCCTCTTCACAAAGTAGCTGGTGAGATCTGTTTTTATTTTGGGATCTTCAACAGCAGAAGCAACTGCAAATACAGGTAAACAAAGTTACTACTAAAAGATGACACCCCCCCCCCCATATCACCCCACAAGCCGAAGTCCCATCTAAACTTTCTTCACCAGCCTGTCCTTAATGTTTCATCTTACTTGCTGCTGAAGGCTAGATAAGTAAATAAAACTGTGTGTCCCCCCCACACACACACACCTAGGCTGATAGTGGATGTAACTAGAAAAACTTCTGCACATCATCGTGGTTTGTCTTAACCCTGATGTTGTAAGAATCCCTTAAGGGACAAGATTGTTCCATCCTTCCCTTTTGTTTGACATGTCACCTTAATTCTCCATAGTCCACTGCAAAAAACAGTGGGATGCTCAGCTGCTTTATGCAACACTGCCAGCGTCCTACCTCAGCTCCCTGCAATATCAGAGGAGCTAAGGACTTCTTAAGAAAACTCAGTTTCATTTGTTTTTAACTTACAAGAGCAACTTTGTCAACTAGGGAAAATATAGGGATCTTTAACTAAAAGTTTGCAACAACAAAAAAAAACCTGTTTAAAGTGTCACTTTAGAAGCTGACTAAGTTTGTTCTATTTGTTGAATGTTAATGTTTGATCAACAGAGTAAAAACTTGATATTTCTATACATACAGTATTTACTCTCCTTTTTGAAGGCTTTAAGACTTCCAAGCTCATCTAAGAAGGCCTGTCCAGCCTTCCTCAGGATCTCTGAACTTCTTTTACTCAAAAACCACCCAAAATACATGGGTAGGAATTCCTTCTCCAAGCTTGGTTTCATCTTCTTCAGCTCTTCCACTGACAGTTTCCATTGATTCTTTTCCTTAAGTTGCATGCAATCTATTCTCCACTGTGTTTTTGGCTCCGCAAAGATGACTTTGTACCGGTATTTGTCAGCAATATCAAACAGCTGATCCAGTCGTTCCCTTTCATGGTGAGTGTCATCCAAAACAATAACGTTGATGTCTCGTTTGCAATAGTCAACTAGATCCTCATCAACTTTTGAATATTCTTCAGGAACAGTGCTTCTTATTGCAGGTGCAATTTTATAGGTATCAACAGAAATCACCTTGCAGGCATCTTTATACCTATCTTGAATGGCCTGGGCAAGAGTGGACTTTCCACTGCCAGGCAGGCCTCTTAAAATAAAAAAGGTTTTAGATTCTTTGACCGTGGAGATGGTTTCATCATCATCAAGGAATGGGTATTGCAAGCTTTCAGGCCTTTCTTTTGCTGACTGAGTAGACATTTTTCTAAATATTTTAGGCAGGAACGTGTGACTCTTCTTCGAAAAGCCTCTGTTCTGAAATTCAAGAAGAAAATATTTTGTAGGCCAGCAATCCCAAGAGATGGCATATTTCTACTACGCAACAGCGCGCCACTCGGACCCTTATGGGGAGGGAGGAAAGCCGTGCTCGGAGGGGTGTAAACAGCTTTGGGAACACGTCTGTGCCACCACTTCCGAGTAACCTCAGCCGCCCTGCTTGGCTCAAACCACCCCCACAGCTGCTACCACGTCTGCAGGAGGCACCACGTTGTCCCACCACCTCCCTGCCACCGGACGGAGGGGAGGAGGAGGAGGAGCAGCCCTGCTCACCTCTCTGGCTCTGACCTTCGCTAGCCGCCGGGGCAGCCACGGTGCCACCTGACCTGGATGCACAAGTTTTACCACCACCACGCGGTAGCAGCAGGTGCCCATGAGCCCCCGCAAAGCTGAAGTTGAAGGGTCAGATTTATTTCAGGACGCTTCAGCCAACGCTTGTGGTTGCTTGTTTACAAAGAGACCCTGTGCCAGGGGGAACTTGGCCTGAAAAGGGGAAACGAATGTCCCAGGAGGTGTGACGGCTGCTCAAGTGTCATTGATTCATCCAAACAAAGACTATAAACCGATTTAAGCCTGTTTAGGGATTTTCTGCTCCTGTAGGAAAGGCTGTTTCAGAGTAAAGCCCGCAAGGAGACTACGTCACGTCAAGAATTGCCTTCTCTTCATGCCTGGATGCTACACTGAACAGCAGCACCTTTATGCCTCAGAGGTGGGAGTTTCGGGCTGGTCTTGTAACGAAGAACGACTTAAATTGCTTCAGGCAAAAGCAAACCTGCTCTTAGCATTTCCTGAACTGAAAGTTAAACCCATCCTCTCAGCACCAAAGCAAATGCTCGAGTTTGACACCAGCAAGCAACACAGGAAGAGCATCACCAGCAAGCTGGCACTGTCCCTCCTTCCCCTTTTGCCACTAGGTGCAATAACTGGTATCTAAGATTAATTCTCAGTAGGACCTAGGAAAATCTGAGATTTGATGAAAATGAGGAATTTGTCTAAGGTTCTGGTAATGCTAACAGGAAAAACCATTTTTTCAGTCAATACGTGAACTTTCCAGCCTCTCTCCCCAGCTGCATCCTTGCCACAGACCAGTCCCGGCTCTGCTGCCCGCGACAACCTCCTGTTATCAAGACCCGAGCTCTGTGCCAGCAGTCAAGAAACCGCAGATGCGATACTGAAAGAGCAATATTTGCCACTGACCCAAAAATGTAGGGGATTTTCATACTACGTAAACATTCTGCCCATCGCAGAAAAATACTGATTAACTGTTTGCAGGGTGAGGGCATTGCATGGCAATCAACTATTTCAACTGATTAACTTCTTTTTCTGCCCTTCATTCTAGAATTTGGAGGTGGGTTTTTGGTTCGAAGCACCCTGGGACAAGGACTGTGCACCAGCGTTGTTCTGATGTTCACTGTGCAGCAAGCCAGGCCTCTTGCGGGGGGGGACGATGAGCTCCAAGCACGGCCCTGCCTGAGACTGGCGCAGAATTCCTGCCCCCAGGAATGGGATCCAAGAAAAACGAGGAGCGTGCGTGTCTCTTGGGACGCCTACGCTGGCCTCCCTGGGGACTCGGGGCTCCCAAGTCATCATGTAAGAGGACGAGCACATCGGCTTCCTCCGATTTGCATGGACGAGCGCAAGAAAAGCCGCCCCAGGGAACTGCTCATCCTCGAAGCGTAAGTGTTGAGTTTCCGAAGGGGTTTGGGATGTTCGGCCCGAGCGGGACGAGGAGCATCTCGGCACAGGGCTTGGCCTGTGACTGTGGCAGTCGAACTGTTTTGCTGAAAGCAGCTGCTGGTGAGCGGCAGTGACTGAGGCCGCTTTTCAGATGCGCGAACAAAAGAACAATGACAGAAAACACCCTCGGGCCCCATTGTTCGGCAGCCAGCCCGGGGACAATGGGGACAAAGGCCGCCCTTGTGCCCGGGGCCCGTAAGGCGCCGCCGGACAAAGGCGCTACAGAGGCGGCGCTCGGGGGAGCGAGCGAACAATCCGCGATTCAGCGCGACCCGCTCGCCCGTCCCCGCCCGCGGCCCCACAAAGCTCCCGCTTGTCCCGGGCTCCCTCCCGGGGGCAGCTCCGGGCCCTGCCGCGCCGCGCATAGGGCGGGGGGGGGGGGTTGAAGGCAGCACCGGGGGCCGGGCGAGGAGCCGCGGCGGCCCCGCGCTGCGCTGCCCCGAGCCGAGCCGCGCCGCTCCGCGCACCCCGCGTTACCCCGGCACCGTGCGCTGCGCTGCGCTGCCCCGCGCCCGCCGCTCCGTGCGCTGCCGCCGGTGCCCGGCTCCGCCCCGGCCGCTTCCTCCCCGCCGGGAATCGAAACCGAAAGCGCTGCGGCCGCGCTCCCGTCCCCCCCCCCCGCCGCCCCGTCCCGCCCCGCCCCGTCCCGTCCCGTCCCGTCCCGTCGCGGCGCTCACCATGGTGAGGGCAGCGGCTCCGGGCGGCCGCCGGTGCGGAGCGGCGCGGCGGGGAAGCGGCTCTGGGGCGGGCGCCGCCGCGGCCCCTTTCATAGCGCGGGGCCCCGCGGCGCCGCCCGGCGGGGGCGGAGCTGCCCGCGGCCAGGCCTGGCCCCCCCGGCCCGGACACGGCCCCCCCGGGGCGAGAGGCCTCCCGCTGCGGCGAGCAGCACCTTCGCCCCCGGTGCGGGAGGCCGCGTAGCTGCGTCCGGGCCGGGGGCTTCCAGCGCCCCAGCGCAAGCTGGGGGGGGGGAGAGCACGAAGCGAACGTCTTCACGCTCCTGGACTCGTATGTAGGCGACCCAGCTGCCGTCTAGGCACGGCAAAGGGGACAGAGCTCTTGCTCGTAAAACCAACGTTGCAGCGCAAAATTTAATTCTACCGCCTAACTCCTCGGGAAATGCTATTCTACTCGGATGCAGAGCCACGCTGCTCTTCATCATCTTCTCTTTCCCCCATACTCGTCTCTTCTTTTTTTCCTTCGCTGCTCTTGCTCTCCTCGTTTTCTTGTTCGTCTCCCTCTTTATCGTTTCCGTGCTCCTCTTTATTGTTGTCGGCATCTTCCTCTTGCTTTTCGTTTCTCTGATTCTCTATGCTTTGTTCGCTTTCCTCACTTTCCTCTCTCTCTGCGTTCTTCTTGGAATTGTCTTCTATGCATTCACTGCTGCAATCATCATCTGTGGGGGGGCAGGAAAGCAGCTTTAAACCAAATTCCAGCACTGAGCAATCAACAGGGCACAAAAAAGAAGAAGAAAGACTCCTGGCCTCCTTCGCCACAGTCAGAAAACCCTCCTCTTTATTTTCTGTCTCACAAGACTCCATTTACTGATGATGCAAGAAGCTGAGCTGCATGATCTAAAGTGAGCAGAAACCAGGTACTGGCAGGTACATCAGTCTGCGTTCATCAACTGTGGCAAAATGAACATAAGGTAAAGTCCAGGTATGGTGGTAGCAGAGGACCCTGAGAAAGGTGGAGCTAGAAAGTGATGGTCGGAGATGGGAGGCTTGCACTTTCCCCTGTTCATTCAAAATTGCACCATTTGACCCAGAAAAGCTTAACATGATTAAACCTGAGCCCTGTATGTCTGGGGCATATATGTATTAAGCAGTGCACACGGCTCCAGGGCTATCCCTCACTGACTCTGCTTGCAAGTGCTCCTACTGCTCAGCAGGTGCGAGGGAGTTTGCTCTGTTCTGACTGAGGAGGAAGCTTCCCTACACTTGCAGTGCACAAGAATACGGGTGAAGGATGAATCCGGAGCAGGTCTGACTGCACAAACTTTGTTCCCTGCAGGCATAAGGAGGAAACTTGGGAAGTGCTGCCATCTCCTGCTCAGAGTTGACAGAGCCCTTAGATGAGCATGGTGGTACTTGGAAGCGGAGTTCCAAGAATTCAGTTGTCCCCTCAGTCAATTAAAATCCAGCTGAGGTTTTTGAAGGCCTCAGCACTGTGGATCTCCTTTATTCACAGTCATTTTTACAGTCCCATTTTGATGCTATTTTGCTTCTGACTAGGCCCACTGTTATGCACTCTGGGCACTGGAGCTGCTTTCAATGTTTTTAGAAGCAGCCTTTTATATGGATGGCACTGAAGAGCGAAATTAAGCTCCTTCATTATTATACATTAGCAAGGCTTCACTTGCATGAGAGTTGCTATAGGTTATACAAAAGTATCAATCAATATTAAACCCTCACTGCCAAAAAACTAAGCCACAAGTTATAACTAGGTTATGGCTTCACATGTAATTCCTGCTACAGCGTACTGGTACAGAGGATGCATGCAGCCCAGAAATTTGGATGCCTGCTATCTGGCAATGGGGCAGTTGCTTTATTGTTGCCCAAAGTGAAAGCCTATTCTCTGGACAACACAGTAACATGCCTTGTCCTCATCTGTATTTTCACTGCAAGAACACCATGCTGAAAACAGTAGTTTTATGATGCAGAGAAAATTAAAGGAACCTGAGCTGGTTGGACCTCAGGCCCTGAGGCACTGGCTGCAGCAAACTTGAGTGACAGGTCTGCAGTCCTTTTACTGAAGGTAGTAGGTGCTTTGTTCCCATGTCTCAGTCTGTGCCTCAGAAAAGGGAAGTGGGGAATTTTTAAATGTATGTGGTGCAGAGGTCTAGATAACAACTACCTTTAGGAGAATCAGCTGTCGTTTCTCTTTCTCCTTCTTTCAGCTCTTTGATGAAGCTTTTGCTCACATCATCTAAGGCCTGAAAGTGATATGACTCATTAATAAGGGCTTTAGAATACAGTTACAGATCTGTCCAAGCTTGTTTTCTTTTGATTTCTGCTATCATTACTTGCTCCTTCACTACCCCAAAACTCTCTGCAACAATATGCTTCATTTATCCCTGCAAGGATTATTAATATATGTTAGTATCCCTTATCAAATGTCTCCTCCCCTGAAAATTCTCTCACACATACACACACTGTCATTTTTCTTCATGCGGGAGAGTAGGTTTGGCTTGAGCATTGGACACCCATGAGACATCCCCAAACAGGTAGGTTTTTATGCTGTAACTTGTGATTGAGGTGCCTGGTGAGCCCAGTGCTGTGTGACCTGGGCAGGAAGATCACACGCAACTCACTGGCAGACCGATGAAGACACTGCCATAACATGCAGGCTGTTTTATGCTTGGGACACTGGCTGTGCCCTAGATGTTCTTCTATGGTCTGATGCAAAGTGGTTTCTCTGGGACATTTTGGAGAGGCCATAAAAGGGTGAGTTGTGGTCAACCCTGCATTCCAGCTGTTAGCAACTGAATGCAGAGGAGATACCACTGTATTCTGAGTGCAAAATCCTTGCCCCAAGAAGGTCAAAAGAAAAATTTCCCTTGACCCAAACAGGGCCAGGACTTCACTCCTCTGTATGTTGTACTGGTTCACAAACAGGGATTAAGTTTTCCAAGCCAGAAGCCTTCATATCTTTCATTATGTAAACTGCTTCAGAGACTGTATTCTCCCCTTCTAATGCTGTAACTGTCTAGTGACATTTTCTCTGTCCTCATGACATTAGAACAATAGTTACAACTAACTTATTGATGCTTCCCCAAGCTTCTCTCCTCTTTGCAACATGCCACTTACAATAATAATGGCCTGTTGAGCATCATCACTGTGAATAAGCTTCGCCTTCTCAAGTGCTTTTTCAAAGTTGATGATTGCAGCCTGGTAATCCTTTAATTTTACTGTAACAAACAAACAAAAACATCTATTTTAACCCAAGATCACAAACGGGAAAAAAACAACAGGTTAATTAAGCAAATCTACCATGAAAAGTTTTATCTGAACAGTTACTTTGGTTGTTAAATCATGGAGTTGTTCTCATTAAGATGGCGAACAGAGTGGCTGCCTCTATCCTTAAAGTGAAATTTGTACTAACATCTTTACCTTGTGCTTGTGCCACCAGTACACTAGCATTGAGTTGCCACTCAACATCTCCCTCCTCATCTGCTGACTGCAGGGACTTCTCTCCGTAATTTTGGGCTTCTTCAGCTTTGTTCAGTTCAAGGTAACACTGGCCAATTTCATGGAACAACCAGGTCTTCTCCAGGCTGGATTTTGCCATTGGAATCTTCTCCTCCCAACTTCAAGAAGAGAGTAAGAGAGAAAAACTTTTACTGAATTTCACTAAGTGCTATTATAATTTCAGTTATAATTTCAACCATTGGTTCTATAAACAAAAGGTTCTGGATGCTGCTATTATGAAAAGTTATTCTACACTGAGATCTGCTAAGTATTTAGAAAAAGACCAAGTAGTAAAATCTGGAGAACTCCAGATTGATGATGGGTTTTAAGGCCTTTGCTGTCTATATTGCTGGCTGGGATGAAGGTGCAATCAATACTCATGAGTACCGGAATCTGTATGGTCAATAAGCACCAGAAGCATCTGGAGCTGTTGGTGATCTGTGTACAGTGAGCAGTACACCTCAGCTGAGTTCCTGGCAGAAGACGTGTATTTCACAACTGGCTTTCTCAGTCACCCTTGCTAGCAGTATATTTAAACAACCTGAAAAGACAGCATCTATTTAATTCTAAATACAACCTTATGCTTTTATCTGTTACTAATTTTACATACGTGTCAATAGCTTGCTGGAATTTGCCGATTCTGGCATAAACTCTGCCAATGTTATCAAGGGCTCTGGATATGGCATCTGGCAGATTGCTGCATTGAAAAGAAAAAGAAATCATAGGAGCTAAAATAGTCTTATACCTGATACAGTCTGCATTTTCTTCAGCCCTATATATTTTCTTGGGTGATCAACGTGACAGCAGGATAAGTGTTGAGGAGCAGAGTTAAAGGATCAACGTCAGACTGAAAGTCATAAAACCAAGGTACGTTTTTGTTTTTTATCTACAACTGTTGCAACTGATATCCTGCAAGACACAGGGAAAAATGGTTTAGTTTTGTCACTGGCTTCTTTATGTGAATCTGGCAGCACTTTGTGAAAGTCTTTTCCACTACTCTTTGTTTCAACTTTCCTTTGTTGCCTTGTGGATCTTTCACATATCCCATGGAAAAACCCTATCAGCTGCTAGGTCTCTAGCACTAACAGCTGATGCCTGTCCAAGGAGAAAGTGAAAGAACCAAGGAAAGTGTCTGCAGGGTGTTCACATCAGCAGACTCCTGGTAACAGGCCATGCTCCCAGTGCTCTGAAAGAGCTTTTCCCTATGCTAAAGGCAGCTCCTTTTAAAATAATGTAGCCTGCGGAAATTAAAGTTTTTTCTTATTTAGTCCTCGTTCCCATGTTTGGAAGTGAACTGCTTTGACTACCCTTACCTTACAAATGAAAAAGCTGATGAAAGGAGAGAATAAATGCATTGCTGTGGGCTATGGGAGCCAGCAGAACGCCTCCTCTCGCCCTTCCTGAACTCTAGCCACCAGAGGGCGATTTCCCCCCTCAGTAATTGCTGCATTTCTGTCTTCTACATACAACCTTCAGTCAGTTTGATAAAGTAGTAAAATTATGCATCTCTTTCCTGCCTCTCCACTGCTAATTCTTAACTTTGCTTGGCATGGAGAGTGGGGAGTGGAGATCACCAGGAGAGAGGTAGAAGTGTCTTAAAACAATAGTAAAAAAATAAACCATCTGTCATTTGTGAAAATGATAAACAATAAGCCAGTTACATTTTAACAGCCCTATGCAATATCAGCAAGAATAAAACCAAAATAACCTAATTTCAGGCAGTTATTCAGTGTTTTCTCATGTGCGTTGAAAGATTACTAAATCAGATTACTAAATTCTAAGACTGTTATGCTCCATTCTGTTTTAGCTGAAAGGCTGCAGCAAAGTTTCTGTATGAGCAGGTAGCTCATGCCTCTTAGATAAATATTTCATGCATACCATCGTGATTTGAATGCAAATGATTTTAGGAGAAAGTTGTATAGGAATCAGAGCCTGACCTTTCTGAGAAGGAAGTGCAGACTAGAGGTTAAAGTGCTGAGTCTGGGACTTGCGTTCTTTTTTTGCTTTGCTTAAACATAGATTTTGATGTGTCATGTGGGCCAGGTCCTTTTAAAAATCTGCTTCAGTTCCCTTATTTTTAAACAGTAAGGATAATAAATCACTAGGGATCATGACACTTGGGCAGCATCTGAATGCATTGCCCTGTCAAATCTCCAGGTGGGACTTATATTACCTGATGCTGAAACATCTGAACAGAGGTACTTTCCTCTGCACATTGGATCTTTTCCCCATCCATTGGAGCTTCTCAGCACTTACTTCTGCCTGGCAAATTCCAGATCTGTTTTGTGGCTTTGCAGAGCTGCATCCATCTGGCCCATCTCTATCTGAGCATTCCCAATACAGTTGTGGAGGTTTCCAATCAGTTCATTCTTGTTGGGAACTTCATCGTCTGACCACCCTTGTATTGTCTTTAGCACATGCTCAGCTTTCTTACAGCTTTCTTCTGGGGAGCCGCCAGTCAGCACTAGAGATAAAGAGCAAAGTTTAGTGCTAGTGTGTGGACACAGCAATATTTGGGAAGCAAGAATAAGAGCAATTGTGTAGGCCCCTGAAACAGCTTGGGAAGGGTTATTGCTCTTAGCTCTTTGTGTATCACCTACGCTCTCCCCATCAGTCTCCAGTACATCTGCCCCTGGGAGACAGTACTTTGTTTCCTACCACCTGCCACTACTGGCAGTCACTTTCATCACAGCAAGTGATAGGAGAACGCTCCGGTAGCACTTCACGTTAAATAAATGAGAATGATGCCCATTGTCTAAAGGACAGCTGAAAGCACATAGTCCTTCTAGCAGGGCAGCCTGGTCTTGGAGATAAAACCTAAGTACTGTAGATAGTTCTTATCTCCTAAATTAGTCCCTTGCACTTTCCTGGTGAGTTGTTGATTGCATCAAGTTGGTTACAGTGCTGTGGGGATTAGACTGCAGGATAGTTCTGTCATTGCCTGCACCAAGCTGTTGTAATTGGAATGAACTGAAGGGCAGTAATGTTTGAGTTTTTCTTTCCTGGGTTATAAAACATAGAGCACAAAGAGAGAGAAAGAGAACAGAAGTGGCTGAATTACTCCTTCCTTCTAGACCACTGTTCTTCAGATTCTTCATCTCTCTATAATGGTAATTTTCAACTACAGAAATGATTAACTCCAGTACTCCGTATCTCTCAATAAAACAACTTATAATTACCAGACTGGCCAGGGGCACTTGCTAAGCATGCAGCAGTGGCCTACCTGGCTTTAAATGTTCTGAAAAGCAGTTAGCAAGGCCTCAAGTACAGAAAAAGATGAGGAAAAAAAATGCATTGGATTCTATACCTCAAAGTATTGCCTTGGGAAAGGTGAAGAACATAAAAACAAATACTTTCAAAAACTGCCTGGTACTGTTTGTTAATAATTGCACTGCTTCTGTTGTCATGGTCTGTTATTACTACAGCAAATAATTACATATGCCAGTCATCGTTTTCTTACTGCCTCCAGGCAGGACACGTACACATATCAATGTCTTCCATACTCTTCACAATGTATCTGGCAACTTCAGCTGGTTTTCGTTTCCTGTCTCGGATCCACCTTTGCTGCCTGAGCTTGCGCTCCCTCACTCGCGCATAAATAGGCTTCTGCTGCTGCCAGAATTCAGCGCGTGTGTCCAGGTAGGCAATGCCACCCAAAACCAGGTCCTTTACTTTGATTCCCTGCTTTGTGCTGCTCTTCATCAAGTCTGAAAATAAGATGGTAGAACGCAGGAGAGGATTAATGTCTGTGATGAATGAAGCTGCAGTTCAGTGGAGGGGGAGTGCCTGTGAATGTTTGTCTATTATGATAGAGAGAGAGTCCCAGAAACTGTGCTCCTCAGAACCGATGTGGCTTTGAGAGAGAGGTCAGAGAAAGCTTCTCTTGCTGTTACCCATCCGTGTGTGTTTTAGGGAGCTGGAACTGTTGTTCCCAGCCCCTAGAGCTGCTGCCTTCCCTGCTCACAGAATCGAGAAGAGGCCTACTTAACGGGAGCCAGGTGTGGTGAGTGAGCACCTGTCCTCCTGGACAGAACAACTACATGGGAAACTGTTTCCCTGGACAGACTCATTTGTACTTAAATGGCACTTCAAAGCAAGAAAGTGTTGTGGATTAGATTGCAATATGGAAATTGAGAGGGCTTTTACATGCCTGGAAACCAGATAGCCCACATTTGGTATTACTGTCATTAATAATATAAAAGCTGCCAATAGACTAGATTCTTAATTATTCTTCTGTTCCTGGGTAAATGTTTTCCTAGAAAAATGACCAAATGGGGATCACCTCTGTACCTAGTTCTAAAATATGATACTTTTCTGAATTCTGCATCTTGATCTTAACAGCATTTATAATGAAACTGTGAATAGGTATAATCTTATTAGCAATGTCTTGCACTTAATACAAACCTTAGTGTATTTTATCATTATGCCAGAAATGAAATAATTTGTAATGATAAAGTTTCTGCTTTTGATTTCATCAGCACAGATTGCTTTGAGTTGAATTGTTGCTAAACTGTTCATTAGAAAAACCTGCTATTTCATTAGGAAGGAAACATGCTCACACATAGTTATGAATATTGGATCTGGCTCCAAAATTACTTGTGCTCTCCAGACATCTACCTCTCTCAAGACCACTGCATATACTTTACATGATATGCGACCTGTGATGCAAATAGGGAAGAGTAGTCATAGGGATATAAAAGAAGGGGAAAAAAAGGAAGAAACTGCATAGAAGGAACATTTAGTTAAATACATTGGAGTAAGACCTTCATCCTTGAGCAGCTTTTCTAGGTAGGCCTTGTCAGCGTAAAGCTCTCCAAGAAGCTGTCGCTCTGTTTGCGGATTTCTCACACGCTCCTGTTTGCTTGTCCGCTTTTGATCCTTGGTCAGTTTGATTTGGAGTTTCTGTTTTGCTTTTTTGCTCTATAGCAATAAAAAATCAAGTAAGTTGGGGGGATAAGCAGGGAACATTAGAATTAGGAGGAAAGGCCTGGCTTTTAGAATTCTATTTACACTCTGTATAGGCCAAATTATTTTTTAAGTAAAAACAAGAAGTCAGGCCTGTGTCCCACCAATTGCTTTAGTTGTAAGCAATTGAAATTTTGAACCCAAACATGCTCTCTCATTTCCAAGAACAGGAGGGGGCGTTATAGTAAGAGTAAGAGCCCCACTGTCTTAGCACAGTGTCTTCTACTGTTCTAGAGGGCTTCCTGGCCAGTGCTGTGGGAGCACATTAAACTTGTGGGATAGGCAGGTCTAGTTCTCCCCAGTCAAAGAAAAAGAGGTTTTAACTGCCAGGGCTTCTGAGAGTATTTCTAAAGTTTCACATCCAGAATCCCAGCAATTACAGTGCCTATCTTTAGTCCCCTTTGTACAAATTATTCTAACCACTGAGTACCCATAATTCCAGCTGAAAGAAGGGATGAGCATTCACTGCACTGACTTCAAAGGGAAATGCGTATGCTTGGCATCTCAGAGGAACAAGGCACTACTTCAGAAGACCGCCTCAAAAGCAAGCAATTGAGAAAGTGTCCACTCTCAAAAATATGAACCTTAAACATCAGGTAAAACCAAAGTAAATAATGTAGATAAATGTACTCTGGCTCTGACCTCAGTGCTGTTACTTATTACCTTTTGCTGGGTGATCTCCCTTTAGAAACAACAGTCAGGCTGGTAGAGAAATTTCAGATTAGGCTCTGTTTCTTCTTGGTTGCTCTTCCCTGCCCTTCTGCCTTCTCCTTTATATTTTGTGTAGCTTGAGCCAAAACTCCATTAAAAGCAGGTGTGTAAATACTCTCATAAAGGATCAGCATGCTCCCTATGCTCAGAATGCTTCACTAGATCAACCATATCCCCATCCATGTTGCTACAGAAACTATTAATCTTGTAGTGCCTATTTGCAGAAAACATTAGCATTATAATAACTCTAGTTAGCTTCCAAAGCAAGAGCTCTTCCACTGTACCTCTGCCTGCCTGCTTAAAAAGCAGAGGTCCTCTTTATTCTCCAATTTAACTGAGGACGGACCTGCAAATATAGAGAACGTATTTGTTAGTGTTCAAGAACTGCAATACAGAGCTCTAGAAATCAAAATGGCTGTAAATGTGCCAGACCTATACTATCCTGCTTCAAATAAAGCTTTCTACTAACTCCTTCATTTGAAATACATGGATGTTAGTATGTTCTTTAAGCAGGGATTACAGCTCATAAATGCTCATCTCCTCTGGATTTTAATTATTATTTTCACATGGCACCAGGGGGCACCCATCACAGATCAGAATTCTGACACAGACGTATGCTAAATCCTGCATGGAGGCATTAACAAAAGGATGGCATGTTCTTCTAAGGGATCACAGCTAAGATTTAAAATGAGAAAAAAAGCTCATAAGGATCTTCAGCAATGCAGAGAACTATTTTAAAGTGTTTGTACACTGATATAATGGCAAAAATCCCGTTTCATTTTCATTGTGACACCCATTTCTGCTATTCAGAATGCATTCTGGCAATGCAGGAACAGTGAAAAACAGTTCTTTATCTTGGCCTGGTCAGAAGGAAGAAAGGAGCTTCAAATGCTGTTGTAGAAGTATTTCTTCCAGCAAGGCAACTGGGCCAAGATCAGCTATGTGAGTACACGCGTATCAGGGAAGGCAGGTGTTTCTGAATCTGCCAAGCAAAGCAGATTCAGTAAAGCAGTTTGGGGGATGTGCCCTATTAATGTATGCGCATTTCCCAACTATTTAAACATCCAGATCAAATGCCAATATGTTTCATTGGGGTTTCTTCCCCTGCATCTAGGAGCTATAGCTTGATTTAAAATGGCTTGTTTTTTATCTATTCACTTTGTCTACAGTCCAGATGCTCAAAGCGCTTAGCTCAATATATTAAGCACAGCATTTTAACTGAGAATTGCAATGATATCTAGATACTTGGATTAAGCTAAGAAAGCAGCAGCAGTGGAGGAAAGAAAGCCTGATCTGGCATCTTCCCTATCTGTTTTCTAAATGAACATCACATATGAAAAAGCTTCAGGCTTTGATGCAACTGTGACATGAAGTTAATCTGTTGCACTGGAGGTGGACTGAAATTTTGAAACTGATTTCGCTGAGAGTGAGGCACCTAAATATCTTGAGGATCAGGGTCTACGTGTATGGGTGTGCAGGCAGGGTGTGTCCTGGCTCTGTGAATGGATAGGCTGCAAGGGAATCCACCTGAGCAGCTTCCAACTAGCTTGGCGGGTTTTACAGTGGCCTTGCCAGCTCTGTGCAGGTTGCTCTGTGCATGTGATAAAGCCATTTGTGTAAGGTGGCAGCCCCATCTGAGGTGTGCCTGTGCGCCTGAGAGTGGGTGCACATCGTGTCCAAGCTTGTCTGCATGTAAAAGCATTGCTGAGAGAAAAACTAAGGGGAAGGGGACAAGGTTTTGCTTTGCTTTGAACGTCACTAGGTCCTTGGCCTTTCCTGTCTCCTGCAGGACGGAGTTCTATCTAAGCCAGAAATTATGAAAGCAATGCTCCATTGCAATAGTCAACAGTTTCACTAGTCTTATGCAATGTAAATTGGAGGGAGATCAGGATCTCAGAATGGTCAGTCTCAGGTAGCAAGGCAAATTTCATTAAGAAGTTTTAATATGGGGATAAAGATCTCAGAATGGATTCTGTAATCAGTAGGATAGGAGGCAGAAAGATGAGCAGTAGGGCAGTAAGTAGATGTGCTGCTTTCTTCTGTATTACCTAGAATATTTTCATGGTGACTTTAGAAATGTAGTAATCAAAATTGTGCCAAGGTCATAATTTACTTTCCCAATTGAAGTTATTAGATACTGTATATGAATAGGCATTCAGCCCCCCCAAAAAAAACCCAAACCAAGAACAGGGCTGTGCCCTTTTTGGTGGTTCCTGTTTTCATCTGAGAATAGCTACTGAGCACGTGAATCCAGAAGCAAAGAGACTCTGCTGTTGCAAAGTCCTTGTGTCATTTGCAGAGCTAATATGTCATCAGCTGTCAAATGGACAGCTTCTGGCTATGCTTGTAAGCTCCATGAAATGCAACATCTTACTTCCGATGCAGTTAACAATTGCCTCCTGGGATTTCTGGATACCCAGTCTGAATTTCTGTAGTTCTGGACGTAGTCTGTAGCCTCGATGATAAAACACCAATGCAAATTCAAAGTCACCCATGGTATATAGGGTCTCAGCTTTTTGATAAAGTCCCTGAAATGACATTTAAAGACATTGGAGACTTCAATAAATTCCTTGCTAGGCAGAAGTGAGAGCCTTATGCCATCGCAACACGCATACGGTAAAGTCCAATCCTGAAACTCTTGCTCGGATGACTAACTACCTCCACCTCCCTGGGAGCACTAAGGTAAGTGTGCAGGATGAGGCCCCTTTTGCTTTTTGAGTTAGCTGTTTCCCCACAATGCTGAGAGTTTCACACAGACAAAAGACCTGTCCTTGGCCACCCCAGGCTTTCTTGCCCCTTCGTTGCTATTTACCTTGGAGAATGTTTTGTCATTTTGGAGAGAAGCTTCTGCGTCTTTCAGGGAATTTTCTGTGTCTCCAAGTTTAAGGTAACATTTTGAGCGGGCAACCAGACAGTGCTTGTCGCCTGGTCGTAGCTGCAGCGCCTGGAACGCAGGGGACGTGGATGCACATTCGGGAAGCACGTAAGCACATGTATTTGATGCGACCTGCTCCAGGCCTACATGGATCTTGGTGCCCCCTCCCCAGGCCCCGTCCCCTGGTGGTGCCACCTCCATGTGACCCTGGTGCCCCCTCCCCAGGCCCCGTCCCCTCGTGGTGCCACCTCCATGTGACCCTGGTGCCCCCTCCCCAGGCCCCGTCCCCTCGTGGTGCCACCTCCATGTGACCCTGGTGCCCCCTCCCCAGGCCCCGCCCCCTCGCGGTTGCCCCCGTCCCCCGGGCAGACCCCCCACCTTGGTGAAGCAGGGCAGCGCCTTGCCGTGCTCGCCCCGCCGGACCAGCAGCGTCCCCTCGGCCACGAAGCTGGGGAAGGTGCCGGTCGGCACCTCCGCCCCCGCCTCCCCCATCCGCCCGGCCCGGCCCGGCCCGGCTCGCCGCGCCGCCGCCGCCTGGCAACCGCTGCCTGGCAACGGCCGGCTTCCGGCGCGGCGCCCCGCCCACGGCCGTGTCGTCACGCGCCTCGCCCCGCCCCGCCGTGGTTTGGGCGCCCCCTGGCGCCGCGGCGCGACCCCCGCTCCGAGCCCGGCCGGCCGGCGTGGTTTGGGGACCGTCCCGCCCCCTGTCCCCCCGGCCGGCGTGGTTTGGGGACCGTCCCGCCCCCTGTCCCCCCGGCCGGCGTGGTTTGGGGACCGTCCCGCCCCCTGTCCCCCCGGCCGGCGTGGTTTGGGGACCGTCCCGCCCCCTGTCCCCCCGGCCAACGTGGTTTGGGGACCGTCCTGCCCCATGTCCCCCCGGCCAACGTGCTTTGGGGACCGTCCCGCCCCATATCTCCCCAGCCAACGTTGTTTGGGGACCGTCCTGCCCCATGTCCCCCCGGCCAGTGTGGTTTGGGGACCATCCTGCCCCATGTCTCCTTAGCCAGAGTGCTTTGGGGACCGTCCCCTTGGCTCATGTGAGCTGAACTGGGATTGCTGCGTTTCCTCCAAATGTCAGTAAATAGGCGTCGTGCTGCATTTAGATACTGACTGTAACAGCGTGTTGGCAGCGCGTGTTTTCTGCAGAAATTCCTGCGAAGTCGCGGTAGTTTTCCTCGAGCGCTGCTGTAGCCAGCTCACTCACAGCGACGGCTGTGCCTGCTCGTATTTCCTCTCTTCTTTTTTTAACTTTCTCTTGACTGTTTACAAATATTTGCTGAACACTTGCATTCAGAACATTTCAGGATGAGGCATTAGCTGGTAGCTTGTTATCCCCTGTTGTGTACTTAGACTAAAGTTTCTCTGTTTAAGATCTTCAGGCCGGCTTGTTCACGGCTTGCAGTGTGGCACAGTTTAATCCTATGTTTATCAATGAGGTGGCACAAAAAGAGGTTTTGCTGCTTTGGGATTAGGCACTTTCATCTTGCATTAGGGATAAGTGTGGCGCAGGTGGGTGGCGGTGGGAGGAGAGGTGGGTGGAGGAAAGGTTGCGCATTGCTTTGGAGAGAAGAAAATGCATATTTTGAGCCAAAATGAGCGTGGACTCTAGTCACTCAGGGTGTTGTATGCTGGGTGCTTACAGTGCCTTTCATTTAGTCTTTCCTGACCCAACTTGTCTGGCTATAGAGGATCTGGCATTTGTTCGGCTTTTGTTCGCACAACTGCATTTCCAAACTCCTGCGCTGGAGGCCCAGCCCTGAAAGCGAGGGGGTGTGGGAGGGCAGGCTAATCTTCAAACTTCGGCTTCGCAGAAAGCCATCATGTGAATGCCTCGCAGCCACGGCTGAAGTCAGGCTGGACGGGTTCCTGGGCTCGGTCAGACCGGGAGATGGTGCGTACCGCAGGGGTTCGGTGCGGGCACCCCACCGGCTGCCTGACCAAGCGCGCAGGGGGCACAAGCTGCTTCGGGACTCTGTGCTGTTTTCTGGCAGTCTGTGGTCCTGGTGGCATCACTGCAAAGCCTGATCCTCCTGGATAAATGATGGATGAGAAATTCTGC
This sequence comes from Apteryx mantelli, assembly GCF_036417845.1. Taxonomy (NCBI): domain Eukaryota; kingdom Metazoa; phylum Chordata; class Aves; order Apterygiformes; family Apterygidae; genus Apteryx; species Apteryx mantelli. The sequence goes on from NC_090005.1 coordinate 857,687, forward strand.
CGGTTCTCTCGTCCTATCAGCAAATGTTACTTTTGACTTTATTTTGGCCTTGGATAAGACCCTGCCAAGATTAATGTTTGAGGCAATTTGTTCCAGCCAAGTGACTCAGAGTGGGTGTGGTAGTGTCTGTCCTGCTCAGAAAACGCTCCTGCGTAGAGCGATTTAGAGTAAGATTTAACTTCATCACAGGGGCAGAATGCTGGATTCTGGAAAGGACGAAAGAATGAGCCGGCCGGTCCTTGCAGGGGGTGTGCAAACCCCGGCCCATCCCTCTGTGGGGCTCGGCTGGGGCAGCCGTGCAGCAGCAGGGTGATTTGCGAGGGAAGGCAGGGCAGCTCATGCATGAGCAGCGAGGCAGAAACGCCGGTTTAACCCTTGAGGGGGAGGCCAGCATGACAAATCCTCTGTCCGGGAAGAGGGAGAGAATGTGAGACAGCTTAAAACAATCTTTTGGTAATTGGTTTCCTCTGAGACTTTCCCCACTAGCACCACTGGGTGTGTCGTGTTCTCGCCCGCGAGATGGGCAGGAGCATCGTTTCTGCATCGTCCGGTCGCCGTCCTTGCAGTGACACACGCAGGCCGGTGGTAATGTTATATGTGCCTCTGTGGACCTCGCGCCTGGACCGAGGCCTTCCCCCCGCATTGCTGATTCTTGATTTGCTCACGGGTTGGAAATGCCAGGAAAAAAATCACGGGTGGTGACTCTTTCTGACTAGCAGAAGAGACGTGGTGCCTGCCATTAGAGGCCGGGGTGTTACAAGACAAATGGGGCGGCCGCGAAGGGGCAGGCAGGATGGCTGCGTTCTGTCTGAGGCCTCACAACACCCCAGAAACTTCTCTTCTCCTGTCTAATGAGTCTCCCGCTCAGGCGAGGAAGTTCTGCAAAGAGTATCCTTCGGGATCCCGCTCCAGGGCTGGTGCCTTACACCGGTGATTTCCCGTTCCCTAGCAGCACCGCTGTCTGTAGCTAAACCGCGCAGGCGCCGGGCGATAGCTCCACTCCCCCAGCGCTGGCACCGCCAGGCTTCTCTGGCTCCTGCAATCACCCCACCTCCGTGGGAGGTTTCTCAGCTCTGACCCAGCTCTGCAGAAGAAACGCCTGGCCCTGCGTCGGCATGAGGGCTCCTCTCCGCGCTGGGGGTGGGTGCCGGGTGCAGGTGCAAGCACGCAGGGCGTGAGCGAGGGGAAGAGTGGGCGGCCTGGCCCGGGGCACAGAGGCACCAGGAGGGGCAGGTGCAGGCGAGGAGGGGGAGCCGCTCCGGGGGTACCAGCCCCAGACACCTGTTTGCCAAGGGAGGGGGGGGTCCTGCAATCAGGCCCAGAGCAAGGTAGGACGTCCAGGTGGGATGCGAGACACCGATGAAGCACAGGGGGGAGGTTTTGCCTCTTGGTAGCAAAACTGCAGAGTGGCAGCTGGCCGGTGGCACAACAGTGGACAGCAGGACAGTGACTGGCTGGTGGCACTGTGGCAGGTGGTAGGCTGGTGGCACCATGGCCAGTGCCTGGGCGGTGATGGCAGGAGGTGGTGGGCTGGTGGCACCATGGCTGGTGGCAAGCTGGTGGCACTGCTGGAGGCTGGCTGGTGGCACCATGGAGGCAGCAGGCTGGTGGTGGGCTGGTGGCACCATGGCCAGTGCCTGGGCAGTGATGGCAGGAGGTGGTGGGCCAGTGGCACCGTGGTGGGCTGGTGGCACTATGGCCGGTGGCAGGCTGGTGGCACCATGGAGGCGGCAGCCTGGTGGCATGGTGGCAGTCTGATGGCGCACCATGGGCTGGTGACACCGTGCGGGCCGGTGGCAGGCGCGTGGCGGGCCGGTGGCGGGGTGCCCGCGGCCCTGGGCCCCGGCTGACGTCAGGCCGTGTTTGCCCGCGGCGCCCCGCGCCCGCCCGTCCCCGCCGGGGGGTTCAGGGCCACGGGCGGCGCCTCCCCGCGGGGGGGGCGGGGCGGCGGAGCGGAGCGGAGCGGAGGGGGCGGAACTACGACTCCCACAAGGCCGCGCGGGCGCGCCCCACCGGCGGCGGCCAATGGGCGGCGCGGGCGCCGCTCAGGCAAGGCGCACGTGGCGGCGGCGGCGGCCAATGGGCGGCGCGCGCCGCCTGCGGCCCCATGGGCCGGGGAGGCCGCGCCGCGCCGCAGCGAACAAAAGGCGGCGGCGGCAGCGGGGCCGCGCCGAGCCGAGCCGAGGTGAGTGCGGGGGCGGCGCCGCGCCGCGCCGGCGGGGGCGCCTCGGCCTCGGGGGGGCGCCGCGTGCGCGGACGGGGGTTGCTCGCCGCGGACGGGGGGCGGCGGCCCCCGTGGTCCCTCCGCAGCCTGGGCCGGGCCGGGCCGCCGCGGAGGGAAGGGGGCAGCTGCCGCCGGCGGGCGAGGGCCGGCGCTCGCTCCGCGCCGCCCGCGGACCTCAGCCCGCCGTCCCGCATCCAGGCAGCCCTTCCGTGCCGGCGCCTGCGGCCTCTTTGCCCCCCCGGGATGAAGAATCCCGTTGCGGCAGCGCTGCGGGCGGTCCCCGTCCCGGTCCCCGTCCCCTTCCCGTTCGCGCCCTCAGCCGAGCAGGAGGGCAGGTACCCTGCGTGTCTTCTGCTTTCTGCGAATGGATGTGGCGGTTTCGGGAGCTCCGAAATGGCAGGTTTCCGTCTCTTTTTTAGTTTGCTGTCTGCAAGCACCCGCTTTTTTTATTTTGTTGCCTTGAAAAGTTCTCTTCCTTTTGTATGGACTCAGTTGCTCTCTGTTAAACTGTATTTGTTATCTAGCAAAGCATCTAAAGGCTGAAAGGTCGTGTGCATCTTGAACATGTTGTCCGGAAATCTTTATATTTGCTTCGCTTCCTTGATCAGGTTTGGGACTCAGAATATCGGCCCCATTTTCCAAAGTTGCTGTTCAAACCCTGCAGAGTTTGCCATGCACCAGACCTCTGCGCGAACGCGCGGAAAGCGTGCTCTCCATCCGCAAGCTAGCTCTGCTCTTGCTGTCTTGTCCCACGCGAGGCAGGACAGTTGTGAGTGACAGCTGTCTTCTCTCATGCAATTTCACAGGGAAAGGATTGAGAGGTGTTTTCTTTTGTTTTAACCCACATGAAAGAAAAACGGTGACAGCAACAATTGAGAATCCTGCCCAGCCGTACAGGTGAGAAATACACAGCTACTGTCCATCCCCCAAGTGAAGTGGGGAGAACTTAAGCAATGGACTCGCTCAAAGCTGCAAAATAACTTGGTCTTTAAAGCTGGAGTTCCAAAAATCCCATTTCCAGCATTAGGCTCATTTGGAGCCTGTCTGCTGCTCTCCGTTAAGCAATTTAAATCAGTTCATAGTCTGCCTCTCTCCCTGGCTGCTGGTTCATTCTCAAAGGTTCTGTGTGTGCGGGGAACCTACTGCCCCCAGAGCTGCGGATTCAACCACAGTCACCACCTCAGCGAGTGATACATGGTTGTGACACACCAGAACGGTGCCAGGGATTTCATAACGCACAGCATCAGGATTTCTTGACCTGTGAGAACTGGCTGACACTTGTGGGGCCTCTGGACAGGACCTCCTCTCTGATAGAAGCAGGCACGTTTGCCAGGTGGGAGCTGACGTAACCTCTCACGCTGCTGTGGGCTGGAAATATTGGCTGATCTTGGACTGTGTTAATAAATGACCTGGGATAGAGAAGGAAGGTTGCTTTACAGTGTAATTCTGTTGACATAATTCTCAGGAGGGAGGGTGTGAAATCTTTACTGAAAAGGGAGTGCTCATACTGAAGAGGGGTATGACTGGAGTTGAGCGTGGCACTGACCAAAGTGTGATCTAGATCTAAGTAAATTCCTTGTACGTGCACCCTGCTCTGAGTGCCCTGAGGGTTTGGGGTGGGGGAGCACCTCAGTGCTGTAGTTGCATCCATGGAAGCAGATGTTACGAACATGAACTGGTGAAGCTCATGCAGTTTTACCTCTGTGACCAGAGAGTGTTTAAAGAAGCACAAACTAGCTCAGTGTCTTTATTTTTTTTTCCCAGAACCAATTGTATTTTCACCGAGTAGTGCTACATCATGCTATTTCTCTTTATACAGTCAAGGAGACTTTACCCTGATTCCGTTGTCAAGACTGCCTTCTCTGGTTTCCCTATCTCTCTCTCTTTTTTTTTTTTTTTTGGATTGTATTTGTTTTCCTTTAGCTAGTCCCTGATATACTAGGGCAGATGTATCAGTTGTGTCACAGCAAACACAACAGCATCAACCCTTTTAATCCTTGTCTAGCTTGCCACCATCACACCAAGTATCTTTCTTTTGTTAATCCACTTGAGAAACTTTGCCCAAGAACAATCTTCTTGGCATACTTGACAGGTGACATTTTGGGGAAGCAAATGCTTCTGAGCCCTAGGACATGTAACCTATTTCTCTTGCATGCTCTGGACTTGCTAGTGAGGGCTGGGAAGAGGAAAAAAAAAAAGGTGCTTTTTTAGATAAATAGCTATGGATGATTACATAAAGTCAGTTTGTTGCAGGGAAGCTGTTTGTTTTTGTTTTAGAGCAATTAGCAAATGTAACGCAACTAATTCACAGAAATCGGTGAGGCTTCCGGAAGTAACTTATTCTTACAGCAGTGATCCATCTGTCAAAACAGTCGAGGTATGTGACATCCATTTAACAGAGCTCCTTGCCTCTGCTTAAGAAGTAGTTAAGGACAGCATCCTCCAAGGACAAGAACAGCCCATGTAACTTGGGTTAACTTCAGAGCTGACCCTGCTTTGAGGCTGGATTAGCTGATCACCTGAGCTCCCTTCCAACCTGAGTTGTTATGTGATCCTATGATCAATTGCATTTTAACAGAAAAGTTCATGGCACATTCTGTAGCAAAGTCTGGACCAAATGCTTTAAGTGACAGTAGATTGTCCTTTGCTCTGCATGTTTGGCCAGGGACTAATTGTGTTTCCATCATGCACCCTTCAAAGGAAAAGATGGGGTAATTTCTAATAACTGGATCTAAAGGGTTGCGATAGTGCAAGTACAGTACAGAACTCATAGAATAACCAGCAAACCATCTTAGGCAGACAAAGAGGTATATTATAGGTTAGAAATCTGTTAATTTTACCTGCCCCTATCCAAAACCTTGTGCAGCAGAGGAGTTGCATTTGGAGCTGACTGGAAATGGTGTTTTGTGTTGCTAACAAGAATCTACCATTGTACACAGAGTTCACAAGATTTGGGGCCTGAAGTCGTAAGACAATTGCAGTTCATAGTTTTACTTAATGAATCATGAACAGTGCAGTGTCTGTCAGTGAATGGATCAGTAGAAGAAGAGAACATTGTGCTATAGTTTGTATTTGTTAAGGAGAAAGGGAATTGCGTGGGGTTTTTTTGTTCCCCCCCGCTCCATTTTCCTCTAGAGGTGCATCAACTGCTCTCATTGGCGCATTGGTTGGTACTGCAGGTGCTCAGTGTGGCAGAAAATAAGATCATCTGTGACAGATGTGAGTCCTAGTCTGCCTCATTCTTGGGAAACAGCGAAGATCTCTGCTCTTTCTGTTCTGTGTTGACCTACAGTCAGTGCTCTTGCTCAGTGTTTGCAGAAGAACAGATGCAACCAGTTAATGGAGTCTGCTCTGATTATGCCTCCCTGCTTGGGACCTGCACGAGCACACAGAGCTAGGAATTGCTGATGCCCTATGGATTTTTTCTGCTGATCTCTTTAGCTTAACAGTTCAGTAGACTGAAGCATTTGTTCTGGGCTGTCTCTATCCCATGGGAATGGCAGGGTAGGAGCAGCTGTAGAACTGAGTAAGGGACATGATTAAAGACTTGCTAATGTATAGGAAATGTCTCAGTGAAACATAGGAAAATAAGGGCAGAACAGCCTCAATCCTTCTGGTCTGTTGCCATGGGACAGTTCACATCACACCAGGATTTTGTCATTTTTCATCTGTTCCTATTGTAATAATCCTCTAGGTTTTCTTTCTTTACCCCAGTAGTGTTATTGCAAAAATGAGGTGATGAAATCGGGAGAGAAAGTAAGAGAGCAGCAGAATGTAGATGGAATAAAGCAGGCCATTAAGGTTTCTGTGAGATGAGTGACTTTGCAGTGCCTTGCTGTGTGGGAATGTCCATGTGCTTTGTGTCCCTCAGGTTTAAGCAGTCCCATTTATGTCACTGTTATTCCAACTGTTGTTTTTTTTTTTTTTTTTTTTTTTTACTGCTTTTAATAAGACTGTGAGTGTTCTCCTGGGTCGCTGAGTCCAGTTTCCTGCAGTTGCAGACACTTGCATCACGGTCATTGGCATAACTACCATGAGCCTGATTGTTTTAATTTGCAGATGCGGATTGAAAATCTGTAATGTCGTTCAAGGGCTCTATGTCACCTCAGAGAAATACAGAATACTTTTTTTGTTGTTAAGAAATGCATTTGCCATTTTTGTCACCTTCCTTTATCCATCTGCTTTTACTGCAGTGAAATGTGACACTGTTTTTCTCTGGGACTGGCCTTTAGCATATTGTAGAGTAGGCAGTTGATGGACTTCTAAGGGCTTTGAAAGCAAAGGTATTCCAGATACCTGCTGGTATTTATTTTGTCTGGTAGGAAACCTGGGAGGGGGAGTAGCTCCTAGAAACAGCATTTCTTAAAAGCAAAAATTATAGTGGAAAGTTTTGAGCAGTATGGTACAGATTATTTAGTATAGTGTGCATCTGTGCTGCTGTGAAGACGAGGTAGCAGAGTGGTATTTGAGGGAATCAGATGTGTCTGAGCATGTTGCAGAAAAGGTTATGTGGTATTTTTTTTCTTGTTTTACAGCTTTGCCAGCTGCTAGCCCAATATACAGCCACTATTATGGCTTTGGATAGCTTTTATCTGTAGCTTGTCTGTGGTTGACCATATAATAAATCTGTATGCCTTCGGTCAGAGAAGCTGGTATATTCCTTTTGGTAATACTATCTGCTGCGCAGACAGTGCCTCATAATTCAGGGAGAAAAAAGCTGCCTCAGAATGATGTCATGAAACCAATCTGCAATTAGCAAGGGGTAGGTGCAAACTATTTCTTCAAATCAACCTGTGATTCTTCTTACAGTCTGATGCAGTGAACTCTAGCTGGTCCCTAGCAGTTCAGCTATTCTGTCTGCCTCTTGCAGCTTCCTTGCTAATAAGGATTCAGCAGTCAAAACAACTATGCTAATATTCTAATTTTTAATGCAGGCTACAACACAGCTTATACTCCTGCAGTTCTATGGCATCTGCAGAGCAGAGAGAGGCAGAAAATTGCACTTGGCGCTAAAGGCAACAGATGGGATTCTGTACAGCAAATATCCAGTCGCTTCTGAAGCACAGAAGCCATGTCTGAAACCCATTCCGCGCACAGGTAGTCTGCTAGCTCCCTTCTGATGTGCCTGGCCATTCCTGCATACCTGTTGCAGATTGCTTCCCCTTGAGACTGTTGTGTATTATGCCCCAGCTAGTTCACTCCCCTCTCCTCTTCCAAACAAAATTCCTATCCTTCTAGAAAGCCATGCTGGCTTAACACTGAGAAGAGATGACCATTCGTCCTGCTTCAGTGTCCATGCTTGGCTTACAAACAGAGTTTGTTGCAGCCTACTGAAGATGGTTATGCAGTAAGCCTTCAACTAAAACTGTTTGAGGTTAATCCACTGGTACCTAGCATTTCCACTTCACTGGCTGTAGTTCCTTTTCCAGTACATGCTGCTGTTATCGTTTTTATCCCGATAGCAGTGTATAAACCCTCACCTTGAGATAACTACACAATCTCAATGTCAACATGTCCCCTGTAATTAAGGACATCCAATAGAAGCTGTAGATTGCTTCTAAAGCTACTGCAGAATGGCTGTGTGTAGCCCCAGGACCTGACATAATTCAATGACTGCCAATATTTTTCTGAGACGACTCTACTCCCACGGCACCTCTGAAAAGCAACATATATATTTTTAGGAATTTCCCTTAATGAGCAAATGAAACTAACACAGCAGCCTCAGCGCAGCATTTGTGTGGGCTGTTATGTTAAATGGGGCTGCATGCGAGGACTGAATGGGGTGCAGATGTGAGAAATGTATCTGGATTTTCTTCCAGCTCTGTTACTGTCTCACTGTGTGAATCTGGCAAGTTCATTTATGTACAAAGGGAAGTGTATCTATGTCCTCTTCCAGCCTTTGCTATATGTTTGTTTTCTAGATCTTGAGCAGCTGGAGATGTCAGTTCTTACCACTTACCTGTACTGTGCCCAGCATGATGGGACACGTATCTTGCTTTGTAGGGCCAGACAAACAAAATGTGCTTCGTCTCCTTTGGCTTGTTCATCAGAGCTCCTCTCTCCTTGGGCTGTGTTGACTTCAGCACTGGGGTAATAAAAACAAAGTGGGGTTATTTTTAGCAGACTAAAATTAGGTGCAAGAGTTTATAGGGGCAAGGGGGAGTTTTCAACTATATGGAGAAAGATAAGATGCTTAAACATTGCTTGATGCTTTTTAGAGGTTGGGTGAAATTGGAAGCTGCACTTAATCAAAATGTTGAAGTTGTATGTACAATAAATTACTTCTCTGAAAGCAGGAACACTGGTTTTGAGCATCTCATGCCATTTCTGTAGCTTCTCCTTTTCTATTTTAACACTTGAAATGCACTTGAAAAAATGGTGGCAGCAAATATGACTGCCAGTTTTTAGGCCCAGTTAACTGCTTTCAATGATAGTACTTAGTCCAACCTATTTCATTCCAGAGTCATACAGAGAATGCAACCTGCCCTCACCCCCTTTTTTCCATGGAATAAATGCTTTATCTATTAAAGTCTTTCTTTCTGCCCTAGGGAAAAAGGTCTTTATTTCTAATGCTCGCTAATTATTCCCTGGCATATTGTGTGCTTGCTTATGAGATTGAAGATGAATAACCCAGTTGATTACTAGTGGTTATTACCCAGAAGGCGGTACAAGAAATAAGTATGTGATCTTTAACTGTTTCCCTTTGTGGGTCTGAAGTGGAGTAGCTATCTTCTGATAGCACGGCTAATTAAAGTCAGCCTTCACTTGTCCAAATACTCTGCTGTCCAGGTTGTCAGATGGAATCTGAGGAACTCTTCTCTTCTGTGGTTGTGCCTTTCTGCTTTGCAGTTCTCCCTGAACCCATCCTGAGTATGCTTTCATGTCTCCTGCCACCCTGGCTGTGCCTGGGGGGACAGTGACGTGGTCTCCAGTCGGTCAGGTTTCAGCCTAAGCCACTGCTTGAACCACTTGTCAGCAGTCTGACGCCTTGGAAAAATCAGATCCACTTGCTGGCCTGTTGCTGGTCATAAGACTCGGATCTGATGTCTGACACATGCAGATAGGTTCACTAGGGTGAAATATTCTTTCAAATAAATGTTTACTGCAGTTAAATAACTGAAGGCCATCTCTTCGAAAGGTGACAAATCAGAATTTTTCAACATCTTGCTCTGTTTTCACAATTCTTCAAAAAACCCTGTCTTAACATAGTTTTCCTATGTGGTGTCAAGAATCTTACTTTATAGATTGTGAAGCTCTCAGGACACTTCCATCCTGAAACAAAAACTAGGATGTAAATGTCCTTTTTTGTTTGTTTTTTTTTGATAATATTGGCAACTCTTTAAATAAATAAATAAAAATATATATATATTTGGGGGATTGTTAATCTGCTTGTAGTCAAGCTCAAAGAGGTACAGACTGGAAATGTGGCATGCCATGAGAAAATAAGTGGGAGGGAGGGTTTTCCATTCTGTTGCCTTGTCACTCCCTCGTAGTGAACTAGAAGAAATGGTAGGTGTATTGCATACAGAGCTCAAGAGCAAACCTGAGCTGCTGGGTAGTTTGAGGCAAGTTGTCTTAGCCGAGCGTTCCCAAAGGTGTGAGGGGAGGCTCAGAGTTGGTGGGCAAAAAAGGCAGGCGGGCTTGGTAAAAGTGCAGTGGTGGTGGGGCAAGCTGCAAGGACTGTGCCTCTCCCTGCAGGCAAGACTGGACTGAAGTAGAGTTCAGGGTAGCTGGCTGGGGTGGAGGTTTTGAGCAGTGCAGGATACTCCTCCTTGATCAGGTGAATTTTATAGGCTTATTTAAAATGGTGAAACACAGCCCAGGTTCTGTATTCGTTTTGTATTTGCACTGAAGTAGGTGAACGGGAGTTATTTGCGAGAACCGTGCTCTCTTCCCGAGTACCTCTTAATGAATTGCTTTGCAATCCAGACTAGGTAGCCATGTCAGCCAAGGCCATCTCTGAACAGACTGGGAAGGAGTTCTTGTATAAGTATATCTGCACATCCTCTGCTATCCAGAACCGCTTCAAGTATGCCCGTGTCACCCCAGACACTGACTGGGCGCGACTCACCCAGGACCACCCGTGGCTTCTGAGCGAGGTAAGGAGAGGGACTTGCCTTCCTGTAGTGGCTGAGCCCTGACAAACCTCTGCGCGCCCAAGCTGCTCTCTGTCAGGCGGGGCCGGTTGTGCTGCGGCGGGTTGCGTGCAGAACGACGTGCTCTGGCACCTTCCTGAAGGACCAGTAGTCGTTTCTACTCTGCAACGTTCATTTGCAACACCGATGAAGAAACAGACCTTACTTCAGGGCTGTTGTATCGCCTTCCAAGGGGCCCGATTGTAAAATTCACTTGAGGACTTAGCGAAATACATAAGCAGAGATGTTTGCAAGCTAGAAGCTGCTGATAACCACAAAGAAGGTAGTCCAGGCTAATTCAGCCACATGCTCTTAAGATGTCAGTCGGTGTTCTCAAACCCTTATCTTCTGAACTCATGGAGTGCCGCCTCCTGGTCCAGCTTTGACTTTTTTTTTTTTTTTTTAACTTCCCTCTCCAGTTAGTATACTACTTAGATTTCCTAAGTCCAAACACAATGTCAGGTAAAACCTTTATTTTTGCTTTTCTCCCTGAGATCTTTTATTTCTCCTTGTGCTTCATAGCCATGCATTTTCTGCAGAGAACATATCTCCAGAGCTCCTTTTATTAGCTGTCCAACCTGGCACCTTTCCAGTGGTTAATTATATTAAGTCACTGCTTAGCAGAACAGGAATGTTTCACAGTCTTTTACTTACTGATTGATAGAAGCTTTACAGTAAGTAATTTAAATTCTCCCACTCAGCTGCAAGAGTTGGTTGCTGGAAAATATCAGTAGAGCTTCTAAAAAGATTGCAGAAAACCAGAAGAGAGCAAGGACAGTATCCAGCCTTTAAGGCAAACTCCTGGATTGTCAGAAGGGCTGCAGTGTCCCCTCAGCAGACAGATCGCTATCCCTGTGTTCTGTGCTGCAACACGTTATGTTTTGGCTCTGTACTGTAAGTTACAAAAGTTCCAGGATTTAACCAGCTGTGAGGGAGAGCAGCACCCATTTCTCAGCAAAAGTGGTATTTGCAAGCTAGGGAAAGTGTTTATCTAGGTACATTTTTTTGTAGGTACCTACAAAAAGAGTCAATGACAGTCGGCTACAATACAGTAGCCTTGTAATAGGTGCGTGATCCTTGGCTCTAGCTGGTCTCATGTGTAGAGTATGTACTCGTAAGCAGCTGACTGTGTGCTCGTGGCTGGCTTTCCATGTCTCTGTAGCGATTTCTCCTTGTGAGCCTCCGCTTACAGAGCGATATTAATTTCATGATGTATCTTACAAAAATGGTTTGCAAAACTGAACACTGTTCAGTGTGAGTTCTCACAGAAAGGGGGTAGGTAAACACAATCTTCTTAACACTTGCATTGAAAGAGTTGTTGTCAGAGTTCGTCCAGGAAAGCAGAACAAACTGTCAGCTTGGGCTGTGCTGATATACAGTCACCTCTGAGCAGAAATAAGGCCTCTTCTTGAAGCACAGAGCAAAAAACTGCAGACATGTTGTACCAAGAGATGCATTTGCTTAACAACTGTAGCACATTAGGCACCAGCCAAGAGATTACAGCAAACGTCCTCACAGAGGTTCTTTAGAGAATTTACTTAAATTTTAGTTTCACCATCTGCAGGGAATCTAACCAAAATCACTTTCTTAATCCCTTTTGCACAATATTGCAGCGTCTAGTGGTGAAGCCAGATCAGCTAATAAAACGGCGTGGGAAGCTTGGACTGGTTGGAATTAACTTCACTCTAGATCAGGTGAAGGTTTGGCTGAAACAGCGTCTGGGCAAAGAAACCACAGTGAGTACTAGCCACAAATGGCAACAAAAACTTGAGGACTTTTGTGTTGTCTTTTCTGTCTGCTTGCATCTTAGGATCCTGGTGCACAGGTATTTCTTTTGCCCATATTAGTGTAAAAGGCATGTTATGCTGATGCCAAAGCAAGTGAGAAATGGTCTCACAAATGAATTTCCTGTTGGTAAATGAGCACTGTTTAATGATGCACCCTGTTAATTTAGTGCCTCCAGTTAGCATCCACTGCCACGTGCGCCGTGTAGGGCTTGTGCAGTGGGAGCTCAGCGGGAATTAGTACCATTTTGAAAATCTGTTTCACTTGGGAGACAGCAGTTAATAGCTCAAATGCTGTCTTTAACTAGAATAGCTGCTTCACATTAATACCCAAGACAGATATAACAAGACAAGTATAAAAGCTGTCATAAAATTGTCCTCTCATTGTAGCCAGCCAGTATGTTTTGGCTGATGACCGAGTGTTATTTCAAGTCCTTATTTTAACTTGGTGCTGGCTTGGAATATTTATTCTTCTGGGAATGCTACTGCAATGCTAATGATAAAGAAATGCCTGCCACCCCAACTGCTGTGTTTCGGGAGCTGATGGAGCTTTGTTGCCTCAAGGAGACTGATGCTTTGCCCCTGTTGTGATTGATATGCTGCTGGCTCCAGCGCCGAGCTGTGCAGCCGAGCCAGCGAGGCTTGTCTGAAGGCCGTTATGAAACAGCATCTTGTGGGCCTGCCCATCAGGAAAATGGTGGATGTTGAAATAACTGCTGAGCATAACCATATCTAAAGGAAAGACTGTGCCAAGGACTTGGGACAGTCTATTATATTGGCTCCCAAAGCAGTGTCTTCAGGAGCAGAGTATCTATCATTGCCTACGAAGGAGTGTCCCTTCAGCCAGGAAACTTGGTTTTGGATAGCAGGAAAGCACCCACGCAGCACAGCTCCTAGGCCCTGGCCGGAGCTGTCTGCCCCTGCAGGGAAGAAGCTAAAGGGTTTTCCATGCTCACTGACACCGATTCCAGGGTGACTGCTGGGCACAGGCCTCTGCTTCTGCCACTCGCTGTCTAGCTCAGGATTTCTCTTGGTTGTTTTTTCAGAGCTCCAGGTAGAAGCTCCAGTTCAGTGCTTGTACTTCAATGCCAAAATGATCTGGGGACTTGGTCTCTCAAGTGCTGACTGCTGTCTGCCCTGTCAGCCCAGCACATCAGCTGCTGTCCTTTGCTGGGAAAATGGGTCATGGCCTGTGCTGGCAGCCTGTCACTCAGCGCTTGTCTGAAGGTGAAGCAGCACCAGTGTTTTCCTGTGCTCCAGGCTGACAGAGCAGTTGCAACAGAACAGCCCGGAGCCAACAAAACAAGAACTGGCTGTTCTGCTAATCAAACCCTCAGGAAACTGCCTGTTCCCTGAGTCCACCAAGAAAATTTTGGATCTCTTTCTCTTCCTCCAGTAGTCCTGTGAGTGTGGTGGTGTGTAGCGTCTGCTAGTTGCAGGGCTCAAGCAGTTGCATTTCAGCCTGCGCTAAGCAGTGTCTCTGTAAAGACCCCACCTGGGACAGGAGATGGTGAAGAGCTGTTCTGCTGTAATTCTGACAGCCGGCTGCCCTGTTAGGAAAGGGGAAGGTGCACTTTGCAGTTTACATGAGTTAGTAAAATATCCTGGAGTGCAGGGGCTAGTAGAGCACTGTGTGTGGCAGCAGCAGAACTTGCTGCTGTGCTGGTTCCTAGGATATGTGTTGCAGAGATGCTTGGGAGAAAATGATTTTAGTCAGAGCAGTGTTAATTAAGTCTTGAAGCTTGCCTTATGCTGTCATAAATGCAGATATTGGACAAGCATTTATTGGTGTCTGTCTTGTTTTCTGCCTACAGATTGCTAATGCTAAGGGAGTCCTGAAGAATTTTCTGATTGAGCCCTTCGTCCCCCACAGACAGGTTCGTATACCAATTAGAGCATAAAAAAGTGCTTTTAAATCTTTTCTGACTTGCATGTTGCTCAGGCAGATTGATGTAGTGGAGAAAGCAGAGGCCTGGGAGCGTGCCATTAAGCTGACAGTGCTGGCGCACGTTGTCAGAGCTGCATGGAGGTGCAGCGTTAGTCCCTGCGAAGAGTTGTTAGTAATTGTGTTGGTTGCTCTTACTCTCTGCTGGGAGGAGGTTTGCAGTGGTGCAGATCACAGGAGAAGGACCCAGTCGCTAGGGAAAAGGCAGCTTACTGCTCCTTGAATCTGGTGCTCCCGTGTGTAAGGAGCAAACTGCTGATGTGAGATGTCTCAGTCTGCGCTAGTGACATCTTCATCCTCTGTCATGGCTTTGGGGAAGGGATAATTACCTAAGATGTAGGCGCTTTCACTGTGCCCAGGAAAGGACCATGCTGGCAGCTGAACTAGAGTCTGAGGTTTGTAATTCAGTTGGGTAAGACAGGAGCGTTGTTTGGGGGGGGGGGGGGGGGTTGTTTGTTTGTTTTCTTCCTAGAAGTGCAACGTGCTGCCCCCTGGCAGGTTTTACCAGGATGAAGCATTCTGGGCCCTGCCACTCTCCCTCCCAAGCCACCACTGCCTGTTCAATTGTGGGGAGCGCCTGGGCCATTCCAATGCTACTCATCCTTGGAAAGCTTAGTAGTGTGCTCTGTTGCCTCTTCCCTAGCAGTCTGACCACTGACCTGAGCGCTGCTTCTTCAGGGTGTTTGCTAGGTGTGACTTACTAATGTTTGTGCCTGGGTCTGTGCTGCAGGAAGAAGAGTTCTATGTGTGCATATATGCTGCCCGCGAGGGAGACTATGTACTCTTCCACCACGAAGGGGGTGTGGATGTGGGAGACGTTGATGCCAAAGCTCAGAAGCTGCTCGTGGGGGTGGATGAAAAGCTGAATGAATCTGATGTAAAGAAACATCTCCTGCAGCATGCACCAGCAAATAAGAAAGAGTAAGTACGGATGTCCAGTACCCGTGCCTGCTCTGTGCACCGCCAGTTGCTCAGAAGCTTCCCCCCCCCTTTTTTTTTTTAAGTGCAACTTCCTTTCACACTATTTCACCCTAACAGTCACTCTTCTAACCTTTTCATTGCTCTCAAGAACATGCCATGCGTCCTAAATTCAAGTTCTTTGACATTATCTGAGCCTCTTGGAAAACCGAAAACAAGTGTTGGTAGCACTTTGAGCCTTCACTTGACAGGAGCACTCTTCTCAGTCTAGTAAAGCCTTGACCTGTGTGATGTCAGAGACATGTATAGAATTTTGATCCTTCATGCCAGGATAGAAGTTTCCTTTTTTTTAGTAGAAATGGTAATATGATGTGAATCTGGTTGCTAATTCAGAAATGTATTGTGCCTTACCCTGACTTAGCTACTTCTAAGAAAATATTCTCTTGATGTTCCTAAGCTTACTGCAAATTGATCTGTAGGTCTCAAAACTTCTTCTGCATCTCCTTTAATTAAATGCCTATAGCTACTTATGAGTCATGACTGGCATTGTTTGGCAATAAAAGGCTGAAGTATCCTGTCACTAATGCAGTTTGTTCCAGTCTCTTCCCCATCCCACCTAATGAAGCTTAGATCTGACAAAGATGCATGTCTGACATTAAGAAACAAAGATACATTTCTGTCTCTCTGAGATTAAATAGACTGAACATCCATACGATAGCTGTGAGCAACTGTGTTCTCAGGAGTTTGGTGGAGTATAATTAAGATGAGTCATCAAGGTCGTCTTTTCCTTGAGTCATCACGTAGGCTTCTTCCAGAGAAGATGAATGAGAAAGAATGAAATAAATTGATACAGACTGGATTTGCTGTTGGCCGCTAATATAAATGGAGCAGAGCAGGCTGTATTTTATATTTGGCTGTTTTAATGAATCTGTGTTTAACTTTTTTTTTTTTTCCCTTCAGTATCTTGGCTAGCTTCATCTCTGGCCTGTTCAACCTTTATGAAGATCTGTATTTCACGTACCTCGAGATCAATCCATTAGGTAATTGATGTTTTTTGGAGCCCAGATGCAGGACTTCCTGTTCATCTGTTTTAAAATATTGAAATACGTATTTTACTCTTCTGTGGTTTATGTAGTTCACAACAGTATTAGGTGGTGCCTGCAAAAGAAGTACAAAAGTGGCTGTGATGCCTCCTGCAGTTTTTAGTTACATGAATCCAAAACGGGGACAGTTAGGAGGTGCTGTTCTCTGCTATCTAATTTCCTGGCATAAGCAAAAATTTCTGATACTGTGGTTGAGTCAGAACTGAAAAACACCAAAATTGCTTTGTTGGATCAGAACAAAACAGCATCTGAGCTTGAGCCTGGTCCATGACTGTGGTCAAAAGTTGATTCTTAAGGGACTTCTCTGGGTTTGGTAAGCATAACTAAATAACGAAGGTGGAGGTAGGGGAACAAATGTGATCTAGCTTTTGTAACGATCTCTGTATGGTATCAAATTTTATGAGCAAATCCATAATGTTTGCCTTTGTACAAAACGCAGCTAAGTCTGATATTTCTCAAATGCAGTTGTGACTCAAGATGGTGTCTACATCCTTGATTTGGCTGCGAAGATTGATGCGACTGCTGACTACATCTGTAAAGTGAAATGGGGGGATGTGGAATTCCCCCCTCCCTTTGGCAGGGAAGCCTACCCAGAGGCAAGTAAACAACCCGCTCGGGCCCAAATCCCTCTGCTGACTACAAAGATCAATTCCTCATTGCTGTATGTGCGTGACACTGAGGTTATCCTCTCTCTCATAGGGTTTTGTTGCTTTGTTTCAAGAACCTTGCTGCTGTTATCCACAAAGAGAACAGAGAGCTTGGGCAAACCTGTGTAGTACTAGTATTTCTCATAATAGCATTTTGAACTGCAATTACTTGCCATCTTTGTTTGGATCTTCTTTGAATTCTCTTTCATTTAGAACTCTGACTTTTCTTTTTAAATAGGCACTTATAATTAACTTCATTGAATTATGTGCTAGAAGCTCTGCACTTGTAAAGTCATCTTTATATAGTTCTTGCTTGCATTACTTCCCTGTCAGCATTATTATTTTGGGGGGAACACTGGTTGTTGGCAGGCTTGTGGGGCTGATACTTCCTCAGTGTTTTAGTTTAATTCCTGAGAGCAGGGTACCAGTTGTGTGCAAAAGCTATATCTGAGTGTTAATCCAAGTAATATACTCCCAACAATCAAGCTTTGAAGAAAAAAGTTAAGATGTTAATCCACCTGTTGTCCTAGAAAGTGAAAAATGAGGAGAGGCCTGAAGGCAAGCTTTATTTATTTTAAAGTTCAGAAGTGCCCATTCTCTCTCAGAATTACCCGGGCTTGTACTGCTAGTCACATAGACGCTGCTTCGTGCATAGGCTCCCAGCAGCTTCAGACTGTTGGAAGCAAAGCTCTTTCCTTAATTGTGCTGGTACTTACTTCAGGTGACTGTTCCGCTGTCTCCAGAAGGGTTTTTGTCCTTCTGATTTTTTCATTTTAATAATTATAATTATGCTTAAATTGGGGAAGGTTTCTGTAACATGGCCAGGAAATCCATTTAGCTATATCTCTCCATGTAGCTTGCTGGATGCCAACACTTAACTCAATTTGCTCTTTAATGGATTAGTTCAGTTTTAGTCTCTCTGAATCATCCTTCCACAAGTCACTGTGAAGGTTATTATGTCAGTGTCTTCATTGAGAATTTTAATGAACTCCCAATAAAGTGCTTCAACAGGCAAGCACACTGTGGGACAAGAACACCACGTTGAGCCAAATGACAGCTCTCTTGGTGATTACATTCCTGGCTACAGCACAGCCAGAGAGTGTAGCCTTGGGTGTGTTGATTTTAAATTTCCTCTGGCCTCAGGCTGCAGACAAGGTCAGAACAAGACTTTTCAATTTGGAGACATTTGATTCAGGGAAGGGAGACAGCCTTTTTCTTGTGACTCTGGTATGTGGAGCCATGAAAGCTGGGAGCTTCCAAGAGCTTCTGAGCAGTGGTGGCAAAGACCATTTTTCTGTTACTTCAGAGCCTGATAAAATGGAAAGGGCAGTGCAGTGCAGCTTAGTGAAACATAACCAGTAGCCAGCTGCATTTTCGAATTCTTTCATGTGCAAACAGGAAAACTCGGCTTCTGGATCTGCCGCCTACAAATGAAGTTATTTCAAATTCATTTATAGCAATCACTTGTGACTTCACCTGGGACAAGCAAGGAACAAGCCAGCAGAACAGTGGGAAACATGCCTTGTAGAAACAACAAGTATTCTTTGGAGGGTATGATCTTGCCAAACAAGAATCAGAATTTGAGTGTATGCTCAGGTTGATTTTCCCCTTTGAGTTTGTTCCAGAGGGAATGCTGCAAGCTGTCTCTATCCAGTCTGATTTCAGTGTTCTGTCTTGGAGGACATGTAACGCAATCAGTCCTGGACCCTGAGAGATGAGTTGGGTCTCCTTCCCTTACGAAAATTGCATTTGTAATTCCAATTGCAATCAAGGGGAGATGTGGTAGCTCTACACCTCTGGAAGTTGGGCCCAGCATCCCTAACCCTTTGGTTCCAAAAAGAGGATGCAGTAATTGGCCAGACGGAAGGACAGAAGGAATTTTAAATACTATGTTCTGCTCTGTCTGCAGGAAGCCTACATTGCTGACCTGGATGCAAAGAGTGGAGCCAGCCTGAAACTTACTATTCTCAATCCCAAAGGCAGGATCTGGACCATGGTGGCTGGTGGTGGTGCCTCTGTGGTTTACAGGTACCAGAAACAAGGTTTACAAAGGGGGTGGTGGATTTCCAGTGCTGGGAGAAAATAATTGATGCAGCCTCTGAAATGAAGACTCACCTAAAGCAGTCTTTCCCATGTCATGACTGCTTGGGACCTATTCATAATGAGGATGCCATGCAGATTGCTTTCCAAGACATGGAATATAGTGTCCCTTAGTGATGATGATTTACTTCTGGGTGGTTGAAATATAGTGGGATTTTTTTTTTTTGACTTAAAAAGAAACAAGCCTGCTGAAGGCTGTTTATGGTAGTGCAGTTGCTGTAGCAGCCACTGAGTTCCCATCACATCTAGGAAGTATAACAGGATTAATCACAACTGGCACCCAGAGGAGAGCAGTCATCAACTCAGAAGACAGCATGACCTCTCTGTTATAGTACCCCTTTCCTAGGAATTTGGAATGCTTTATTAAGGCCTTTACAGTTACTTGAAAATTATAAGTAATCTCTTAAATGACTTTTCTTTTCTTACAGTGACACCATTTGTGACCTGGGGGGTGTGAATGAACTGGCTAACTATGGTGAATACTCAGGAGCCCCAAGTGAGCAACAAACTTATGACTATGCTAAGACTATTCTCTCCCTCATGACACGGGAGAAACACCCTGAAGGTAAGAAAGACACTGGAATTTGGACTGTAATAATTGTAATCAACTGGTCAGGAAGGGTGTATGGCTCAAAGTCATTCAGCTGTGAAGGTGCATTTAGAGGAAAAACTGAACGAATTTAGGCTGTTACTATGTTAAGACCTGCCTGGAAGAGCTTTTTAATGTGTTGCTTCCTTCTGGGTGCAATAGCAATGGGTTTCTGTTAGCTCTTGCTTCAGGGACAGGACTTGTATTTTTCCATGTCGCAAAGAATACAAATGTGGATCAAGAGATTCTTATCAGAAAACTTTTTGCGTGGTACAAAACTCTTATCCAGGCTTTGCTAAATACACCCTTTGCAAAACTGTTGGTTAGTCTGAACTACAGCACTGTTTCACTTTCTCTATGTTCTAAACTGCTTCATGATCTAAAAGTTACTCTGTTCTTAAAACAGGTTATTTTATTTGTTGTTTCTTTTCTCAGGTAAAATCCTAATCATTGGAGGCAGCATCGCTAACTTCACCAATGTGGCAGCCACTTTTAAAGTAAGTGACTATTCAATATCAGCAAGTGCCCACAGCATGCTGTCTGCAACTTTAAGCCATTCTCCACAGTTCAATCCATTTTCCTTCCCCTGCAGAGAGACCAAGTGCTAGATATATTTCTGTCTTCTCAAACTGTCTTTTGAGCACAGATTGGAGTGTGTGCTAGGGACAGAAATGGTAGAACATATTTACTGCATTGCATAAATGGTACTCTTTCCAAAGGCTCCTGGGCCTCCCACAGCAGTACAGGCTTGTCTTCAAGCACTAGGTTTGATGCTTCATCTCACACTTGGGTCAGCTGTGATGCTGTGCTAATACTGTACATCAGAGAGTGTCAGAGCCTGGCTCGAAACCTGCTTTTGCTTGCTGCCCGGTATAGGACAACAGGGACAAGAAAAGCACCCCTTGCAGCACTATTCAGGCTAAATGCATTTTCATTAGAAAATGCTGACTTGTGGGAACATGTTAGAATGATAGCAAAGAGATGGCCCTTTCCTGTAATGCAGTGTTAGAAGGAAGAAGTTAGGATGCCTCCCTTGTCCATCTTGGACAAAAGTATGAATCTTGCATTGGTTCTGCTGACAGCTCTCCTAGGGCCTTCATCATTTTAAGGCAATGCAGATGCTGAACACTTATTTCAAGTGTAGATTCTCAAGTTCCTCCTCTTTGAAAATGAGACTTCTTTTTCTGAGTTGGAAAAATGACTTTCTACTAGTTTGTGGCTTGAAGTCAAGCTGCTGTATAGCTGTCCCTCTATGGCCAGTTACGAGGATTCTCAGTGCCCGACAAACAGCATGCTGTGCTGATGCTGACAGTGCATCTCTTCCAGGAGTTCTTGAGGCAATGGGGAGGAGAGGGTAAACGTTGGGCCTCCCAACTCACCTCCCCTATATATTCCCTTCTTAGGGCATTGTGAGAGCAATTAAAGACTATCAAGGCCCTCTGAAGGAGCATGAAGTGAGGATCTTTGTGCGAAGGGGAGGCCCAAACTACCAGGAAGGACTGCGCGTCATGGGAGAAGTGGGTAAGAACCATCCAGTTCCTTAAGTTTTGTTCTCTTATCTTGTTTCTCCTGCTTTCTGATGTGCCTTTTCAAGGTTTAATAGTTGGCCTCAGCAGAAGCTCATCTTGTTCCTTTTTTCCCAAACCTGACTCTTTTTGTATGCATGTATACACAGGGAAGACCACTGGGATCCCCATCCATGTCTTTGGCACAGAGACTCACATGACTGCTATTGTGGGCATGGCACTTGGCCATCGGCCTATCCCTAATCAGCCACCTGCCGCAGCTCACACTGCCAACTTCCTCCTCAACGCCAGCGGCAGCCCTTCGGTGAGTTCTCCTGCCCCCGCTTTGTGAAAGGGGACGTAAGTGAGGAACCTTCTGAAGGGAGCTTCCCCTTTCTGAACGTGTCAGGCTTCAAGTGATAACTTCCAAAGCTTGCTGCTGTTTTTATTTCTTTAATTTTTTTCCTCTCCCCATGTTCAGGCAGTTCTAGAAATTGTTCTGGCTGCTACTGATGGTAAGGCCTTGCAGCAGTGTTTGAAAGCCACCACTGTATGAAGGAATTCCCATCTGGAAATATCCTATTAGCAGCCACCACATGTTTAGCATTTGTTCAACAAATTCATATCTGAGGTCACTGTGCGCAGGCCCTTGTCTTTCTCTTTCCAAAATGGCAATCTGTTGATTCTCATTCAGTTTCTGAAGTGGCAGATGCTGGAAGGCAGGTTTTCATTAAGACTCTAAACACAGGAACATTACTGGGAAAGACAACAATGATACTTTCTGTTCGCTGCTCAGTTGAATCTCATTATCTCACTGATGTCATTTTATTTCACATTTGATAGTAAATTGCACTCTTTTATAGGAGAAGCGCCTTTAGGTATGACAGGACACATCTTGGTCACTGTCATATTTGTACAGTCCAAATCACTAGGACAACTAAAGTGACTCTCCCTGCATGGTTCACCAGAGGGCACTCCTCATTTGTCCACCTCATTTGTGCAGAAAATGTGACACCTCAAAAACAAGAAATGAGAATGTGACTCTTGTACCTACTGGGTACATCATTGTTTAGGAGTTGTCTCTCTCACGACTGAAATGTTTCTATCCCAAAGTTAATTTTCTTTGGTTCTCTTTGGAGAATAGTATAGCCAAAGTGGCCATCTCCCCATATACACTCCAGAAAAGGCTTCCCAATCTCCATTTCTGCCACACTGTTCCTTACTGACTTGGCTTCTAAATCTTTCAGACTCCAGCACCAAGCAGAACAGCTTCCTTCTCTGAGTCCAAAGCAGATGATATTGCTCCAGCCAAGAAGGCAAAGCCAACAGCACCTCTTGGTAAGTCCAGCACTGTGAATGGTCACCAGTTCTCTTCTGCTGCAAGTTGTCAAAAGAGCATGACCTAATGCATTCTGCTCAAATGGAAAATAGGGATTTAACTGATGCCTTTTCTGGTTAGAAAGAGAAACAATTTTGTGGTAACTGTCTTTTTGTTTGTTTTGTTTTTTTGAATTCAGTTAGTGCTTTTAGAATGTTGTCACCTGGTGTGCTATTAGCTTGCTATTAGCAAGGTGAGTCAGAGTTGCCTTGGTCTGGGATGTTCCTTTCAAGGGAAAGGTGTAATTTGAGAATTCCAGCTTTCCCATCTCTCCTTATGTGAGGCCAATGGAAAATAGGTTAGAGTCTCTGGGGCGTGGTTGCTGAACTGAGGCCTGCTTTCCATTTAAATATTTGGGAGGTGTTTCTATGGGATGTTGTTGGAACTGTGTAGGTATTCACAAAGTCCTTCCTGGTATATGCATCTTCCTGGATGAACCTTCTACAAACAGTGCTGAAAACCATGTCAGTTCAGAAGGAGTCGTGACCTACTCCTCAGACACCTAGGATCTGAGGTTACTGCATTCTTTTTGTACTTAAGTGTGTAGGAAACGTCTGGCATGGTGGTTTGCAAGAGCTTTGGCAGCCTTTTGGTTGTATTTTTGGAAGCCTTATTGGGTAAGAGCACGCTTATAGGGAAGGAAAACAATAGCAAAATTGGGCAGGGAGAAAATGTGATACTGTCCTGCTCTTCTTCCCTTAAACGTGAGGAGATACTGATCTTGTTTGCAACAGTTTGACATGATGGCAGCAGGATTCAGATCCGTTTCTGGTGAAACAGATAACAAAAATCATATTGTTGTCATAACTGTGCACAGAATTTTGCATGAACAGTGCTTTAAAAATAGATTGACAAATTTGAGCCGTGGAGCTTACAGTGCAGGGAATTGTCATCTGGGCCTGAAATGCGTTTTTCTTGGGAGAAGCAAAATACTTTTGGATGGCAATTTGCAAAGCTTGATGTCCAGACATTTGGAGAGGAAGTACAGTGGAGAATGCTCCAATCTCTTTTCTGTACAAGCCAATTTTGCTGGTATTCCCCAGCTGCATTTTTTGGTATCATTTTAAAAAGAAACTGCACAGTTGAGGGTGGGTTTCAGAACTGCTTGGCACCATTGGCATGGCGTCTGTCTCATAACATAGAATCTAGCCATTTAAAAGAAAAGCTTACTGTTGTAACCTTTCCTCTGTACTTGGAGAAGAAAAAAGCATTTGATCTGGAGTCTCCTACTTTTTTAGACGTGTTGCTTTAAACAAAAGCAAACACCAAAAGCCCCGAGTGCCGTGGGGAGGAGGGAAATAATAGCACCCAGTCACCAGGTGCCCTGGTGGGCTGCTGGGGTGGCAGCAGTCAACTGTGTCATATTGTTGCATGAGTGATTCTCTCTTTAACAGATTCAGTCCCAGCTTCAAGACCTGGTCCAGGTAGGACACGTGTGACTAGCTGAATGTGTCTGGCCTTGCTGGCAGCTGACTCTTTTAGTTTTTTGTTTTTGTTGCTGTTTTCTCTCTCCAAAAGTTCGCAGTGTTGTCTGGTCCTTCCCTTCCCTCCTGCCCAGCATATGTAGTCAGCACCATACAAACTCTTTAGCTGTTTTTGAAGTGCAGATTGCATACTCCTTTGCATAAAGAGATTCGTTATTTCTGGGGGAGGGAGGGACAGGTCTCAAACAAACATTTCCCCCCCCCCCCCATAATCATTAGGGAGAAAATAGGCCTCAGCACATTGTGAAAAGCTTTGTTCTCTTGGGCGTTTTCAAAAATGAAGGGATCACTATTTCTAATAACTGGCGTTTTGTTTTAAAGGGAAGCAAAATAACACAGATGCCATGCTTATGAGCCTTGAAGGGCATAGAAAAGTCACTGAATGAACCAAATGTTCTTGTTGCCGTATCAGTTTAGCAAACCATTAAAGCTTGTGCTCAGTGAAGTTATGGGGACCTAGTGTACATTCCTGTGCTCTGTGCTGGATAAAAATGAACTGCTGAATCAGGGTCAAAGTGAAGTTTCAAGCCATTTTCCCCCTTGTGCTTTGAAATAAAGGAAGAGGGGCACAGCAGACTCTCAGATTCTTCCTTGTATGGTCTTAGGCAAATATCATCACCTTTCTGGGCCTGCACTTTCCTGTTCTTATGAATATGAACGTTACCACCTTTCAGGTACCTGCAAGAAAAACTTAAAGGCTTTTTCGATGTAGGCAAGCTTCCTAAATACAAGCCATGTGGCAGTTCATCTAAACTGTGAACGTGCAGAGTTGGAGAAAACGGTGACTGATTTATTATTAAAGGCAGGAGAACAGTATCTTGTTGAATCCTTAATGTTGTCTACCTGTGATTCAAAACCAGAAAGAAATTAGCTGTAGACCGAGTTGTGCTCAGCAGTTGGATCAGCTCAGATTAAGAAATCGGCTCAGACTTCTTAAGAGTCTTAAAACAAACTCTGCGGGGAGTCAAAGGGAGGAGCTCAACATTTTGCTGTGACAAATGATGTAAATGTACTTCAAGCAAATAGTCCATCTTCACTAGCTGAACTGTTGCCTTTCCTGTGACTCTGTCCCCCAAAGCCAAGTTTTGGGTCACATTAATTCTTGGGACAATCAGTTATTTGTTGAATTCTCAAAATCAAAAAGAATTGGAGGGGGAAAAATGAATAATGTAGAGCTTCTTTGCTTTGTCCCCCCCATTTCCTGCTTTTTGTTCTTATTTCCTATCATCTGACTGTGACCCCCTGACACAGGTAGCAGGCAAACCTTGTGTGGTCCTCTCAGATTGTAGGCCATATATTTAAAAAATAATAATAATAAAAAAATAAAAATAGAAGTTCCCTTCTTTTTCAGCTTTGCAGAATAAATCCAGCTGAGGGGGAATATGACTGACCTATCTGAGGAGAGGAAGAGGCGTTTTTTCATGTCTCATCTCTCTCCCCCTACACCATGGGCACTTGCCCATTTTGTGAAACCCAAAACCTGGCTATTGTGTTCAGAATCCTAGGAAGGGGGATGCTGCTTCATCTGCAGTTTCTTCCTTAATTTGGATAGTGTGGCTACTACCTCCTGCAGCTGAGCTGTTGGGTTTAGTTTGGAGGGAGGGGAATATGCTTATTTGGGAGACTTTCAGCAGACATTTGGCAAATGCACAACACTGCAGCTTTTGTCTTGCACAGATGTACATTTTGGGTGTGTGTTTGTTTTGTTTTTCCCTTTCTGGGCAGGTAAAGCTACAACCCTGTTCAGCCGTCACACCAAAGCTATTATTTGGGGGATGCAGACACGGGCTGTGCAAGGAATGCTGGACTTCGATTATATTTGCTCCCGGGATGAACCTTCAGTAGCTGCCATGGTTTATCCGTTCACGTAAGTATCCTTTGACTACACCACTGTTCTGGCTGCCTTCTCTCTCAAATCCTTCTGTTAGTTTCCCCTCTTCCAATTTCTGTTACTCTTCAGCATAGCTCTGCACTAGCCTACATCTCTGCTTTTACACCTTGTCCTTGCTCCCTTCTACCATCAGACTGGCTTTGCAGACTGCCGCTGTTGTTTCCTTCAGCCATTGATTACAAGATGCTGTGTTAAATTACATGGCTAAAATGAAGCTGTTTCAAGTCTCATTTCATCCTTTTTCCAAGAGGGTCCGAGTTCTGTTTCTTCATACGACAGGCAAGGAAGGCATTACTAGTTGGGCTTTCTTACAATAGCCCATTGGCTTAACAGAGGCAGTAAGGCCTTATTAGGTCTTTTCCACTTACCTAGTATTTGCTGCATACTTGTCTGAAGCGTATTGATTTGTGCCTGCAGCAGCTGGAGTTTTCCACTCCAAATATTAGCCAGAATCAGATCAGCTCTACTGATCGGATTGAAGGTAGTCTGTCTGACATATAGCCAAACAGAATTAAAAATTCTTTCCACCCTCCCCCCCTTGTTTGCGCTGTCCTACAGTGGCAGCAGTTTCTTACAGAGGGCAGGAAGCGTGCAGATCCTTCAGTCCGATACAGAGTTCTCTTGTGCTGTTTGCCTTGTTTAACCTTAGTCTCCGTAGCTAGATAGTATGGTGGGGAGGGGGGTGGAGAGAGACTATTTACTTAAGTATTTCAAACTGCCATCAGTCAGAATCTCCAGGACATCGCTCTTGTGAAGGTACCTGCGTAAACTCTTCTGTTACTGTACTGAGCTACTCTGCGAGAGTGCGTGGGGCCTTCCTATTGAACAGGACAGGCAGCGAGAAGGAACGGAGTGGCTGCCTGGCCTGCTGCTGAGATGGCTAGGCAGGAGCCTGTACAAGGCTAGGAGGCTTGTTTAATTCCTGTGGTATTTATGGACATCCAGGATAACTGATGATTAATCAACCTCTGTCATGCAGAGAATTCTTCCCCTCAGTTGTCCATTAAGCACCTTGTGCTGTTAGTCTGCAGCTCTGATGATAATTGCAGCTCTATAATCCCTTCCCAGCAAGTGCATACTCCCAGGTACTAAAGCTACATCTATTGATGAGTGGCAACCCCTTGCAGCGTGGCAGCTGTTTGATGAGGAAAAGGCCATAGGGATAGAAAGTTTAGGCTAGAAATGAACAATATTGTATCTGCTTGACCTTTTGGATGAAGCCAGACTGGAAAACCATGAAATACACTGTTACATTTGTGACAGAATGAGAAGACAGCCAATATCTCTAGGCTCTTAAATGACTGAACAGTACTGAAGCAATGAAGCTCCAGTCGGAGAGTCTATCGTATATGAAAGCTTACAGGGAAACTTTTCCAGGTGCATCCCCTTCAGTGTGTTGGGGGGTGGAATTGCATTGTAGCAGAACTGGAGAGTTGGCTGGCCCTCACATTGCTGTCCTGGCTATTCACCACAGATACTGGTTTCCTGTTCCTCCAGCCCGGTATTTGTTCCAGTCCAGTAACGCAGCTTTGCATGCATCTCATTCATTACTCTTTCTGTGCCTCATTCTGTCTTCCAGCTTGGAGTAGAATTAAGGCTCTGGTAACTTCACAGTGGGAGAGTTTATTCATCTTGCTGGATGCCTCTGTCCCCATTAGCCCGTCTCCTTCCATATGCTGCTCTGTTCTATACTCTGAAGAACTTCTGCTGTTAGTATGGTCCCTTCCCATGTATGCTCACTTGATAGTGAGTGTCTTGCAGTCAGTCTTGGTGTCTGAGAACTGGGGTTTGTAAACTCCTCTATCTGCATGCATTGTATCCCCTTGTCTTTACAGCAGCCTTAAGAATCGTGGCTTTTTCATCTTCTCTTTCATAGTGGTGATCACAAGCAGAAGTTCTATTGGGGCCACAAAGAAATCCTGATCCCAGTCTACAAGAACATGTCTGATGCTATGAGGAAGCACCCTGAGGTGGACGTTCTAATCAACTTTGCATCTCTGCGGTCTGCTTACGACAGCACTATTGAAACCATGAACTATCCACAGGTGAGTGAGGAATCAAAAAGAAGGTCAGGAAAAAAAGGAAGCTCTTGCCCGAATTGTCAAGGAGACCAGTGTTTCTTAAACCATGACGGCATTAGCAAATTGCTTTGGGGTCTACCAGCTTAGCAGATACATATCGCAATTCTAACTCCTTGTAGATTCTATGGAAGATACTGGGGTTGTATAGCAGACCCTCTAATGCTGGACTCGCAATATTATTTGGATAGACTTTTAAGACTTGTATAAAGGGAACTCAGCTCCTCTGTACCTGTTAAGAAGGATTTCTTTGGACTGGTCAAAATACAGTGCTGCTCTCTAGAATGTACAAGGGAAGAAAATATCCTTGAACAATACAGAGACTGCTGTGAAGACCATAGTAGCATGTGGATCCATGCACTGGGCCCTTCTGTATGATACTGCACAGCATAACCTCCCTGCGGCTTGACGAGAGGCAGAAGCATGATCAGGCTGTGTGAGCAACTGTTTGACTTCTTTGCTCTGCAGAGTTTGTTAGGGTGGCAGTGCTCAGGTACTGAACTTTCTTTATCTCGATGCAGATCCGCACCATTGCCATTATTGCTGAGGGCATTCCAGAGGCACTGACGCGCAAGCTGATCAAGACAGCTGATAAGAAAGGAGTCACGATCATTGGGCCTGCAACTGTAAGAACTGATGACCTCTTTTTCTCCTCTTGCCCATCTGTTTTAATCTTCAGATCAGCTTTCTCTGAAGGATAAAGTATATCCTACAATCCATTTTGTCTTTATACAGCTAAAGTGCACGCTTTTTTCCAGTTTGAAGGTCATTGTTACTGTCCTAATATTTGTCTAAATATTGACTGGAAAAAAATGCTTTACAGAAGTGTACATAGATCCCATGTATGTTTTAAAGGGCTTTGTATCTTTCTCTAAATTTCTTGTAGGTTGGTGGGATCAAACCAGGTTGCTTTAAAATAGGCAACACAGGAGGCATGCTGGATAATATCTTAGCATCAAAACTCTACCGTCCTGGCAGCGTGGCTTATGTCTCACGCTCTGGAGGAATGTCCAATGAGCTCAACAACATCATTTCCCGAACCACGGATGGGGTCTATGAAGGGGTGGCCATTGGAGGAGACAGGTAGGATTCTGTATCTTCAGACACCACTTTTTAAGTCAGTCAACAGAAGAAACTTCCTGAATTGTTAGTGACTTGGAGGGGAAAAGGCAGGTTGGCTGTTAACTCTTCTACCTTCAGAAACATTTGCAAAACAAATTTAACTCCTGCCATTTTCCCTGTATTCTACTCAGATACCCTGGTTCAACTTTTATGGATCATGTCTTACGCTATGAGGATACTCCAGGAGTGAAAATGATTGTAGTGCTTGGAGAGGTGAGTGAAGCCAGATCACTCAGATATGAGAAATCCTCAAGTGTGTTATATTGGAGTTTTTGAGGTTCCCCTGCCCCCATAAGTCACTTGGGAGCATCTGACCTAGCTGCAAGAATGCCAAATAACAGTTACAGATGAGTGGCAGCTATTCATACTGTTCTTGAATATCTGAATTTTTATTTCATGCTGCTTTAATCAAAAAAAATTGACCCTGTCCAACACAAGCAGGCATAGTCTCCCTTTTTGAAAAAAAAAGAGTATTGAGTAAGAAGGCTGTGATTTTTGCGTTCCCAGACTGCAGCTACTACTCAATGAAAAAGGAGGAAGGGGGGGGGAAATCCAAGTAATGCTTCTGTGTGCATCTCGGTACTGGTTTCTGTAAAAGTACAAAGCTCTGAACCAAGTCAGCTCTCTTCTTATTTCTGCAGATTGGAGGCACAGAAGAGTATAAGATCTCCAGGGGTATTAAAGAAGGCCGTATTACCAAGCCAGTAGTGTGCTGGTGTATTGGTACCTGTGCCACCATGTTCTCTTCAGAGGTAGGTGCATAAACGGGTGCAACTGCATAAAATAAGTAAATCCATCTGAGGCAGGAGGAAAAAATCCTACTTCTTTCACTCCCCTAAACCTTCCACAGTTGTCAGTAGCCCTTTAAGATGCAGAACTTTAAATAAAAATTGTAAAAGCTTTCTATGCTTCTGTAGTTTGTCACTGGAGACTTCCAAAGTATTCTGCATGCATGTAAAAGGAGTCCAGAGATCCCAGTGAATGCAACAGATTCTAGTCGGTGGGGATTCAGAAGTGGGAATGAGGAAGATACTGACTTCATGTAAAGCAACTCTGGAGATTGGGGTGAATTTAGGAAGGCAGAATGTCAGTGGAAGAGCCTGGAGTGATTCCAGATCGGCAAACGCTCTGCATATTGCAGCACTGACCACAGCTACAACCAAGAGTTCTGTGTTCACCCAAATAAGGAGCCAGATAGGCAATCACTTGTATTACTGTCACAGTTTGCTAGTCAGATCTATATTCTGTTTTCCTCCTCTGCAGTTAAAAAAAAACAAACTTGTATTCCCTCCTGCTATCACTTCTTTTGTTTTATAGGTACAGTTTGGCCATGCAGGAGCTTGTGCCAACCAGGCTTCTGAAACTGCTGTTGCAAAGAATCAGGCCTTGAAGGAAGCTGGGGTGTTTGTTCCCCGGAGTTTTGATGAGCTGGGAGAGGTCATTCAGTAAGTCACATGAGCAGGGCACTCTGAGCAGGGGATAAAAACTGTTAGGGCACTGACTCTAAGCTGATATGGGAATGTATTCTTGCTTTAGAAAAGCTACTTCTATTCATTCTGAGTTTTTATGTTCTAGATTAAGACCACCTCACTTGTATTCTCAAAGGGACTTAAATTAATAAATTCTCTCCCTAGGTCTGTCTATCAGGATCTTGTTGCCAAACGAGTGATTGAACCAGCTGAGGAAGTGCCTCCTCCAACTGTGCCAATGGATTATTCCTGGGCAAGGGTGAGCTATGCCATTTTGCCTGACTTTTTGGTTCCTTGGAAACCAGACAGGATGTTTGCTGTGACTGTAGATGCTTACAGTGATAATGATGTTATCTGTGGAATTATATCTTATATTTTGTAGTTTTGTATGTGAGCTCATTGGCTACCTCTGTACTGGGCTGTGGAGGCTGCCCTGAGGGCAAGTTTAATGCTTTCCTGCTTGGTCACTAAGTACTTGCCTCCTAGTTTCCCTTGCTCTTACGGGTGGATTGTTAAAATCCTGTCTTTATGCTGCAATTTCAGGAGCTGGGTCTGATCCGCAAGCCAGCTTCCTTTATGACCAGCATCTGTGACGAGAGAGGTCAGGAACTGATTTATGCTGGGATGCCCATCACTGAGGTCTTCAAAGAAGAAATGGGAATTGGAGGGGTTCTGGGACTGCTCTGGTTTCAAAGGAGGTAAGGCAGCTTTTGTGGAAGCTTCCAAATTCTTTGGCTCGACACTGTGCTTGGTTTAATAGACATCTAAGCACAAAAGTAACTCCAGGATTTTTTTCATGAACATAAATTCATTGTAAGTGCCCATCCCTATATCCTTCAAGGCTTCTTACAGTGTAGTTTAGCTTTGGATGAAGACTTTCCACAGGTGTTGTGATGCACTGAGTAAAACTCCATTCTAGTCCTGTTTCCCACCCTTTGACTACTTGCTTGTTATAGCTGTCATATTTCAGCCCTGGAGAGATTGGGCAGTTCTACGCATATTTGCTAACCAGCCTACAGGAACCTTCTGAATAGCAAAACTTCTTTCTGCCTTCATCTGGGCTGATCACGCATTCACGAGAGGCACTTTTGACGCTAGCTGAAATCTGTGGCTCAACTGGACAGCATGAACAGTACTGCAACCCCATCTTCCTCATGGTTCTCCCTGAGAGGACCCTCAGAGCTTATTGATCAGCCAGCTGAATATGTGCAAGCTCAGCTTTGGAGCTAGATAGTTCCCGTGAAAGCTAGATGGAAAAATGAATAAAATCTACATGTCTCTGAGAAGGCAAATAGATAATAAGATGCAGTGATGGGTACTGTGACCCTACTTTTTCTGTGCTACTTCTTTCACACATACATCTAAAACAGAAGTTACTGTCCAGTATAACATGGAAGTGCCAGGTTATTCTCTGTTTTCTTTATAATAAATGACTTCAGTCTCTCTCTTGGTCAGGTTGCCAAAGTATGCCTGTCAGTTTATCGAGATGTGTTTGATGGTAACAGCAGATCATGGGCCTGCTGTATCTGGAGCCCACAACACTATTGTCTGCGCAAGAGCGGGAAAAGATCTTGTCTCAAGTCTCACTTCAGGCCTTCTTACTATTGTGAGTACTTAATATCCAGGAGATTCAGTTTAATTCCTCATTACCCAGTTTAGGTTTTACTAATAGTAAGTTAGGATTTGAAATGACTACAGAGCCATGGCCTAGACTGTGTCCTGCTCACTCACACTTTGAATTTCTGCCGAATTCAACACTAATAGCTAGGCAAGTAGCTTGATCATAGTGAGAAGTTACTGGGAAAGACTTACAGTTGAGCTTCTCTGCTCTAGGTTTAAAATCTATTCCACTTTTCTAATAAGCAGCGTTCTTCTGGCATCTCATGTTTGAATCTACAAATATTTTGCAGAAGCTAAGTCACTGTCAAAACTACCCCTGCATGGTTGCTTAGTCTCTTCCAAGATTGACAAGTAAAATTAGAATAAAAAGGGGGTTAGATTGCATTTTCCCCTTCTGTCTCTAGTGGAGACTCCATGGCTACTTGCTGACACTTGTAGTCAGTTATAAACAGGTGCCTGCCTAGCTTTAGCTTCATGATTGCCACCTTAATAGGCAAGGAGGATGCGGAAGATCAATCTTGTATTTGTTTTGTAGCTTAGCTGTAGAGTCCTTTGCTAAAGCTCCCTTTGTGTGTTGGACCCAGGGTGACCGGTTTGGTGGGGCACTGGATGCTGCAGCTAAAATGTTCAGCAAAGCCTTTGATAGTGGCATTATCCCTATGGAGTTTGTGAATAAAATGAAGAAGGAAGGGAAACTGATCATGGGCATCGGACACAGGGTCAAATCGGTAAGAAATCTGTATTACTGGTACAAATGGGAGGAGTTATTTTTAAATGGCAGGGGAGAAGGGGAAGAAAAAGGAAGGAAAGCTAAGACTCAAATCCTAGATCCGTAAATAATAAAGCTTATGGCAAGTACCTGAGTAGAAGGCATCATCAGTGGCTGGAAGTAGCTTGGCACAAGTTTTTGTTTCTCAAAGACAAACTTTGGTAAAACAAATCTCATCTTCAATTCAGTGTTTTGTATACTCCCTCCACATGGCTCTGAGAGCTTAAAAAAAATCACAAATTCACAGAAGATGTAATTTAGAAAGTAAGCACTCAGTACACTGTCCCATAGCCTGTGGGTACTCTCTGTAATATTACCTTTACCTCCATAAAAGGGCTAGCCTAATTTGTTGAATACGGTAGAACATGCCCCTTTTTATTTGCCAGAGTAGCAAGATGCACATGTAACGTGTTCTTAACTTGCAGATAAATAATCCAGACATGAGAGTTCAGATTCTTAAAGACTACGTGAAGCAGCATTTCCCTGCCACCCCACTGTTGGACTATGCACTTGAAGTGGAAAAAATTACAACTTCCAAGGTGAAATGTGATAGTATTTATCTTGTTTTGAGCACTCTTTGAGGGAGGAATGACCAGGGTTTAATATTATATTTTAATTGAAAAGGTTAAAATTGTTACTGGGTTTTTGTTTTTCTAATGGAGGCTTTGGGACAAGTACAACTTCAGTTTGTGATAAGGCTGAAGATATTTCCTGGACACAAGGATAAGGCTTAACTGACCAAAAACCATAACCTGTCCTGTCCGCAGCATATCTGGGATTGCCCTATTCTTCAAACTGGAAGCTTGGCTAGGACACATGATGGGTTGTGGCAAATATTCTCTGCAGTTTGAACCAGCTGCAGCCCCATTGTTTGGGGCTGTTTTTTCCATCACTGAGATTAAGCATGGTTCTTGCTCAAGTTGCTAACAGCCCCCTGTATCACTAGGCTTGTGTGCCCACAATTATGTGCAGCCTTCAAATTGCCCTTGAACTTTAGAAGATGGAAGCTATCAGATAAAGAGGTTAACAATGGCAAATCATGTTCATTGGGGGTTTGTTTCTATTTCCTTCAGAAACCAAATCTTATCCTGAATGTAGATGGCTTTATTGGAGTTGCCTTTGTTGATGTACTCAGGAATTGTGGCTCTTTCACACGGTGAGTTTGTATTGGGCTGTTTCTCTCTCAGATTATGGTACTATCAAAATGATGGGAGTCCTACTGCCAGCTCATGTGGGGCCAGGATTTCAGAAGGACACTGTGAAGGAAATGTAGCCTGGATTCTTGGCAGGGAGGAAGCTTTCGCATGAATTCAGTGTTGCTACTGGCACTAGAGCTGATTCATAGCCTTTTTTAGATTCGTTCCTTAAGAGAACCACTACCACGAAGCATTCAATTTCTTTTCTTTTGCAGGGAAGAAGCAGATGAATATATTGATATAGGAGCTCTTAATGGCATCTTCGTACTAGGCAGGAGTATGGGATTCATTGGTAAGTTTCCCATTTTTCCTCCCCCTTCCATCCTACTATGGAATGCCCTGTCACCACAAACACAAGACTAATATGAACCTCTGGGGTTCTACAATGATAGTTGTAGAGGTCCAGAAATCAAAGTTGTTTCAAGGCAAAATAAGATTAAGAGGACCAGAAATTTTGATCTTGTCACATAAGACACTTTCGTTTTAGGACACTACCTGGATCAGAAGAGGTTGAAGCAAGGTCTCTACCGTCACCCATGGGACGACATATCCTATGTTTTACCAGAGCACATGACTATGTGATAACAAGTAGTATTGCCTCAGAATGTCACTTACAGAAGTCAGAAGCCTGCACAGAGGACAGCTACAAATGGGACTTTGATGCGTAAAGGCCATTGGTATATAGACATTATGAGCTGCCTAGTTAAACTGTGCAAAGCAACTGTCTTGTAATAGAAACTTACTCAAAAACCAAAACTTGTGATATTCCATGTTACCTGCTGTATTTAATACTTGGAAGCAGCTGAACTGTCTCTCATCCTTTTATTTTTTTCTACTCTTTTGTGTTTCCAGAAAAGTTTTTAAAGGTTTTTTGGGGGGGAGTTTTGCTCATGAATTTGTATAAGATCCATTAGTCTAAGCTGTAACTTTCCTGATAAAGGGAGAGTGCACATCCATGTATCATTCCCATAAGCTATGACTTGAGATCTTTTTTTTTTTTCTGTTGGTTGGTATTCAGTTTGCTTACTGTGTGTTCATCTTCACAGTCTAATCGTATCCTGAATAGTGGGACCACTGCTGATTTATAACCAATGTTACTCAAACTCTGGTGTAGTAATTTAAAGTGTAAAGTTGTAACATATACTACTGTGAAACTACATGTATTCCAGTGTCTGTATTTATGCAAACAACTTCTCATTTAATATTAGATTGCTGGTATGTGGAATGTCAGTCTCCCACGTTATCTGCAGATGCAAAAATAATCTCGGTAATAACTTCAGCATCCTACTTGTCTGTGTATTGTAACCTAACTCAAATAAATGATACACTAATAACTTATCTCTTTTTTAACCTTCTGAAGAATGACCCAAAGTGTTTCTATCTAGATCTGTGACAAATCTGGATACAGCTCAGTCTAGCAAAATGCTAAAAGTCAGAGCAGTTATTCCTGTCAAGTGTTTGTTTTGTTTTAACGATCTAGGAAGTGATAGCAGGAGGGCGGTACAGTTTACTACACTCTGTGTCAAGTTTCATTATGGGTCAAGAGGTGAAATGGCAGCCTGGAGAAGAAAAAAGTAGGAAGGAAATTTGTGTAACTGCTACAATGTGACACAATAGTTAAGGGACAGTATCATGCTGTAGAGTAAACATGAAATAAACAAGTACAGATCACTTTAATTAACAAAAGATCTGAGCTCCATAGCAAGAAAAATATGTACCTTAGGTGTGTTAGTGTATTCCTCGTGTTAAGTCCCTTCACTGCAAGCTTTCCTGAGTGAAGAGGAAAAATGATCAAAAGGCCAGCTTGAGGCTTTGAAAAGAGCTGTAAGTGGGTGTTTCTGCACTGAGGGATGGTGCCCACAGTACCCGCGGGGTTAAGTTAATGCAGGGTTAAGGGGGCAGAGGCAGGGGCTGTCACCCCAGCTGCCCCACAGCAACGGGGAGATGCTGGCAAGAAGAAAGGTGCCGGCTCAGGGCCCAGCTCTGGGAGCCACCCCCGTGGCGTGCCCTGGCGCCTCCTGAGCACGGGCCTCGGCCCCAGCCTCCCTCTTGACCCGTTTTTCCTGTTTCTCGGTAACTGGCGGGAGCAGGATGGCCAGGAGCGCGGGCAGGGAGCGCGGCCCCGGCCCTCAGGCAGGCGCTGCCGCCGCACCGACCCCGCCACAGGGACGAGCGGGGGCGGGGGGGAGACTCGCCTGTCGCCTCCCAGGGCGCCCCTGGGCCCTCTCGGGTAACGGGAGCAGGCGGGCCGGGCCGGCGGGAGTGACCGGGCGGGACGGAGGAGCGAGGCCCCAAGACGTCGCTGGGGCCGGGGCTTGGGCTCGCCCCGCCATGGCGCCGCCCGACCCCGCCGCCATTTTGCCGCCCGCCTCGTGTGGCCGCGAGGGGGCAGCGCCGCTCTGACGTCACGCGCCGGGGACGGCGCCCCCCCCCTCCGCCGCGCGCGCAGGCGCAGGAGCGCGGCCCCGCCCCCCCGCCCCGCCATGTCGGACAAGATGGCGGCGGCCTCCCCGCAGCTGCAGCCGCAGCCGGGCCCCGGGCCGCCGCCGGGGGAGGCGGAGGGCGGTGGCGGTGGCGGCGGCGGCGGCGGCGGGGCGGATGGGGAGGCGGAAGCGGAGGAGTTCGGGTGCCCGGCGCACTGCGCGGACCTGGCCTGGCGGCAGAACGAGCAGCGGCGCCACGGCCTCTACTGCGACATCACGTTGGCCTTCGGCGGCGGGCGGCCCGGGTCGGCCCGCGAGTACCGGGCGCACCGCTCCGTCCTGGCCGCCGCCACCGAGTACTTCACGCCGCTGCTCTCGGGGGGCTTCGCCGAGTCGCGCTCGGGCCGCGTGGAGCTGCAGAAGTGGAGCTCGGAGGGCGGCCCCGACCCCGACACGGTGGAGGCCGTCGTGGGCTTCATGTACACCGGCACCATCCGCGTCAGCCCCGGCAACGTCCACGAGGTGCTGGAGATGGCCGACAGGTGAGCGCGGCCCGGGCTGTTCCGGGCCTCCCGCGGGCCCCCGGCCCACGCCGCAGCCTCACCCCCGTTTCTCTCTTCCGCAGGTTCCTGCTGACCCGCTTAAAAGAGTTCTGCGGAGAGTTTCTGAAGAAGAAGCTCAATCTCTCCAACTGCGTGGCGGTTCACAGCTTAGCCCATATGTACTCCTTGAACCAGCTGGCCCTCAAAGCTCAGGACATGATCCGGAGAAACTTCCACAGGGTGATCCAGGATGAGGAGTTCTACACTTTGCCCTTTCACCTCATCAGGGACTGGCTCTCGGACTCGGAGATCACAGTGGACTCTGAAGAAATCCTCTTCGAGACTGTCTTGAAGTGGGTTCAGAAGAATCCTGATGAAAGAGAGAGGTACTTTGAAGAACTCTTTAAACTGCTTAGGTTGTCGCAGATGAAACCCACTTACCTTACTCGCCACGTCAAATCCGAAAGGCTGGTATCCAGCAACGAAGCCTGTGTCAAGTTAGTGTCCGAAGCGGTGGAAAGTCATGCCTTGAGGTCTGAGAACTTGCAGTCTGGTAATCTACAACATTCCACTTGTCCTCTAGCATCGTCGCCTCGCTTTGGGCAAAATATGGACGTCATTATGGTGATTGGTGGTGTATCAGAGGGAGGAGATTACTTGAGCGAGTGTGTGGGGTATTTCATTGATGAAGATAGGTGGGTAAACTTGCCGCACATACACAATCATCTGGATGGGCATGCGGTTGCTGTGACCGAATCTTATGTTTACGTGGCTGGCTCCATGGAACCAGGATTTGCCAAGACTGTTGAAAGGTACAATCCGAACAGAAATATTTGGGAGCAAGTCTCAAATTTAATAACCAGAAAGCATTCTTTCGGCCTTACTGAAGTTAAAGGAAACTTGTACAGTATTGGTGGACATGGCAATTTCAGTCCTGGCTTTAAAGATGTAGCCATTTATAATCCTGAGCAAGACAAATGGCTTAACCTGGAATCAGCGCCAAAGATTCTTCGTGATGTCAAAGCTGTTTCTGTAGAAGATCGATTTGTTTATGTTGCTGCTCGTACCCCAGTTGACAGTGATAGTGAAGATGGATTGAGGGCGGTTATTATCAGATATGATGCTGAAACAAGGCAGTGGCAAGATGTGGAGTCTCTGCCGCTTATTGATAACTACTGCTCTTTCCAGATGTCTGTTGCTAACACAAACTTTTACCATACAGCATCCTGCTGCCCCAAGAGTTACCCTATCGATAATGAAGAAGCTAAGATAAAGATTTCTGGCAGGGCCTCGGATGAAATACTTGAAAGTTTACCTCCAGAGGTTCTTAGCATTGAAGGGGCAGCTATCTGTTACTATAAAGACGATGTTTTCATCATTGGGGGGTGGAAGAACAGTGATGATATTGACAAGCAATACAGGAAAGAGGCATATCGTTACTGCGCTGAGAGAAAGCGCTGGATGCTTTTGCCTCCTATGCCTCAGCCTCGCTGTAGAGCAACAGCCTGCCATGTGAGAATTCCTTTCAGATGCTTGCAGGGAACACAAAGATATCCTATGCCACAAAATTTGATGTGGCAAAAAGATAGAATAAGACAAATGCAGGAAAGACAGATGCAGGAAATACACAGACACTCTCTAAGCTTACGAAGAATGCCACGCTCTCAGATTGAATGCTAGTTTCTGGAATATCACTCCTGATTAATCTGATTTAACAAATACTGTACTAAGCCTTACTAAACCTTTAAGGCTTGATGTGCTTCTATAAGATATTAAGATTTGATTGGGTTTGATGCATAAAAATAGCATCTCTTTATTCAATATTGAAAATGAAGAAGCTCAGAAGTTGAGGATGGATAGGAATTAAGAAACCCTCTGAATCCAAACATATTACCTATTGTGCCCAGGGAAAAGCTGGTTTCCTATTAATGGGCTGTGAAATATCTCCAGGATCATTAAATCTGTTAATTCTCTCTTCAGATCTTTGTTTTCAAAGATTTGTGTAGAGTTAGTCTAACAGTTCTGTTTTGAGAATCAAAAATTTCTATCTTAATAGTTCAGTGGTTACATTTGAGTGTGTGCTGAAAGCACCTGTTTTATTTGCACTTATATATTGACATTCCTTTGATTCTCTCCTCAGTGGCTAAACTTCACATGTAATTGGTGTTAGTGCACTTAGCTTTCCCAAGTTGGAAGCATGTGCAATGGTTAAATATCTGTTTATGAAAACAAAAGCACAATCTTTCTTTATAAAATTACTTCAGAATGTTTCTATATATATTAAATATTTTGTATCTGTATAGTGTAGAAAGGCTGCAGAGTTTGCTTATAAACAAATGATTGGTAGAACATCAGACACTTGCTAAAACAGAGAACTTGAGGCAGTAGATTTTTCCAGGTATATCTGGAGATGCTTTGAGTTTGTCTTTGACAGCTTCATTAGAAACTTGGTCAACAATCAGCCTGATAAAAAGAGTGTAAACAGCAAAGTAGCCACCTGTCAAAGTAGACTGTTCACTTCTAAAGTCAGAGTGGATTAATAAGGATGGGATTATTTCACAGTAATATGGTAAAACCTAAGCAACTTGTAGATACTTTCTCAAATGTTGCACTCCTTTAATTCCAGTGAGAAACGTGATTAAAAGAACCCCCATGAACCTGTTTCCAGCCTGTCTTTGACAATCAATACTTTTTGCCTTCAGTATATTTTCCCTAGAAACTTACAGTAGCTGTGCCGCAGTGCTCCTTAACAAATCAGCACTTAGTGTTTCTCTTGAAGGGAGATAGCTGGATCTTGATGTACTGAGGAGAAGATTTTTAGAGGCATCTGAGTTTTCACAGTCTCTAAAAGTTTGTGTTTCCCCACTTAGTGTGGTTGTAGGATTTAAGCTGATGGTGATAAAAACGGAGCTATTTAAATACCTTTGGGAGTTTTGAGGAGATTTTGTATAAATCAGTGCCCTAGTTAGCTCTGGTTTGCTTACTGTAATACTCCCAAGGAACAGCATATTGAGCATTTCCTTTAGAGTATCACTGCCTCTAAGTTAACTGTCCCACTGAACACTCCTTCTCCCTGGTCTGAAGAGCTCCAGGAGGTTTTGGTTACTTATGGATTCAGTGCTTCCTTCCTACCTCCTTTTCTTCCCCATCCTTCCCTCTATTTGAATGTTCCAGGTTTTCACTTGCAGCCTAACTCAGGATCAGGGAAGGGAAAGGGAGGAATAACCAGGGTGTTCCAAAATTTGTGTAGATAAAACATTGTTGAAAAAGCTGTTTATTGTCTTTGGTTCATATGTTAATTTGCTGGGGTCTTTGATGTGGGCAGCTTCTTTGCAGAAGAACTTCTAAACTTTTTTTTTTTAATTGTTTAGCTTTCTGAACTGATACTTCTCATTTTCCAATTCAGCAGGCAA
Source organism: Apteryx mantelli (assembly GCF_036417845.1). Lineage (NCBI taxonomy): Eukaryota > Metazoa > Chordata > Aves > Apterygiformes > Apterygidae > Apteryx > Apteryx mantelli. The sequence continues at coordinate 898,022 of NC_090005.1, forward strand.
CCTAGATCATATCTGAAACACTGGGTAAGTCTTTCAACCACATAATGTGTACAGGTTTCTCTAATGTGTACATCCTGTAATGCTCCATTTTGCAGTTCACTTGACACTCTTATATCAATAACTTGCCTTGTTGTAACAGAATAATCCAGCCTTGTTTTTTTTATCTTGAAAATCTAACAGTTTAGTCTCAATTTACTCATCTATAGTAACCTTGTTATAGTTTATTTGCCTGTTGGATTGCTGTGCAAGGGCAGATTAAATTGTGTGAGGCTGGCCTAATGCAAGAGAGGAAATGGGTAAGCTTGTTCAGGTTTAAGGCTGACGTTCAAAAGTGACTGTTGCTAAACAGCTTGCATGAGCTGATTGATAAGGTGTTAATCAATAGAGCTTGACAGATAGGTGAGTTCTTGCAGATTTGGCTGGAGCAGTTTAAGAATTACTGCCCCTACAGCACAGTTGGTGAATGGAATGTGTGAAAAAGCCTCACAGCTTCATTACAAAATCCATTGATTTAACCTAAACTTATCAGAGCTGAATTTAAGATACCATACCGGACTTTACACAGAAGCAGATGAGAAGAGTTTACATATTTCATTCCACTGACTTTCCTCTAGGGTTTTTAACTAGCTGTTGAAGGATGGTAGTGTGTCAAACCACCACAGCCCTGTCAAAGCCCTTATGTAGTCTGCTGATAAATCTGGTACAATTTGCAGGGGGAAATATCAAGATTATTCAATTGGAACATGAGCTAAATAGTTTCAAGTGTGGCAGTATGCAAGAAAGTTAGAGATGTGAGAACAAACTTTTTGCAGTCTTTCTTTTTTTCTAAGCAAAGTTGGTATTTGCACTTACCATGAGAACTTTTGGCTAACATACAAGTTGTATAGTTTACTAAAGACATTCCACTTCAAAGATTATGTCAAAGTAATTTCATAGCTGCACAGTTTAACTTGTGAATGCCAGCCACGGTTCTGTATGTGATGCACTGTATCTCTCTTTGTATGTTCAGTTTGCATGGTGAATGGTGGGCACTGTGAACATAGTCTGTTTGCTCTAACTTTTGCTATGCCAGTTCTATGGAATTTTTAAGTAGTTGGGTTTTTCAGCCTTGACTTTAAGTGGACCAATTGCATTGCACACAGTTTTTAACTGACAAGTCCAACTATCCATTGAATCATATGCAGATGTTCAGAGAAATTGAATTACTGACTGTGGAAGTAATTTAGCCCACTCGCCTGTGAATCATGTAACAAATTCCTTGTGGCCCTTGACTGACATAGCTTGTTGGGTATTTATAAAATGCACCTATAAGCAAAAGCCTGGGAATTCTTTCACTGTGTCTGTAGTGGCTAGCTAAATGTCAATAAGATCCTAGTGTGTATTCAGCAAGTATAACAAGGCTGACTTCTGGCCTTCCTAATGTAAAAGAACATGGAGTGTTTCTTCTCCTTATGACAATCATACCTCTATAACTGTACTAAATATGTGCCATGAAATGCACGTTTCATATCCTGTCTTTCTGTTCAAAATATTAGTGAAGTAGGACACATCCTGCCCTGCGCTAGGCTGGTAATGTAATCATTTCTAGGTGCCATATATGTACATAATATTTTATAACAACCTCAATACTCCGTTAGTATACTGTTTTTGTATGTATTTTTTTAATAAGATTTCCTCTTGCACATAGTGAGACACTACTCTGGAAATACAGAAAATATGCCAACTTTTTAAGCATGCATTCTGAATATTATCCCAAGTATTCTGCTGTGCTATTTCACTATCATTTTTTTCTCCATTACAATAAATGCTACAATCAGAACTATTGCCTCGACTTGTGTGTCACAGAACAGCTTGATCACTATTGTCAAACTGAGTCACAACAAATAGCAACTTTTTAGAAGGTTATTTTTAACTTCACATTGTAACAGGATGTTGTAGCATTCAATGGGCTTAAAAAAGCAAGCTGAAAATAAGTGTTTTATGGCTTAGATTTATTTTCAGCTATGTCCTTGTTATGTTAGAATATATATCATATCTCTAATGTCCTAAGTGGAAGTCTGCTAATACAGGTGCTCCTGAGGATCTAATCCTATTAATAATATGAATGTAAAATATAGAACTAACTAGATGTTTGAAGACCATTAATAGTCAGATACTCCTCTAGGTCCATGTCACTGGATCACGGCAGCTGTACTCTCCTGTCAATGTTAATGTAGACTTCAACAGATTGCTTGGGCAAGCAGCACTCCTGTACTTACTTCCAGTAAGGTAAAGTAATATCTGTGTGTAGGCTGTTTGAAACAAATGCTACTGTAATGTTCTTTACATTAAATACACTGTACTAAAGTTTATTGTAATAAGTGACAATGAAAATAAACCTTTTATTTCTCTAGCATTGTGTTGTACATTGTGCCTTTTATTTTTTTTGAGGTGCTACTTAGGCTGTAGTTGATACCTCTAAATCACAGATTTAGAGGTTCCAGAGAATGAAAGCTTTAAATACTAATTTTTGGGGGGGCTTGTATGAGTTGTTTTTATTTTAGAATAAGTAAATACATTCACTTCCTGCTTAGAAGACTTTATTAGCTAAGTAGAGCTGTTTAGACAGGTAGGGTGCTTGTTGAAGAAGTGTACTTGACTTCGTCGCACTGTGATGATTCCACATAGTCGTCTCGTCTGGCAGCGTACTCCCCAACATTAGATAGTCCTGGCACCACACAGCAGCTCAAAGCACTACGGTATATGCTCATGTCATGAGCATCATACCACTCATCTGTTTTTTCATCATAACACTCAACATTGAAAGTGGTAGTAAAACCATTAAAGCCACCAACCACAAACAAAAGGTCGTCCACCACTTCAATGCCAAAGTTACTGCGAGGATTGAACATGGTGGGGATTGTACGCCACGTGTTGGCAACGGGGTTGTAGGCTTCTGCGCTCCGAAGTCGGTTGGCTCCATCGAATCCTCCTACCTGTGAATGTCAAGGGAACAGAATTGAAATAGGCCTTTCCTCCCTGCTAGGGTAGCCGAATCACCCGGCACACATTTAAGACTTTAACTTGTCCTGTTTCGCTGACTTAGTTTGAGTATTGCTGAGAGCACAGGTTCTCAAAGCATTAAAATGCTGTTTGCTTATTGCGGACTACTCCCTTGGTCTTTCTGGAGCTCGCAAAAATACTTCTTGCAACCGTCAGATTTTACACTTTGTACAGAGTTTTCTCATTTGAGATACATAACCTCATGGAACAATGGTAGGTAAGTTCCTAATTAAATTTGTCTGCCTTCTTATGAGATCTGAATGTTTCAGTAACTAAGTGTCCAGGGTTCTCACCTAGCATTAGTTTTTCCTAATTAATTTCTCAGTGTTAAATTATGTATGCTACTTTTACAGAAGATGACCAATTTCACAAGCTAATTTGCTTAGATATCTGAGCTTTGACTTTTTAAGTTGTTCGTGTGGGTTATGTTACAGGTTAAGTGAATAAACCCCAAAATTTCTGGTGTATGTCATACTGCAACGTATTAAGACTGCTATTTGAGAAGTCTGATTTCATTGTGGGTTAGCGATATAAATGTTTGGTCTCAGCGCGGCTCTTCTGGTGGGCTGCTGTGTTTTTGAAAGAACGCATTGAATTCTTGAACTGTCCTAAGCAGCAGCGGCAGCAATATGTGGTTGGTAGCTGTTCATGTTTTTCTGTGAGAGCATTCTTTCACTGAGGTTGCGTAGGAGGTTGGGGAGAGTGGGCAAAGGAAGACTGGGGAATAGGGAAAGAAATCCTGTGTGGTCATAAACTACGCGGAGTTAGCTTGAAGGCTGGGAGGTGGAGTCAGAAAGCCACTAAATCAGCAGCGGACTTTTTTTTTTTTCCTGTTAAAATCATTTCTTGGCTGCAACTGCTCAAAAATTTTCCACAGATTTTTCATAATGAAAAGTGTGCAGATTATAATATTCCCAGGGGACATCTCAGCCATTCTTGCTAAGACTCGTTTCCCTAAATCTCACTTGCAAGTAAACAGCTAGCCTGGAAATCAGTCTAGGAAATGAAGCTTAGCAGAGCTTCAGTATGTTAAACAAAAGTGAGTACCACAAGTGCTAGGCGCTGTTCTGGCAGAGGTACCACTTCTACCTTACCGCGTACACGTGTTCCCCGTATGCAATCACGCCTATTCCACTTCTTCTGCTTCTCATTGGTGCTATAAGGGTCCACTGATTTGTTTTGGCATCATACACTTCAGCTGTGAATAGGCATTCATTTCCATTGAACCCACCACATATATAAACCTGTTCACAAAGAAGAAAAATGTGGGCGAGATATTTATATTATCAGTGGGAGAATACACCGAGGAGAAAGTGGCCTGGCTCAGTATGTTGTTTTTTTTTCTTTTTTTGTAGGAGTAGACCTGTCATTCAGGGTTTGTATTAATACAAGTGCAGTGAGTTATCCAGGGCAGCAGGGTTTGGACCTTCTGTTTCCTGAACTGCAAGAAGCCTATAGACATGGTGTTTGACCTGTGGCCGGGAGAAGTATCATCCAGCAGCAAGTGGACTATTGGTGGTAAGCAGCTCTGGAGGAGCCTTAACGCTCCTGTCTGCCCCTCTACCTTGCTAGTCAGTTGTTGCATCTCGGAGTTTGATATCTGCAGCACCAGGATCTCATGAGTAAGGTTTACATGAACCTTTTTCCTCTTTATTTTAAATGATTTGTCATGTTAAGGGGAGCATTTGTTACATTCCCCGCTTCCACAGCTCCCCGGGCTATTCTAGCTAGATTCTGGGCGGTAGCTGAGTATGCAAGTACGTGGCCCAGCCAGAGCCTGAGCTCTGTGAAAGTCCCTACCGCAATACATGTTGCAAGAAACGACAAGGCACTTGCTTGTTGTGTAATGCTGCAAACTGATGTTCAGGTTTGATTCCTTGTCCTGCTCACCAGAAGGGAACACTTCAACCTTAATAGCCTTCAACAATCTCAGGGTGGTTTTACCTTTTCATACAGTGTGGTTGCACTAGCATCACTTCTCTGCTCGTGCATGGGTGCAATCAGTGTCCACTGATTTGTCTCTGGCTCGTACCGTTCTGCCGTGTTGAGGCGCACGTATCCATCAAACCCTCCCATGGCATAGATGAAGTTGTTGAGAACGGTGACACTAACGTAGCAACGCCTTGAATGCATGGGTGCGACCTGGTGCCATGTCTTCTTAAGTGGGTCAAACCGCTTGACGCTGTTAAAATAATCCACGCTGTCAAATCCTCCGATAATGTAGACATAGCCTTTTAAGTAAGCAGCGCCGTGATAGGCACGGGGGCTTTCCTGCTGACACGTGACGTTCACCCACTTGTCTGCGCGGGCATCGTATGTCTCAATGGCATTAGTTGGGCTCCCCCCACTCCAGCCACCGATAGCAAACAGGATGGCATACGGCAGACGAGGCCGAGTGAGGGGGTTAGTAAAATCGGAATTAGATGGACCGTTCATATTGAGGTCATACATTGCTTTCAGTGCATTTATGATGACAGGTTTGCATTCCTCGCTGTCCTTCACATAATCATGCACTTTAACATTGTTCATGAAGTATTCTGCATGCATCAATGCCAGTCGAACCTGGAAAAGGTAAAAGGAGGTTAGACTGATGCTTTACATCTTGGTATCCTCCATGGATATATCCAGCTCTGGAAGGTTTTGATTTCAGACAGGTTAGTGCAAGCCTCTAAAGCTGAGGGAGAATTAAATGTGTCATTTTTAGCCAGTCCAGAAAGTGGTACGCAAGGATAGATAATCTGATTTCACTGAAGGGAGTCTGCTACTTCTTTGGCATGGTGCTTTCCTGTACGCAGACCGAAACTGTTCTAACGGCTGCTATTTGCATAGCGTAGCTTGTCTAGCCAAATACTCATAAGCTTTGTGTACGCAGAGATAATGTTGTCCCATGTGATCTTTGGCCCTTCCTGGATGTGAGGAGCGATCAATCTTAAGCTCTAAACACGAGGAATGCGCTTAGAGTGTGTGCCACAGCCCCAACCCGGGATCTTTGACCAGTGGCCCAGCATACCAACAGCACAGCAGTCTGAGACCTCCCTTCTTTGTGATCAGAGTGTTCGGGGACTGTCATTTCCTCCATTTTTATAAAAGAACAGCAAAGCACCTCTCATCTTAGCTGCGCAGTACCTAGCTCTCCAGTGCCATCTGGGAGTGAAAGAGAAACGACACTGCGACAACACTGACCTTGCGCAGCAAGTCAGAAATGTACTGTTTTCTGTTCTGGGGATCGTGAGAAATCCATTTCACAATAGCCTCAAACACTGCGTCTTCTTGTCTCACGTTCAGTTCATCTTTCTCAATGATGTCATTTAGCTCATTGACAGAGAGCTCTAGGAACTCTGTGGACACCTTGGTCATCTCCTCGAAGTTATGTAGGATGAACATGTAGGCTGTTTGTCGCAGGTCAGGACAGTGGTAGTAATCCGTGAATCTGCAAATGCCAATGCAATTTTCCAAGCACAGCTGAGATTTTAAGAATTCACAGCACCCTCGGATGATCCCCATGATATTGAACTGGTCTGCTGCAGCTAGCAAACTTTCAACGTTGTCAGCAGTGACTGGCACTGTCCTGGTGTAGGCGTACTCAATAATTAGCTTCATCATGTCAGGTGAAATGCCAGGGATGTTATATACTCTCTTCTCCATGTTGTTCCAGCCACTGGTAAACAAAGCCCTGAAAAAATGAAGCAGTGCTGGCGATAAAAACAGCCTTGCTCTGTTAAAGCCACCCCCTTTCTCGTATATCCCTTCTTCCCCGAGCCAGGGGTGAGGCAGACCCCCGGGCACCAGTTCAAGGCACTAGCGGTAGCCGTGCTGGGGAGGCCACGCGATGTGTTGATCAATATTTTACGAGCTGGTGGGCTGTCTTAAAAATGAGCCGCAGCTTCAGGCTGTGCACAGAGAGCAATGGGGCGAGTGGCCGCCTTGCTTCAGCAAGGATACCAAAGAGTAATGGTGTGGGGGAACTGCACCTCTCACCTGGAGGGAGGATGAAGGCAGGTTGGCAGACCGGTTGTGCATCCCAGCCCTGTACTACACCTATGGATTTGTGTCAGACACCGCCTCCAGAGCTGTTGCTAAATATCGGATTGTGGCTTAATTCTGGTATCCAGGCAGATATCAGGACTATACATAACTGTTAGATTAGAGGGTTAGCGCTGAGGTGAGCACTGAGGTTAGGTTAGGATTATGTGATATAGTCCCTGTCCCCTCTCTAGACTTGTTTCAAGCACTGACCTAAAATAGGGACTGCAGCTACACAGGATGTTCTTGTGAGCATTGAATTCAAAACCATTGACTTTGATGATCACATCACAGAGTTTTCCTTCCAGGCGAAGTTCATTGAAGACCGTGCAAGCCATAGCACTCATCTTCCTCTCCATGTGTGGGGGGGAATACCCTGTGGACGCCGAGGTGTCATCCATGCCTAAGCCCGAGACAGCGGAAGAAACTTCTCTCTGAGGTGATATAGGGCTTTCTGCTTGTCCTCCTGCATCTTCTCTGAAGCTATGTTTTGTCTGGCGATTCTGGAACATGCCCGATAATGAGATCACTGAAACGGGGAGGATCTGGAACCTCTGCTGCCCGCAGCCGCCGGGAGCACTGTACAGTGGGGTGTAAAGACATTGCTCTAAGCCCTTCCACAGTCAATAGGGCCCTAGTCCTTCTCCCTCCTTAGCAGCACAGCTTGATTCAATCTTGAATTCCAGGTTACGCAGGACCTTGTCTATACACCTTGTTGATCCCTGCTCTGAGCAGAAAAAACCTTTGTGATTCTTCTGCAACTCTTTAATATGATTAAGCTCCCCAACCGTAGGCACCAAGTGCTTCGGAAGCGTTCTCGTGCCAGTCCACACAGGAGGAAGCTGAGGCACAGGCTGGTTAAATGTCAGCGACGAAGCCGCAAATGTTGTGCCACTGCCTTATCGGCAGGCCTGCATCTGCTGCGGATCCGGAGGAATGGTCGGCGCCGCGCGGAGCCAGGCGCCGGGGAGCGCGGGGATGGGAGCCCGGTCCCGACTCCTCGCTGACACGCTACCTGAACTTAGGGCCGGCCGCTCTTCCTACAGGCATTGCCGTAGCCCCGCAAGCAGAACGGGGGCACCGCGGGGTGCTGCGATGAGGGCATCAGGGCAGTTTGGAAAATGGATCTTTTTGAGTAGTGGCTTTTCTTTTCTTTCTTTTCTTTCTTTTCTTTCTTTTCTTTCTTTTCTTTCTTTTCTTTCTTTTCTTTCTTTTCTTTCTTTTCTTTCTTTTCTTTCTTTTCTTTCTTTTCTTTCTTTTCTTTCTTTTCTTTCTTTTCTTTCTTTTCTTTCTTTTCTTTTCTTTCTTTTTTTTTTAATGAGTTTTGTGGTAATGCTGTGCAAAGTGCAGAAAGCTGCTTTTTTTTTTTTTTTTTTTTTTTTTTTAATCCTTATATCTCATTTCACTTTCGCCTTCCCGTCTCCTGCGCGTGGTGCGAGGAAAACGCAACCGCCGGCGCTGGCGTTTCCTGCCCCGGAGCGCTTCGCTCGGAGCCCGCTGGAGCCGCGGCAGCCCCGGGGCGGCGGAGCTGGAGCTGGAGCTAGAGCTGGAGCTGAACCTACCCCGGCCCGGCCCGGCCCGGCGCGTCCCCGGCGCCGCCTCCCCGGCGGCTCCTCCCCGCGGCTGCGCGGCCGCGGCGCGGCCCTGCCCGGTGCGGAGCTGAACGGAGCTGAACGGAGCGAGCGGCGAGATGGTGAGCGCGGCGGGATGGGGAGCGGAGCGCGGCCCCGGGGGTGGTAGCGGGGAGCACAGGGAAAAGGAGCGGGATGCCTGGGGAACAGGGAGCACGGCCGAGGATGGAGAGCGCGGGGGGGGCGTCTGTCCCCTGGGAGACCCGGGGCGTCGCTAACGTGGGGGGGGGTCTCCTGCTGCAGGTGCCTGAGCTGGAGAAAGCCACGGTCCGCATAAAGCACCCGGAGCGCGTGATGGGGATAATCCGGTCCATAAAGGAGCAGGGGATGAGCAAGCTGCAGGTACCGCTCCGTGGCCGGTTTGGCTCCGGTTGCGGTGGGGCTGTCCCAGCGTCGTGGTGGTGGAGGGCGAGTGACACATCCGTCCTGCTTGGTGCTTGTCTTCTGCTGCCCACCACTTCTTCAGCCTCCCCAGCCGTGACCTGACTGCTCCCAGCGCCCTCCTTCAGCGGAGTACCATGGATACCATTTTGCAGATGGGAAGCAGAAAGCCCAGGATGAGAGGGGAGAGCACGCTGTTTTTCCTGCCAAGACCCAGGCTGGTGGCTCTCTGTAGATGGGCCTTTTCCTTCCCTGTTATGCATGCTATAAATATTAGCCAATCCCCAGACATGCCCCCTCCACCCATGGCAGTAAGTCAGCAGGATTATACCTTTTGGTGCTGATAAGAGCCCTGGGGGTGGGAGGGGTGTTGCCTGTCTCAGATGAGGACATCTGCTTCACAGCTGGCAGGAGCGTCAAAGTTCGTGGCCACACGCTGCTGCTTTACTCTGTTGTGAGCCCGTGCTGCCACGTGAGACACCCCAAAGCTTGGACACCAACCCCCTTGGCTAGCTATTTGCGCCAGGTCACTCACAGATTCTGTCTTCTCTTGTCTTCCAGGTCATTTCTGACTTTGACATGACGCTGAGCAGGTTTGGATGCAATGGCAGACGCTGCCCCACCTCACACAGTGAGTTGAAGCCTTGTCTGCATCTTTACTGTTCTAATCCTGTTTGTTCTCTGTGTTTGTGTTTTCAGTCTCTGTAGCCTCCTATTATCTGCTGCCTCCCTCTTTTACCAAGTCTGACTGCTTCACTGTCTTGTTTGTTCTCTCGGTTCAGCTCCAGGCCTCAGCTATTTCCAGCAATGGCTGCTGTCTTCCCACTCTGCGCTTCCAGACAGTCCAAAACTCACTGCAGAAATGATCTCCTGAGCTTTCTGCCCCAGTTTTCCAGCTGAGGCCCCCAGATGCTGCTTCTTTTACTAATACTTGTATGCTAAGACTTGCAAGCGTTGACTCTGCTCTGTCCCTGCTGAGCAATGCGCTCTTCATACCAGTGTGTGCACTGTGGAGTTCCTGGCTAGGATTCACAGAAGGGGCCACCGCTTTGAGACCCTGCAGTTAATGTGTGCTCAGATCAATGTGCCACAGATTCCTAATTTTCAGGAAGAGCCAGCCTTCTGAGATCTTGACCCAAAATAGCTGCTTTTTAGAAAGCCTGTTTACTGTTTCCATATGTTTCTGGGCTACAACACTGGAATTTTGTTGTCTTCGCAGATATCCTGGATAACAGCCACGTTGTTAGTGAAGACGGCAAGAAGAAGGTGGGTGTTCTTCTGTAAGACACTGTTTTTTGTCTCTGTGTGTTTGGTCCCCATCACTCACGATCAGTAGGTTGCACTGGCTGGCATGGCAGGGCAGATCACAGAATCACAGAATCGCTGAGGTTGGAAGGGACCTCTGGAGATCATCTAGTCCAACCCCCCTGCTCAAGCAAGATGCGTGTGTGCTGCCAGGACAGAGAGCAGAGCACGTTTCCCGTGATAGTGGAAGGGGAAGTTTAAAAGAGAAACTTAATTTGCATGCTCAGCTATAGATATTTTCAGTCTGGTAAGAAGAGGGTGAATATATGTGTATTCATCTGTGTCTGGAGTATTTGACCCAAGATGAGCCTGTCAGCCAGGCTACTAGAGAATTAACTCTTCCTTCGGAGATCCCCGTGTTTGCTCAAGGTGCAGTTGCTTAGTGAAAGGTTTTTGTGTTTTTTGTTATTAAGTGTGATGCTTTAGGGGAATTTGGAAACACTTTTTGTTGTTTACAGTCTCTTTAGACTTGATATTCACTGTGTATTCTTTTTATATCTGTACAACACTCCAGTTAAAAGATCTGCTGCACTATTACTATCCCATCGAAATTGATCCTGACCGGACCCTGGAAGAGAAACGCCCCCTCATGGTGGAGTGGTGAGTGGTTGCATGGGATGAGTTTGTTCTGCAAGGTGAACATTAGAGGGGCAAACTGGAAGAAAGACGATTCCTCCTGAACCCAAACGCAGAGGAGCTTGCTGTGCAACAGAAGAGGTCCCCCTTTAACATAGTCTTTGCATTTCTTAAGTACATGGCCCAGGCTTGCGGGAGAACGTGCCCTAGACCACGCTGAGTGGGGCCAGTTAAAGAGCAAGTTGGATTCCAAGTCACTGCGGGGGGGAAAAAGCAAAAGCTAGAAACTCTTGGAAAGAGAGGAGGGGTTCCCTTGTTATAGTTATTGATAATAGATAATTGCCTTCAGATATAGGGATGGTGATGCTGGATATCCAGCAGAGACCTGATTTCACTACACACTGGTGCCTGATATTGCGGACTGGCTATTACCCATATCCGACAGCCCATCCTTGGTAATAGCACAGCAGCTATCAAGAAGTGCAAGAGACTTGAGGCCTGAATGGATGTAGCCACGCAAGACCAGACCAGACCAGAACAGAAAGGTTGGATTGAATAGGTGCCTGTGACCTTGTCCGGGCAACTTCTTGCCCCCAGGGACTGCGTGTGCAAAGCCTGAACTTTCTCTAGAATTGGCAGGAGTACCAGGAAGTTTCTAGCTGTTACTTTTCTGGCTGCCTTACGTTTGGACCCAGGAAGCTCATGTTAGTACCTTCCTCTAGGTGGAGCAGGGCCCACGACCTCCTGTCGCAGCAGAAGATCCTGAAGGGCGACATAGCCCAGATTGTCAGAGAATCAGACGTGATGCTGAGGTACTGGCATGGGGTTCAGCGTGCTGCCCGGGGCTGTCACTGTCACTGTGGAAGCAGGTCCCCTGATGGCTCCATTGCTCTCCTTTACTTCCTGCTTGTGTCCTCCAGAGGTCTGAAGAGAGCTCGGGGGACACTGAGCTGGTTTCTGATGCTGCATTTTACCTGCTTGCTTTCACTCTCATCTGCGTGCAGTCTCCAAAGCGTGGCGGATGCAAATCTTCCTTCCTTCGTGGGGTTTAGTTTTAATCGTGAAAGAGAGCCAAAGGTCAGCACCGCAAGCTGCAACCTGAGCTCCCTCTGAAAGGCTGCTCGGTTCACAGGCGACTCCTTTCTGCTTCCTTGTGTCTTGGCAAGGAGCAGCCAGGGGACCAGCGGATCAGTGGAGCTCCCTAAACAACTCCTCTGAGCCCTGAGCTGTTTGTAGGATGGGGTAGGGAAGCAGCATGCAGCTACCCTCTTCCAGATTAGATTTTCTCTCCACTCACTGTAAGCAATGGGCTTTATCCGGATCCTTGACTCAGCATCAAATTTCACCCACAGCACAAAAATGTTGCACTCAAACTTGCTGTTAAAACCAGCCGTGGCAGTGTTTTTCTTAAAACTAGCTTGAGAAATCTTTGTTTGAGTGACCTTCCAACCACAGAGAGGAGATAGCTACCATATGTCCAGGCTTTAGTGGGCCTGAGCTCCTCTTCTGCCCGCAGACTGTGTGCTGGCAGGTTCTGAGGCTGTTGCACAGTTGCCTGGTAGTCCTTGCAAGCTGGTCCGACCGGTTGTGGATCTGTAACCTACTGTTTCTGAAGGAGCCGGTAGCCCCAGCTCACGGGTGCGTGCCCGGGCGTGCTGTGCGTTGTGACTGCATGTAAGAAGCTGGATGCTTTCAGGAAACGTTGGGCTTGTTACTCATGTGCTGCATGTTACTGTGTAGCTCCCCGCTAGGTCTGTGCTTCAAGGGAGAGTCTGATGGTTCTGCCGCACACCCTCCGTCTGCACAGTAAATATGACAAGGCCCAAAAGCACGGCGCTTTTTTGCAGAGTTCACACGTGCATTTCTGTTTGGGAAGTCCCAGGCAGAAATATGAGCCCGGTTGCTAGCCTGAGAGCTTTCACAGCCCCACCGTACACAAAGCACCTGCCACTGTGGGCTGAAAGGTGGTAATGTAATACTGTATTTTGGACTTTTCTGCTTTAGGGATGGATTCAATGAATTATTTGACCAGCTGCATGAATACGATGTTCCCCTGTTCATCTTCTCTGCTGGCGTGGGTGACATCCTTGAAGAAATTATCCGTCAGGCCAATGTTTTCCACCCAAATGTCAATGTAGTATCCAACTACATGGACTTTGATGATAACGTGAGTTTCTGCATCATGTACATGCTGAGAACCTGCAGAGTGAAGGGGATTTGTTAGAAATGAATTCAGGGCTGCCAAACGTTTAACAGAGACACTGCTAGGTTAAAAGCTGTCTATTGACATTTCTAAGTAGATATGATCCTTCACCTGGAACTGATCCTTTTCTGGGTCATGGGAACACCCTAGAGACTAGTCATGGCCCTCTCACCCTGATTTTATATGACTTTATGGGTTGCTACCTGCTACTATAGCAGCCTTCCTGATCGTTAGTGCTGGAGGGTGTTAGAGGTTCTTCTGTTTATACCATGATGCTGGAGTTGTGTCAAGCGTGAACGAGAGTCCCTGCTATAGAGAATGGGTAAGGTGGGCAGAAAATGTACTGAAGCCTGAAAAGTCCCAATTCATGTTAGAAAATAACAAGTCTTTTCCAATGAAGCCTTCTGCTCCTGCTGGTGGCATGTTGGGACAGGCAGTCCTCAGGGTGAGCACGGGGCAGTGTAACAGTGCACAGAGGTACTGCCTTCCCGGAGGACCGTGTCCTGCCTTAGAGCTCCTCTGACTTTGGCTTCCTGTGGCCCTCTCAATAGCTCCGGGGAGCACAGAGCTCAGTCCAAGATCTGCAGGATCTCAGTCCTTTGCATTTGTTCTCATCATCTGGGAAAGACTTGCCCTGCAAAAAGGGGACTCTTGGGGACCGACTCCGCTGTGTTGCCAGACTGCTCCGTGGGGTGTCTCGGAGATTGGAGCTGGAGCCCTGTTAGCATTCCCGTCTTTAGCTGGTTCCAGAAGGGGCACTGGGACTGTGGCACAGTGAAGGGGTTGCTTTGGGATCAACTTCTTTGTCCTGTTTGCACAGGGAGTCCTCAGGTGTTTCAAGGGACCTCTCATCCACACCTACAACAAGAACAACACTGTTCTGCAGGGTACAGAGTATTTCCAGCAGCTGAGCACTAGGACGAGCATCATCTTGCTGGGGGACTCGATGGGTGATCTGACGATGGCAGACGGTGTCCCCAGCGTGGAGAACATCCTCAAGATCGGCTTTCTCAACGACAAGGTGGGTGTGAGGAGCAGGCCTCTTGCTTCCCCGCTGGCCCTTCCCGGGTGCAAAGCCCAGGTGGCAGCAGAGGAAGGCGGACAACTGCCCGAGCGTGGGGGTGCGGAGACTGCTGCTGGCTCCTCGAGTTCCTGCGAGGGGAGCTGGGAGGGTGTCTGTTGTGTTCCCGGAGCACTGATGTCCACCCTTTGGGATGCCCCACGGTGGCTATTGACCCCTCTTTGCAGCGTCAAGAGACGTGCAAGGGCTGTGGGAGCTGCGAGGGGCAGACCTGTGCTCCGTGGCGGCTCCTGCTTGCTGCTGGGTGTCTGCTCACGGCGCCTCTCGTCAGCCCAAACCCACAGCGCTGCTTTGTTTCGTCCCTGGAGACGTTTCGTGGTGCTGTGCCTTACTCTCAGCTGCTGACACTTACAGTCCTCTTCTTTCTCTGTGGTCCTCTCCTCCCCACCGCTCCGTGGTGGCTGTGCTGCAGGTGGAAGAGCAGAGGGGGAAGTACCTGGATGCCTACGACATTGTGCTGGAGAGCGACGAGACGCTAGATGTGGTCAATGGGATCCTCCGGTACATCCTAATAGAGACATGAGCTGCGAAGCCGGTCCCGACTCCGGCCCTTCAGCAAGGTGCCTGGGGAATTAACGTCCTTCCCTTTACAAAGCCGGAGTGGGTCTTCTGGTACCTGCTTGAATCCATCCTAATACCAGCGGCAGCTTTCCCTTCCTGCCCTGGCTTTTGTGTGTCGTGCCCATCCTGAACTTTACAAACTGTTGTTTTGGTCAGTCCTGGAGCTGGAGGGGTGAGATGGAGAAAGCAAGGAGTCCACTCGCTTTCCCCCAGCTCGGCCCCAGCTCTGCTGCCTCCAGCTCGAGACTTCATCCCAGCCAGCCCTCGAGGCCACAACAGACCACTTGATGTTTTGGGTAGAGGCCTTCTGTACTTAGCTTCAGCGACTGAGTACAGAAATAAAGGTCGTTTGCCGTGGAATCGTTTCTAGGAATTGCATGTGCTAAAAGCAGGTTTGGTCGCTGTTGGGGGGTGAAGGCAGAGGGGAAGCGGATCAGCTGGGTTTTTTTTTTCTGGTAGCAGTACCATCAGGTGGAAGTGTGCGCAGAATTGGATTCGCAATGGCCCTTGCTGTAAAAAGGCTCTTCTAATCGTTCCTGCTGTTCCGTGGAGCTCATCCGTCACAGCTTGATAAAGCAAGAAGTAGGTTTGTCTAACAAGAACCGGGCTGGTAGGGTTTGGGCAAGCTTTGCAGTGGCAGCAGCAGGGCTGGGGACTTGGAGCAGCTTGTGTGAAGCCCGGAGGTGCGGTTTCGGGAGGAAAGGCTAACAGCGCTTTGGTTCTTAAGGAATATTTTAGATAACCATCTTTCTAGCTTAAACTGCTGGGCTGATTCTGGGCTCTCAGAGCAGCAATAGAAAGAGGCGCTCTTATTTTTGTGTAACCTCTGGTAACGTAAATGAAAAGCAAAACTAAGACGACCCCGATTCAGCAAGGGGCAAATTCGGGTCCCTTATGTGAGAAGCTGCTTTCACATCCCACCCTGATGCCTCCGCCGCAGATGGCAGGATCACACGTTCCTGCAGTGTTGACTACAACAAGGCCGTTTTGGGAAAGTGTTTTTGTTCTCGGGGGTGCCGTGCTGTGACCCGGTGCAGGTTCGCAGCCCCTTCCCCTGCGTGTTCGCCTGGTGGCACCTCGTGGGCTGCTCCGGGTTCACCCCTCGCCCCGCGGCTGCCTCGCCGTCCTCCGCTGTACAGGTTGAGCAAATGCAGCTTCCGAAGGGTGCGGGCTTCGTTCTCTGTGTTGGAATAAAAAGTTTTGATAAAGCTGGAACGTGTGCGGTTTGTATCGGGAGCGTGCGTCGTGCTGCCCGGCGTGGAGGAGTCGTGGCTTGGGGCCGCGCTCGCCCCCAGGGCTGTCGCTGGCAGCCTGCGTCTCCGGCTCCCCCAGCTCCGCTTCGCCCCCATCCCTGCAAGAGCCGGTGGCCACAGGGACGTCGCTGCTGTTGGAGCACAGGTCGGTTGCGCCGGACCTCAGCTCTGTATAACCCGGGCTGTAAGGAGCCGTCCTGTGCTCACGTCCATCCTAGGGCTTCGAAGGGCCTCCAGAGTTGCTGAGATCTTCCAGCGGAGACTGTTTGAATTTTATTTCTTTCTCTCCAGCCCAACACAGCAGGTGCTGAGGCTCGAGAGCTGCCGCCGCGCTGCCCTCCCTCGAAGGAAGGACGAAGGTCGGCGGTGAGCCTCGGCTCCATGCTGCTGCCCGGCCACGCGTGGACGCGTCGTTGCAAAGTAACCCGACACAAAGGCAGACTTCTTGGAAACCGGTGGAAATTATTTTTATTTGGTGCAAAGTCAAAGTCATCATCTGAGGGGTTCACTCTCACCCTTTACACATTTTTCTCTTGCATTTCTTTTATCTCTCTTTGCACAGCCGCACCATACGCGAGCCTTTAGAGCCAGTGGAAGGTGATGGAGATGTACTGGTCGAAACCAGCAACCCTGAGAGCGCTAAGTTAATTACTTTTAGCTGCATTTAGGCATCAAAATAAAATGGGGTTGGGTTTTTTTTCCCCCTCAGTCACTGACTGGTGCTGCCATTGGCAGCCGTGTGCTGCAGGGCGGGAGTACGAGGATGTGACTAACCAGCCCGCCGCTCCCTGGGGGCCGCGGTGGGAGAGACGGGGCCTTTTCCATTTTCCAAACTGACACGTGGTTAATCAGGTCTCATCCGAGCTGCCTGAAAGGGGCCAGACTTTCCGAAACAGCAGATGCCTGGGAGGCGTTTCGGTCTCGCCCTGGGAACCTGAGCCGCCTGCAGCCTCCCGTCCCGGCGGCGAGCTCCGGGGTAAGGTTGCAGCGGGAAGCGGAGGCTGCGCCAGCAGCCGGGAACAGCACGAGAAGCTCGTCTTTATTTCTCCTCTCCCTTAGAGAGCGATGCATATAAACCAAAAAAAATCCCTAAGCTACAACCATGCCGTTAGAAGCAAAAGGGAGCTCGCGGAGCCGGTGGCGGCGGGACGAGCTGCTGGAGGGACGCGCGTGCTCCCACCTTCGCTCCCGCCCACCAGGGCTCGAGCCCTCGGCCCAGCTGCTCCCGGGAGCAGCGCACGGCACCGGCACGGGCAGGAGGTTGCACCCGGGAGGCTGCAGCGCGGGAATGCAGTCGTGGGCGAAGGGATCGCGGGGCCGGGGCGAGCGTCGCGCAAAGGCTCTAGGTCTGGTCGCGGCAGGGCTCGGTCCGGTTCGGAGAGGGGTAGCGCCTGCCGCCCTGGTCTGCCAGAGCCTCTGAGCACGAGGGGGGGGGGGGGCTCCGAAAAGCCGGCGCTGCCTTTCCCGCGGGGGATGGAGATGCCCAGCAACATGGGTGTTTCCCACCTTCTCGCCTGGGTTTTTCAGCTGGGGGTTGGCTGGTTCTCCTGCGCACGAGGAACACATGGAAGAAAACTCAGTTAAATAACACCAAAAAACAAAAAAAAATCGGAAAGCCCCCTGCTCCGCGGGACGTGCCGGGGCAGGGGGGGCTGCCCGGGGCGCTCCGGGCCGGGAAGCGCGACGGCAGTCCTGCGCGCAGGGCCGGCGGGACGGCTGCCGCTCAGAGCTCCTCGTGGATCTTCTCCTGGTCCTCGTCCGACTTCAGCTTCAGCTCCTCCGCGGTGATCTTCCCGTCCTGGTTCCGGTCCTGGTTCCGGAACATGTCCGCGATGACTTTCTCCGGGTCGGAGCTGGGCATGAGCCGGCCTTTCCCTTCCGCCACCTGGCTCTTGATGAAGGCGGAGAACTGCAAGGGGGAGAGGCGAGGAGATGCTGCGCTGCCCCGCGAGCGGCCGCGGGCTCCGCCGGGCTCCTCCACCCCGCGAGCCCCGGGCTCCGGCGGCACCCTCGCCCACCTCTCCGGCGGGGATCTCGCCGTCCTTGTTGAGGTCCATCTCCTCGTAGAGGCTCGCCGGCGGCTCCCCGTGCCAGACGAACAGGTAGCCTTCGGGGACGCCCTCCTCCAGGGACACCAGCTCCACCTCGAAGCGGAGCACGGCGCTGCCGGGGACCCCGCGGGCTGCAACGCGAGCGAAGGCTGCAGCTGCTCTTGCGCCCAGCAAAGCGCCGGCCCCGCACGGCCGAGCGCCTTCCCGCCCCGCTCCGGGGACACGGAGACCGGCAGCGTCTCGGCAGCCGGGAGGATCCCGGCGCGACCGCGAGGCGCCCGCTGCCCTCACCTCCGCTCTCGCCGTGGCCCAGGTGCGGCGGCACGATGAGCACCCGCCGCTCCCCCACGCACATGTCCAGGAGGCCGCTGTTCAGGCCCTCGATCACCTTGTTGGCCCCCAGGGTCACCTCCTGGGGGGCTTCGTAGTCGTGGCTGCCAGAGGCACGGAAAGGTTTGCGCCGCTGGGAAACCTGCTCCGACCGGGTGGGCTGATCCCGCCGGCTGCTGCCAGCCCGATGCAAGCCCTGCTGCCCCGGTGCAAGCCCTGCTGCTCTGGTGCAAGCCTTGCCGCCCCAATGCAAGCCCTGCCGCCCCAATGCAAGCCCTGCCGCCCCAATGCAAGCCCTGCCGCCCCGGTGCAAGCCCTGCTGCCTTGGTGCAAGCCCTGCCACCCCGGTGCAAGCCCTGCCGCTCCGGTGCAAGCCCTGCCGGTCTGCAGCCGCATGCCCGATGCCTTTGCAAAGGAATGATGCTCCCAGCACCAGCGCTGGAGCCGCCGCACCAGCAGGCTCAGCCCTGCTCTTGCACGTGCTTAGCCCAGCACACCGCCCCGTGGACTGCCAGGATTTGGGTTTGTAAATGAAAGGCGCGCGCGGGGGCAGCCCGGCCACCCCGTGGCACTGGCACTCACGAGGAGAAGAGCTTGGTGCCGTCCAGCAGGGAGCAGTTGTAGTGGTAGCGGACGAAGTCCCGGTTGCGGGTGGTGACGTTGCAGCCCTCGGGCCGGTGCACAGTCTCGATCTCCACTGGGTCCGCGGGGTTGTGGAAGTCAATGATGTGGACATCAAAGATGAGCACAGCTGAGCCGGGAATTTTATCCCCTGGAAGAGGAGCGTGTGGAGACCTGCTGGGAGAGCTGGTAAAACCTTTCCGGGGACGGTTGCATGGGCGTCCCCGGAGCCGCAGAGGGCTGCGTGTCTCGGCACAGCCTTTCCCCGGTGTAGACGCTCTCCCCTTTGCCTGCACCCGCGGCTCAGCCTCTTGCCCTCCCCTTGCGCCCTGGGCCCGTGGCGCCCCTCACCTGCGCCGTTCTCGCCGTAGGCCAGGTGCGGGGGGACGACGACCCGCCGCCTCTCGCCGACGCAGACCCCTTGCAGGCCCTGGTCCATGCCGGGGATGATGTAGCCCTTGCCGATGTAGGTGTCGTAGGTGTGATTGCGGGAATAGCTGCAGCGAGAGAAGCCCGTGGCAGGGCAGCCCGGCCGGGGGACGCCCGCTTCCCCACGTCCCGGCACCGTGCCCTACTCTGGCGCCTGCTCTGACCCTGCCGGGGACCTGCCTTTCCCTAGGGATGCAGCAACAGGGGTTTTCTGCCTCTCTGCAGCCCCCTGAGCGTGCGTCGTGCCTGTCACCGTCCTCCCCTCCGCCCTCTGCCCTCGATTCTCCGACCCTCCTCGCGGCCGGGTGCCGGCCGCCTCCGGCACGGGACGAGACGGGCAAGGGTCCCCGCGGCCTCGGGGACGTCGCCCGCCGCGGCGCGTGCCTGGAGTCGAAGAGCGTCCCGTCCATGAGCGTGCCGTTGTAGTGGTAGCGGACGAAGTCCCCCGTCATCGCCTTGCGCCTGCACGACGCCGGCACCTCCAGGTGCTCCAGGAAGACGCCATCCTTGGGGTTGTGGAAGTCCACCAGCAGCACGCTGAACACCAGCGAGGCCTGCGGCGGGATCACCGTGCCTGCGAGGGGGGGGGACAGCTCAGCCCGGGCAGGGTCCCGTGTCCCCCCGTGCGGGCGGCAGCGGCGCCGGGGCCCTTCCCCGCTCACCGTAGCCCTTCTCCCCGTAGGCCAGGAATGGGGGGATGACGATGCTCCTCTTCTCCCCGGCGCACATGCCCAGCAGCCCCTGGTCCATGCCCTTGATGAGCCAGCCCGTGCCCACGTAGGTGTCGTAGGTGCTCTCCTTGCTGTAGCTGGGCAGGGAGCGGAGGGATGAGGGGGTGCCCCATATCCCCCATCAAAGGGTGCATTGCAGCCCCGGTGCCCCATAACCCCCATCCAAGGGTGCATCCCAGCCCTGGTGCCCCATAACCCCTATCGAAGGGTGCATCCCAGCCCCGGTGCCCCATATCCCCCATCGAAGGGTGCATCCCAGCCCCGGTGCCCCATATCCCCCATCGAAGGGTTCATCCCAGCCCCGGTGCCCCATAACCCCCATCCAAGGGTGCATCCCAGCCCCGGTGCCCCATAACCCCTATTGAAGGGTGCATCCCAGCCCCGGTGCCCCATATCCCCCATTGAAGGGTGCATCGCAGCCCCAGTGCCCCATAACCCCTATCAAAGGGTGCATCGCAGCCCTGGTGCCCCATGTCCCCCATCGAAGGGTGCATCCCAGCCCTGGCGGCCCATACCTGGAGTCGAAGGGAGTGCCGTCCAGCAGGGTGCCGTTGTAGTGGTACCGCACGAAGTCCGAGTTCTCCACGGTGCGGTTGCAGCGCTCCGGCTTGGACAGGGTGGTGATCTGCAGCTTGTCGTTCTTGTTCCAGATGTCCAGCATGATAACGTCGAAATACAAGGTAGCGTCCGGGGGGATCAGCCCCGCTAAAGGGGAGGCAGCGAGAGCAGAGCAGCCTTAGGCGAGAGCGGGGAGGGGGACGGGACCCGCGGCCCGGGGCAGGGGCTCCTCGCGCCAGGGCTGAGCAAATGCAGAGCCTTGGAGCCAGCGTGGGGCCCCGCCACTGCCGCGGCCACCGCCGAGCCCTGGCAAGCGAGGGTCTCCGCGCCCCGATGGCCGGCTTCCCGCGCCCGCGGCCAGCGCCCTTACCCACGCCGATGCTGCCGTAGCCCAGGTGGGGCGGCACGATGAGGTGGCGCCGCTCGTTCACGCACATGCCCTGCAGCCCCCGGTCCATGCCGGTGATGAGCCGCCCCACGCCGACCACGCCGGCCACCGTGGCACCTCGGTCGTAGCTGGGGGCGAAGGCATGCACCCGTCACGGCTCGCTCCCTGCCTCGCAAATTTAGCGGATGGCTGAGCCTCGCCTCGGGCTGCGCAGCCCCCGGCAGCCCCCAGCTCCGGGCTGCTCCCCCCCGGGCTGCAGCTCGCCACTCGCCCGAGGCACCTCCGCTCTGCCCAGGAGCACCACGGCTTCGCCAGGCGTCCAGCTACGGGGCTCCGGCTCAGCCGGCTCATCTACGGCCTGAATGCTAATGAGCGGCGGATAACGAGGCAGCCTCCAGCCCTGTTTTCCGGTGCTAAGCGGAAGCTCAAGGTTTCCACACGTCTCCCTGGGATTCGGGTACCGCTGCAGCCCCAAAGCCCCCGGTGCTGGGGGTGCTCAGCAAATGCCGACGGAGCAACCAAGCTGGGCAGGCTTGCGGCAGGCCGGAGGGATGCGGGCTCTGCAGACGGTGCAGCGCCGGCAGTGGTGCCGAAGCCACCAGGCTGCCGGACGGAGCACCGAGCCCCGGGGCTGCCTGGCCAAGCACGCAGCTCTGCCCTGCGGTGCAATGGAAGGCAGCTATGTTTTAAGCTGGGACTGAATGCGTGGATATCCACCCCAAATTTCACCCGGCAGTCTGGCTCGGAGGCCTCTGAAGGGCTTGTTTTTTCTGCGGCTTGCAAATAGTTGCAATATGCCACGTTTGGAGCTTTATGCATGGGGGGGAGGAAAGAAGTCGTCCCAGGGCTCATTTTTAAACTGCAAATTTGTCTTTATTTTTAAATCTTAAAATACACACTCCGAGGAGCAATTGGGGGCCATTTCAGATATACTGAAATCCGTCACACTGTTTAACGTGCAGCTAACGCGTTCTCCTGGAAGCGCGCTGCAGGCATCGAGACAAAGAATTATTTTAGCAGCAAAGGTCCCCAGACTCCCATTGAGTTTGAGGCTTGCAGCGGGAGGAGCGGCAGCACACGGCTGAGTTACTTTCTCTCCTATTCATGCTTGCAAGGAGGATAAGGCGTGTTTAAACAGGAGCAGAATCCCTTCGGTTTCCAGCAGTCTGAAAAATGCCCATCTGGAAAGTTTTTGTTCCTGCACTGGGTTGGATCTGAGCTTCAGCACACCCAGGTTTGTCTTTGCTCCTTTGCCGCGTGCCCGATTCTGCCCTTGCTCACGTTGGTGCAAACTGGGACCGGCACCGGAGCCCACTGGCGAGGCACCGCCGCGCACGGCGACCTGCAACCAGCGTGAGCAAAGCAGGATCGGTGCGCGGGCCTGGGAAAGCTCAGCTCAGCGTGAAACGAGGCCTGCGAGATAAC
Source organism: Apteryx mantelli (assembly GCF_036417845.1). Taxonomy (NCBI): domain Eukaryota; kingdom Metazoa; phylum Chordata; class Aves; order Apterygiformes; family Apterygidae; genus Apteryx; species Apteryx mantelli. The sequence continues at coordinate 920,611 of NC_090005.1, forward strand.
GAGCTGCCACGTCTCACAAGTGCTCTCAGCTAGTCGTTCCACATTTTTTCTCTCTCTGCAGTACGTGCAAATTCCCATTCCTGAGCGTGCAGCATCCCAGCGATGGCCTCATCCCGCGCGCGGCCGGGAAAGCTCCCGGATGCTGGTGGCTGCGGGCTCGCAGGCTCCGCGGGGCTCTGCCCTCCGGGGACCAGCTTTGCCTGCCCGGGGTAGCTGCTGCAAAACGCTGCGCGGCCCCCACAAAAGCGCTTGGGAAGGGGGCCGGAGCGGCGAGGCCGCTCGGACCCGCCAGTGACACGTGGACAGGGCCGGCCCCGCTCCTGGGCGGCCGCCCGCCCTGAGCCCCTCCGCGGCACGGCCGCCCCGCATGCACGCATGCACGCACGCAGACCGCGCCGCGGGAAGAGCCGCGGCCGCCGATACCTGGAGTCAAACTTTTTCCCATCTTTAAAGGTCCCATTGTAGTGGTAGCGAATGAAATCGCCCATCTGGACTTCTCGCAGGCAGATTTTGGGGATATAGTATCTGTCTATGACCACGTCTTCCAGGGGGCCGGGGTCGCCCAGCCCCAGGGCCCCCAGCAGGCTCACGAGGAAGACGAGGCTGCCCAGGGACATGTCGCTCGGCGGCTGCGGCGGCCGGGAAGGAAGCGGGGCCGCCGAGAGGGCTGGCGCGGGCCGCGGCGGCGGCAGAGGAGGGGCCTCCCGCCGCCCTCTTCCCCCCCGCGATTCCCAGCCCCGGCGCCGCTGGAATTTCTGTAAACGTGGAAAGCGAGTGGGGCCTGGCGCGCTGAGGTCAGCGAGGCGTCTCCGCGCCCCAGCCCACCCCCGGCACCCCCACGCCATCCCCCCCGGGGGGGCGAAACACACGGCAGTGGCAAAGCTCCACGTCAGGAGGGTGGGTGGTTTGTTCTTTTTTTTTTTTTTTTTTTAAGGCAGTTCTTCTGGGAAGGGAAGAGCTGAAGCGACCTATTTGGGAGCGAGTGGGTGCAGCTTGAGGTCCCATCCCAGCGCGCGGCTCTCGCAGCGGGTCCTAGCGCTGGCGCTTTCCCTCTTCGGCCTCCTCGCCTGGGCTCGGAGCAGGAACTTTCCCGCCTTGATTCAGGATTATTCTCACAAGTTTCAAGACGCTGCTGTTTAGGAAGAGTGAATATAAGGATTTAATTGTTTTAATAGCATCTAGCGCTCTGCTGGAGACAGAGCTTTTATTGAACGGTAATGATTAAAGACGTGAAACTCTCCTTGTTCCGCCACAAGAGCAGGGCCCGATGCACCCGGACGCATCGCCCGCGCGACCCCGCTTCCCACGGCCTCGTCCGCAAGGGGTGAGCGCGGCGGCGGCGGCAGCCCCCCGCACAGCCCGGACAGGGCATGCAACAGGCTGTACATCGGAGCCGAAATGCAGCATCTCGGGGGCACGGCGCTCCTGATGGCAGAGCAAGGCTTCGAGCGCAGCAATAGCGGCCGCCCCAGGCCCAGACCCTTCCCCTCAGCTTCCCAAGGGGCTTTTCACATTTTGGCTCCGTTAAATCCCCTCTGCCGCAGGGAACGAGGCAGTGCTGAGCCCCAAAGCGCGGGGGGCTGGCAAGGCTTCGCCCCTGCTGCAGCCCCCTTCGATCCACCTGCACCAGGCTGCGCCGGCCCCGGGTGCCCTGCGGCTCCCTCCGCACCAGGGGCAGCTCTGGGGCCGGGCACGGGCCGGCTCGCTGCAACGCGGGTCCGTGCTCCCGAGGGCGGGTGCAGCCCACGCTGGGCAGCGCGGGGTGGCGCGCGCGGCCTCGTCGGACAGCGTGCCCGGCTGGAAAACTGCACAGACGGCGCCACGAGCCAGGAGCCCGGCCCGAGGCGGTGCCCTGGCTCCCGCCCCAGGGGATGGGACGTGGCTCAGCGCGAGTGTCCAGTGGCTCAGGGCTTGGGCTGGGGCCAGCGCGGCGTGCGAGGCTGGCCGGGGCAGCGCCAGGGCCCGGGCTGTGGCACGGCACACGGTCTTGCGGCCTCTGGCTTGGCAGGAGCCAGCAGGGAAACCCAGCCCTGCGCTGGGGGGGGTCCGGCCGGCTGCCCCGGGCAGCGCTCAGCGCCCCACCAAGCGCACCCTGGGAGTGTGTGGTGCGGAGCACAGCCTGGCATCGTGTGGCACAGCCTGCATCCCTGCAAATGTGCAGCTCTGAGGGCACCCTGGGAGCACGCAGCACCACGTGCATCCTGGAAAAGTGCAGCGCCGAGGGGATCCTTCGGAGCACGCAGCCTGGAGCACACCCCCACAGCGTGCAGCCCCGAGCGCACCCCTGCAGATGCGCAGCCCCGAGCACACCCCGGGATTGCGCAACGCCAAACGCACGCCGGACCGCGCAGCGCCGAGTGCAACCCAGGATCGCGCAGCCCCAGGATCGCGCAGCGCCGAGATCGCGCGCAGCGCTGAGCGCAGCCCAGGATCGCGCAGCCCCGGGATCGCGCAGCGCCGAGATCGCGCGCAGCGCTGAGCGCACCCCGGGATCGCGCAGCGCCGGGATCGCGCAGCGCCGAGCGCGCCCCCGCCGCTGCGCGGCCCCGAGCGCGGAGCCGCACTAAGACCCTGCGAGCTCCGTGCGCGCCGCCCCTTGCCCCGGCCGCCCGCCCCCGGCGGCGCTGCGCGGCGCGGCGCTGCGCGGGCAGTGCGCGGCGGCGGCGGCGATGGGCGGCGCGGCGCTGGGGCTGCTGCTGGCGGCGGGGCTGTGCGCGGCGCAGTACGAGGAGTACAGCGCGCGCGGGTTCCCCGCGGCCGCGCTGGAGCCGCTGCAGCGCGCCTACGCGCGGGCGCTGGCGCAGTACGCGGGGGCGCGCTGGGCCGAGAGCGTGCGGGCGCTGGAGGCCAGCCTGCGCCTGCACCGCCTGCTGCGCGACAGCGAGGCGCACTGCCACCGCCGCTGCGCCGCGCCCGCGGAGCCGCCCGCGGAGCCGCCCGCGGAGCCGCCCGCGGCCGCCGAGTGGGAGCGGGAGCTGCAGCTCTTCGGGCAGCTGCTGCGCCGCGCCGCCTGCCTGCGCGCCTGCAAGCGCGGCCTGCCCGTCTTCCAGCTGCGCTACCCGCCCGCGCAGACGCTGCGCGACTTCCAGCGCCGCCTGCCCTACCAGTACCTGCACTACGCGCTCTTCAAGGTGAGGCGGCGCAAGCCCCCGCGCAACGTGGCTGGCGGCTTCCCTGGGGAAGGGGGTGTTGGGAGGGGGGTCTGGCGTGTCCTGCCGGGGGTAGGGTCCGCGGAGACCGCGCGCATCCGTCCTGCATCCCTGCATCCCGCCCCTGCATCCCGCACCTCCGTCCCGCACCTCCATCCCGCACCCCTTTGCTCTGCACCCTCCGCAGAGCACTTCCATCCTGCACCCCTCCATCCTTCACCTCCCCTTCCACACCTCCATCCCTAATCCTGCGCCCCTTCATCCTGCGCCCCTCCATCCTGTGCCTCCCTTTCTACACCTCCATCCTGCATCCCTCATCCTGCACATCTCCATCCTGTGCCCCCCTCCAGCCCCCCCAAATCCTGCCCCCATGTCCTGCTGTCCTGTGCTTCCCCAGCCTGCAGCCCTCATCCGGTGTCCCCCCACCCGGCTCCTCCATCCTGCCCCTGCGCTGTGGCACGTCAGCATCATCTGGGATGCATCAGGCAGGACCCATGGGGTTGCGCCAGGGAAGGGGAGCCGCCGCGGCCATCCCCCGGCTGCCCGGCCGCGCCGGTCCCCCCCACACGCAGCCCCTCCCGGGGGTGTCCCAGGGTCTCCCTGCGTCCCGCTGACACAGGGTCTTGTCCTGCCGCTGGCGCCAGTGGCTCCCAGTCCCTGGGGCCGCTCACGAGGGGGAGGTTTTCCGGAGATGGGCAAAGAGTTTCCCCAGGGCAGCTCTGGATCCGGGCCAGCCGGGAGCCTCCTCAGTGTGCCGGGAGCAGCCGGCCGCGTGCCGTGCCTGGCACGGAGGGAGAGCCGCTGCCGGCTGCTTCTGGCCTTTTCCTCTTCCTCCCCTTCCTCCTCCTCCTCCTCCTCCCGGCCCCTTCCCCACGGCAGCCCCGGCGGGGGGCTGGAGAGGTGGAAGTGCCACGTCCACTGGCCGTGGCCGAGCGCAGACTTTGGCAGCCAGCGCCACGGGGACCCCGTTCGCAGGGAGCGGGGGAAAGGGCCGACGTCTGCCGCAAGCATCCCCGGCCCCTGGCAGCTCCGAGGACAGAGCAGGGGGCAGCCGGCTCCGGGGACACGCTCGCGCTGCCCTTTGCAGCTCCGGGGGAGACGCTGGCCCGACTCCTCCGCAGCGGCTGCCACGAGGAGCAGATATCCGCCGTGTGCGGGAGGAGGGGGACACAGGGGACAGGGCAGTGCCAGGCGCCGCGCGGGCCCAGCCTGGCGGGTCCAGGTCTGGGTCCGGGTCCGGGCGCAGGCGCGATCCCTGCAGGACACGCGTGTCCGGGGGGTTTGTCAGGGAGCCGCTCTTCCCTGGCTCGCGGTGCAGATGCGGAGGGAGGTTTCCTAAGTGCAGTTCGAGGTGGCCTCTCCTCCCACCAGGATCTGCTCCGGCTGGGGGGGAACCTCTCCTTAGACCCAAGCGAGCTGGAAATAATCGTGTTTTCAGGGTCACAAGTGCTTGGCTGGCCGCGGGCCGCCTGGCCGGCAGCGCGGGCGCCGTTTTGGTCCTTAGCGCGGCCGCCCCACTCACCTGGCAGTGGCGCGGGACAGCGTGTCCTAGTTCCTTAATGCGTTTTCCTCTTGCTCGCCCTGGCTGAAACCCACGCGATGAGCAGCTGGTTCAGATCCCACTCCCCTGGCAGTTTGCATCCCGAAAGCCCATAAAAGCAGCAGCGGGAGCCGGGGTGGCTCGTGGGGCCGGGGACGCGGGACGCGAGCACCAGCCGAGCCCGCCAGCCCCGCTCCGCCTTTCCGCAGTCCAACAAGATCGAGAAGGCGGTGTCCGCGGCGCACACCTTCCTGCAGAAGAACCCCAATCACGAGATGACCTTGAAGTACCTCAACTACTACCGGACGATGCTGGACGTGGACGAGTACCTCGTCGACCTGGAGGCGCAGCCGTACGAGGTGGGACGGGGCGGCGGGGCGGCGGGGCGGCGGGGGGCTCCGCTTGCTCGCCGCCGGCGGGCGCTCAGCGGCGCCTGCCCCCTCGCTCGCAGCCGATCTTCGTGCGCTCGGTGAAGCTGTACAACAACGGGGACTTCCGGAGCAGCGCGGCCGGCATGGAGCAGGCGCTGGCCGAGTACTACAAAGCCTACGAGAACTGCCTGGCGGGCTGCGAGGGCTCCTACGAGCTGCAGGAGTTCAAGGACTTCTACCCGGCCATCGCAGGTGGGGCCGGGGGGGGGCGGCGGGCGGCGGGGCCGGCGCGGGGCGCAGCGCCTGACCTCTCTCCCCAGACCACTTCGTGAGCGTGCTGCGGTGCAAGGTGGACTGCGAGAGCGAGCTCACCCCCAACGTGGGCGGCTACTTCGTGGAGAAGTTCGTGGCCACCATGTACCACTACCTGCAGTTTGCCTACTACAAGCGTGAGTGCCCCGGGTGGGAGCAGCCGGGGGGGGGGGAGGCGGCGGTCCCAGACGCCTGGGCCCCGTCCCACGCAGGCGCTGGCTGCCGCGCAGTGAACGACGTGAGGAACGCGGTGCAGAGCGTCTCCAGCTACATGCTCTTCGACCCCGGCGACGCCGTGATGCAGCAGAACCTCGTCTACTACCGCTTCCACCGCCAGCGCTGGCAGCTGCAGGAGGAGGACTTCCAGCCCCGGCCGGTGAGCGCCGCGGCGGGTGCTGAGCCCGGCGGCCCCCGCGGCGGTGGTGGGGGGCTCACGCTGCCCCCCGCCCTTCCCTCCCCGTCCCTAGGAGGCCGTGCGGTACCACAACCAGACGGCCACACAGAAGAAGATGCTGGACTTCGCCCAGCAGTACCTGCAAGCTGACGACGAGGTAGGTGCCACCTCCCGCGGCGTCCCGGAGCGGAGAGCCTAGCGGGCACGCGGGCGCCTCCGGAGCGCGGCCGTGACTGTGGCCGGGGGTCCGGCCGGCGCCGTCCCTCCTGCCCGTCCCCCTGCTGCAGATGGAGGTGGACGGCGGCGAGGAGCCGGACGCCCAGGACCTGCCGTCGGACGGCGAGTTCGAAGGCGACGGCGACTACGAGGAGGGCTTCGTTGCGGAGTGGTGGCAGGAGCCCAAGACCAAGGGGGACAAAGCCGACGAAGGTTGGTGGCTCCGGGGCCGGAGGGGTGCGCGCCGGGGGGGGGGGGCTGGGGTGGCCGCTCCGCACCTGATGGCGATGCTTCCTTGCAGAAACCCTCCGATGAGCGAGGCCAAGGGGGGCCCGCGGCCCCGGGCGGCCGGGCTTCGGGCTCCCGCGCGGAAACTCGGACTCACGGGGACGGGCTGCCCCTGCGGCCGGGCCCCCCGGGCGCTGCGCCCCGAGCGGAGCCCCCTTTCCTGGCGCGGAGCACCGGCACCTCCAAGCTGCCTCCGCGGGCCCGGGTGCTCCCCCCATCCCCGGGCTGCCGGCGGCACCGGGATTTGCCCCGTGCCCTCGCCTCGAGCCGCGGCCGGAGCCGCTATGAGCGGCCTCTCCTCGCTGGCGTTCCGGGCCGGAGGCTCGGGGAGGCTGGGAAGGGGGCCGGGGTGCCGCCGGAGGAGGCCGCGGCGCCGATGCCCCGCGTGTGCCTTGGATTTCCTCCGCACCAGCCCGCCGTAGCCTTAAGCTCCGTTAATTTAATACTTCCCGCCTTGCGCGGTTGCTTTTTTTATTTACTGGTGCTGAACTTTTAATAAAATCCGGACCGGTGTTTTCACGGCTGCCTCCGCCCCGGGGCTCCCTGCGGCTGGGGCGTTGGGGATGGGGGGGGGGGGGCACACCTCACCCCGTGCATGGGCATGGGGGTTATTTGGGGTGTGTGGGGGGGTGTGCATCCCCCTGTGGCTGCTCCTGGGGGTGCCTGCGTCACCCTGGGGGTTATTTGGGGTCGAGGGTCCCTAGGGGGGGCTGGAGCCGGCACAGTCGTCCCAGCCCCGGGCTGGAAAAGCACCCGGTGCCGGTAACGCTTCGGGGCTGCCGGAGCCGGGAAGCGCCCCCGTCCCCCGCTGCGTCCCGGCGGCTCGAGGCGCGCGTGCTGCCCTCCTCGCCGCCGCGCCGCCGACAAGCCCGCGCCTGCCCCGGCCGGGGCGTCTGCGCGGCAGCTGCACGGTGCCGCGGCCCAGCCCGCGCCCCGGCCTGCCCGCGCGGCCGCCTCGCTCCGCCCTGCTGAGCCCGGCGCATTTTTGCTCCCTTTGGAAGTTGGCTCCAAGGACTGAAACCGAGAGGCTGAATCATAGCGTTCGCCCTTGGGGCGGGATGGGACGGGACGGGACGGGACGGGACGGGATGGCGGGAGGCTGCCCGCACCCTCCCTGCCCAGCACGCCGGGATGCAGCGCCGGGATGCGGCTCCCCTCCAGCCGGGGCGTCCCCAGCTCCGGTGGGCAGAGCTAAGGGGAAACGCGGGCTGCAGCTCGGCAGCTCCCCGGGAGCCCTCCCAGGCGAAGGCTCCCTTGGGTGGGTGACGGAGGGGACGAAGGCGATGGCAAACCCTTCCCCGGAGGCAGCGAGCCATGTCCCTGCCACAGGCTGCCCCGGGGGAGCCGAGCTGCCACCGGCTGCAGGGCAATTTGCAGGGTGGCCCGAGGGTCCCGGCTGCACTGCCACCACGGGGCAGGGGCCATCGGCAAGCCTGAGCCGTCATCCCGCTGCTGCTGCATGCGGGACATCCCGGGAGTGCAGGGACATCCTGGGAAAGCAGGGACCTCCCGGGAAAGCAGGGACATCCTGGGAGTGCAGGGACATCCTGGGAAAGCAGGGACATCCCGGGAAAGCAGGGACATCCTGGGAGTGCAGGGACATCCTGGGAAAGCAGGGACATCCCAGGAAAGCAGGGACATCCTGGGAGTGCAGGGACATCCTGGGAGTACAGGGACATCCTGGGAAAGCAGGGACATCCTGGGAGTACAGGGACATCCTGGGAAAGCAGGGGTATCCCGGGAGTGCAGGGAGATCCCGGGAAAGCAGGGATGCACTGGGAGAGGCAGGACACATGGGGGGAGCCTTCACCTCGTGCCCTTTGCAGCACCCGCGGGTCTGTCCCAGGGCCTCGGCCAGGCGCTGAGCCGAAAGCGTCGCTCTTGGCGGACACAGCATCTGCCTGGGGGGTTTAAGCCCCCCCCCCCCCCCCCCCCCCCCCCCCCCCGCTCCTGAGGCCGGGCAGGGGGTTGCCTGGATGTAGCCAGCTCCCGAGCCAGGAGGGGGGATGCGACGAGCAAGCAGAGAAGATGCAGAAGAGCATCCAGATGTGCGCGCCGGGGCGGGGGCGGCCGTGCAGATGTGCGCAGCTGGCGGCATGCGGGGGCACTGGGGGGGGGGGATTCCCTTTGGGACACGGAGGCGGCGGGGGGGGGGGGTGCAGGGTGCCTCCTCCCAGCCTGATCCACGGTGATGCTGAGGGTGACGGCGGCTGCGCCCCGGGCAAGGCGGGACGGGACGGGACGGGACGCACCCGCCGCCAGGGCCCGGCCGGACCAGTCCTGCCGGGGATGGGACGGGGTGACGCAGGCGGCCGTCACCTCCCCGGCGGCTTGGGGCCGCTCCCCGAGCTGGCCTCCCCGCCTCGGTTTCCCCATCCCGGCCGCGCGGGGACCCTTCCCGGAGCTGGACGACGCTCCAGGCCCCCGGCCGGACCCCGCTGCGCCGCTGGCTCCGTGCAGACGCCGGGAATAATGCACGAGGCAGCTGCAGCCCAAACTGCGTTCGCGGAGGGCGGCGGCGATGCAGGGCTTTGCGGGCTGCTCGGCCGCGCACCGGCAGGCCGCAGGGGCGAGGGAATGCGGGAAGCGGGAGCAACCCCGGCACCGTGCACCTTCCTTGGGGGGGGCCCTGCACCCCCTATGTGTGATGGGGAGGGTCCCTGCCTGCCCCCCTGCCCCATGAGTCCCTGCACCTCCCTGTACGTGATGGGGGGGGGGGTCCCTGCCTGCCACCCCTGCCCCTGGCGGGTACCTGCACCCCATTCATCTGCCCCATACCCCTGTCCTGAGGGTCCCTGCACCCCATCCCCATACGTGATTTGGGGGGGGGGGTCCCTGCCTGCCCCCCCCGTCCCTGGGGGTACCTACACCTCATGCATCTGCCCCAGGGGAACCCCCCCCTGCCCCACACCCCTGCCCTGAGGGAGGGGGTCCCTGCACCCCCTTGTATGTGATTGGGGGGGGTCCCTGCTCCCCTCCCCCTGCCCAGGTGGGGCCCCAGGCCCCGCCCCCTGCCCAGGTGAGGGGCCCCGGGCCCCGCCCCCTGCCCAAGCCCCGCCCCCTGCCCGTGAGAGGGTCCCGGCCTTGCTTTGGCCCCGCCCCTTGCTGACGTCACACAGGTGCTTTTTTTTTTCCTTCCCCACCCGCCCCCGCGGGCACGCCCTTCCCCGCCCGCTGCCGCGCCCCTCCCTCCCCTCCCAGCGACGGGCCGCTGGCCAATCGCCTGCCGGGGAAGGGCGGGGCCTCCGAGTCCCGGCCAATAGGAAGCCGATAAACACGGCCGGGCGGTGGCGGCGCCCGTCCCGCCGCGGGCGAGACGGGCGGGGCCGCGGGCCAATGGCGAGGCGCGGGGCGGCGCGGGGGCGGGGCGGCGCGGGGCGCTGCTCGCCTTTTGTTCGGGCAGGAGCGGCGCGGCCGCCAGTGTCCGCGCAGGGGCCGCCGCAGCGCAGGTGAGCGGCGGGGCCGGGGCCGGGGGGGGCGGCGAGGCCGGGCCGGGCTGGGCCGGGGCTGGGGGCAGCCGGAGCTGGGAGCGGCGCTGCGCTGCGCTCGGGCAGCGCCGGGGCCGAGGCGGGGGTTGAGGGCGGTGGGGGCGCCGGGAGCGGGCCGTAGCGGGCTGCGCCTGGGCAGCGACGGGGGCTGCCGGAGCCTGGGGGGCGTCCCGGGCTGGGGGGCGGCTGGGGCTGGGGAGCACCCGGGCGTCCGGGAGCGGCTGGGACTTGGGAGCACCCGGGCGTCCGGGAGCGGCTCGCCCGAAACTGGATTTGGGAGGATCCCGGCGTCCGGGGCTGGGGAGTGGCTGGAGCTGGGGCTGGGAGGGACCCAGGCGTCCGGGAGCGGCTGGGGCTGGGAGGGAGCCAGGCGTCCGGGCCGGGAGCTGAGGCTGGGGCGGCAGCCGGGACCCCCCCCCCCGGGGCGGTGCGTCCCGCGCCGAGCGCGGGCCAGAGGCTCCCGCTGGAGGCGAAGCCGCCCGAGACGCGTTTCCTTAGGACCGAGCCGCCGCCGCCGCGGGGAAGGGCGAGGCGGGCGGCGGGTGTCGCGGCTGGATCCGGTCCCGCCGGTCCCGGGAGCGATCCCCTTCCTCCGGGCCCCCCGCTCCGGGAGCGGCTGCGAGCTCCTGCGGGAGGCTCCGCGTGGCGCCGCTGCGCGAAGCGCTGGGAGCTGCCCGGGGCGGCGGGCGATATTCCCGGAGCGCTTTCCCTGCGGAAGCCCGCGCGCCTGCCAAGCGCCGGCGCCGAGGTTTGCAAGCGCCGAGGTGTTCGCGAGCGTTTCGGCCCGGCCTGGCCCCGGCAGCGCATCTGGGCGCTGCCCCGCGGGCAGGAGCGGGTTTCCCCAGCCGAAACCCCCGCGAGGAGCTGGCAGCAGATACCTGTGCGGAGAAACTGGGAAGATCGGAGGGGGGTGAAACTCTGCTGTCATTTTGCCTGGTGTTTGGAGAGGAGAGAGAGAGCGCTCCGATTGCGTTAGCGAAGCGATTAGCTTAATTAATCAGGTTTACAGCGCAGATGAAAGGATAATGCTGAAACATTGCTGGGAGTTGCCCGGGGAGGAAAAAACGTAGGTCGTCATACGAGGAACTTGGAGAGAGCCATCGCTGCTGCAGGAGGAGCGCGTGAGCACTGACACACGGGGAAGGGCCACGACGGCTTGCACTGCTTGTCCTCGGCCAGTCCCGCAGGGCCTGGGGTGGTCGCAGCTGTGTCATTCCCGGTAGGGTTTGACTGGGCTTCGCTATCCACAGGCTCCCCAGGTATTGGGGGCCTCTCGGGTGGACACAGCCCATGAGCAGGGTGGGAAGCAAATCTTGCAAAGTGCTGCTCTCCCGGATGCTGTCTGGCATTGGCGTTGTCAAGTGTTTCGGAGGGGAAACAGCTGGTGTTTTGGGTCTGCTGCTGGGGCTGTTGCTGGTGCATCCCTGTGCAGGACACGGTGTGTGACTGGGCCAGCCTGGCCTGTGCCCTGCTCGCTGGGGGGAGACGGGCAGGGACGGCGTTCACTTGATGCATCATTCTCCAGTAATGGATCTGGAGAGGTCTGAAGGTCCCTTCCCGTGTCCTTTGTTGATGTTTATTGGAGTAAAAGTGCAGAATGCACAATTAAACTGTCTGCGCTTCTGAAGCCTGTAATTGCTCATCACTCTGGAGGAGTTCCATAAAGTGCCATGAAAAAACCATTTTACAGCAGATTTGGCTTAAATGAGTTGGCCATTAGGACAGGAATGCAAAAAGCTCTTGGCTTAAATGGTTGAGGTGTCTTTTTTCCCCTCACAACTGGCTCATGCACTGTTCTTGGCCGCGTTAACACTAGTGATGCGGGGCTGTCTGCGGGACACCTGGGTCCTTCAAGCTGCCTCTGCTCAAATACTTTGAAAAGCAGCTGCTGGAAACCCTGCTTGGTGCAGCAGCGACGCGGCAGTCACTTTCGAACAATAGACTTTATGGTCTATTGTCTGGGCGCTGCTATGCTGGGTGCGTCGCTGCTGGCTCCGGGGAGGCGCGTGCATCCCTGGCGCGGTCCGGAGCAGCCGGCTCTCCCTGGGGCTCTGCTTCCGACTTAAAGCATTGGCAGCTTGCGGTTTGGTTGCAGCTGGAGAGCGTGAAGAATTTCACCTCTGGTCCCAGCGCTGGATTTTAGCATTAATATTCAGTGCTGTCCTAATCCCATTAATTCTGTCCTCTGTTTTGTTTTTTTTTCCACCCCCCTGAAATCCTTAATCAGACCTAGCAGCTGGGATAGGCAACTGTTTTGCAGCTGCAAGGCTTTTCCAGTGAAGGTTGTTCCTGTGACGATGGCTTCCTTTCCAGGCTGTGTTTGGTGTGGGAGCACTTGATGGTGTTTGGCTTCTTATCGCGCTTCCCGATCTCTGGGGTTTAAGACAACAGTCCTGCCTTGCGCGCTGCTGCTTGCAGATGGCAAAGCCTTCGGGAGCGACGCCGGCCGCGGCCCCGCTTCGCATGTGGGGGGAGCAGAGGCTCTTTGCGGAGAACTTGCGAGACTAATTGCAGTGTCTGTACCGAGGCTTGCGCTAGTCTTGAGATTTCAAATTAGACTGGCTTCTAATTAGCAGCACTTAAAAGGAAATCTAGTTTCTATTAAAACAGCACAAGTCTGCCTCAGACTTCTTGTGGCATTAATGCCAGCTTTTGCCTTTATTTCAGCTGGTACTTTCCCACCCAGAGGGGCCTGAAGACGGGGCATGCGGCAAGCCTGGGACCGTGCAGCAGCCTGGGCTCGGCTGGGGGCTCTGCGGGTCCCGGCATCGTGCGAGTGCAGGGTGTCTCAGGCTGGTCTGTGCAGGCGGAAATCGAGTGATGGCAAAATGCTCCAAAAGTTGTGTCTTGCAGACCTCCCATGGCCTGCCTGGCTGTTTAACTGCACTAAGGTGGTGGGTTAAAATGCAGGTGTGGTGACAGCTGGCGAGGGCTTGGGCTGGTTTGGCTCCGACTGAGTCCTTTGCAAGGGGACAGTGTGGCTGGTTTGTCTCTGAAGCCAGTGCCACCAGCCCTGTCCCCACTGCCCTCGGCCAGATCCAGCCCTGCATCACCCGAAATGCACCACGAGTTGATCCAGGTGTGTTCAGGCCTGTTCTTGCCTGTCCTTGCTAAGCCTGTTGACGTTCGGCTGAGTGACGTGCCCGTCTTGGATCGCAAGTCCTGGGCAAGTGTGGTGGCTGCTCGGGGCTGTGGGTTTGGGGACCTGGGGGTGCTGTGATCCAAGAGGGTTTGGGGTGACCTGGTTAATGCAGGTTCCTGCACCCCAAAGCTTGGGGTCTGGGGGCGGGAAGGGGATGCACAAGGTGCTTCTCAGCCTGACCTTCACCACATCAGCGCTTGCCCCTGTTGTCCTCAACATGTGCTTGACCCTGGGCTGGATTTTGCCTTGCAAATTATCTTGTAGGTTATTGCATGCCCCTGTCACCTGCCTGTTGGTGTCTGGGGGGGTGCAAAGCTGTCTGCATCGTGGCGGAGGTGCCTCCAAGTGCCCTGGATTTAATCCTGATCATGCACCCATATCCCGCTTCGCTGTGAAAGCTGCAAATCCGGCTTTGAATCTTCCCACCTAGTGAAAGGACAGCGCAGGGCTCGCGCGTGCAATCGCCTTGGCGGGCGAACCTCCTCGCCTCCCTCCCCAATTCCCATCTCCCGCGCAGAAATAATGTACTTCTCATAAATGGCTATAGGGGGGGAGAGGCAGGAGACAAAGATGTTTCTAATTAGATAGCGGTTCGAAATATCTCTCTAAATCTGCCATCCCTGATTGGTTTTTCTGCGGATGCTGCCAGGCCTGGAGGCATTTCATACTGCTTCAGTCGTTTGCTTCTGAGATCGCTTTGCGAAAAGGGCAGGAGCCTCGCGCTGGAGCGGGGCCCCTCGCACGGGCGCCGCGCGTGCAGATGGTTCGCATCATTAGGCAGCGTGCTGCGACCGCTGCCGTCGCACTCCAAACCGAGTGGGTCTTCGGGCTCCTTTCGAGATGCCGAGCGGGAAGTCACCGGTTCGGGTGCGGAGCTGGCAGCTGGGTGGAATAGACTGGCTTGGGCTGCTGAGTGTTTTCCAAAAATCCCGCAGCTGGGTCATCAAAAACTGCTCACCAAAAGCTGTGGAGGTGAGTGAATACCTGTAACCTCCCTGGGCCGAGCAGCGCTCCATGCTCCGGTGCTTGAGACGGGGTCAGGAGCTGAAAATAGACCCCAGGCGCTTTTCTTCAGTGACCTTGGAGAAGGTCCTTCACTTCCGTTCGGCAGCTTGCAAATGGGGGAACTTACTCCTGCCCTACCGTGGAGGACAGGAGGGAGAGGAGAACATCTCCAGCAGCAAGTTGAGCACGGTCTCCAGCTCCCCGGCATTACGGGGCGGGCTGGACGCTGCTAACTTTTTCCAGGATAATAAGCCAGATGATCCCCGCTGATGGGGGAGCTTTGCAAGCCTCTCCTTGGCGTCGGAAGGAGTCTTGCTCCTTAATTAGGATTCCCATGACGCTGTCGGTGCTTGGGGTGGAGCTGGGGCTTTCGGGGTGTCGCATCTGCCTGGCTGCAATCCTGCTCTGTGCTGGGCGGTGCGGTGCCAGCTTTTGAAGGTGTATCGACGGGTAAAACATATTTGCTTAGCTGGTGGTAGAGACCTTTGGCCTCAGCAAAGAGCCTTGCTGTAATCACTGTGACACACAGGCAGAGCCCCGGTGACAAATCATTAACTCGCTCCGACAGGCCGGGCGCTGACTGGTGTTGGTGATAATTTCTTGTGAAGCATTTGAACTTTGCAGATGTAATGCAGTTGGATGGAGGAATTAAGCTAGGGTGGAGCAATCTTCAGCCTTGTTCCTTTCCCCCTCGAATTCAGCTCTCGTCTGGCAGCATTGGGGCTAGGTGGCAGAATCCTATATTTTTGGACACCATTATTCTAGCTGGAAATAGCAAGCGAGCCTCAAAGCCTAAATTTAAAAGCCTACAATTATCATGTTCTTAAAGGACAATTTGTTCTTTGCGTTTTTAAAACAAAATAATTTTTTTCTTATCCAGATGGAGTTACTGTGATTAATTGTACTTTGCCAGATCTCCTTTTCGTGGACAAATGGCAAGTTTTCCCAGCAATGTTTTGAACAAGACGGCAAACTTTGAGGAGGGGAGCCTGCGTGGCTGTTCCTGTCCCTGATACTTTTGCAGGTTCCCACGCTAGCAAAATGAGCTGGCAGCGCATGACGGAGATGCGCCGGCTGAAGCTGCTGCCCCGGGTTTTCGGCACGTGGCTGCGAGCCAAGCGCTGTGCTTGTTTCCTCCTGATAAAGCGTGCCGATGGCAGCGCCGGCTGCCCCTTTTCCGGGAAGCCGCCGGTGGGGAGGAAGCTTGTGACCACGCAGCGTCTCGCCGCAGGCGGCTTCCTGCGCCGGGAGCTGCGTCCCTGGGAGCGGCACAGGCTCCTCTTGCCCGCTTGGTTTGCACCGAGAGGGCTGCGACTCGAGGCAGGAATTGGGCACGTTTGCTGTCTGCGAGTGCAGGTGGCTCATTCTGATGCTGTGTGAGGAGGAGCTTGAGCTGCTGTGGGTTTTTTAAAGCAGCTGTATGAAATCTTGCCCCCTCTGTCTGGCAGGAGGCCTCTAGGTAGGGTGTCCTTGCTGCATCCGCCTCCGGAGTGTTGCGTGGAGCTGTGCCTGGCTTGGTTGCTCAGTCGCTTGTCCCTGTTGCAGACAAATTCCTTCTGCCTGCAAAGTGCAAGAACGTCTGGTCTCATGCTCTGTGTCTTCGTCGTCCTTGTCTCTGCTCCTGGTCTTAGTTTGAGGAGGAACGTGCCTGGGAAATCCCTTCCTTGGCTCAGGTCTTCCCATGGGGCTGTGGCCATGCTGGATTGCTCCTGGTGCATGTGGTGCTGGCCGGGTCAGGCTCGTTGCCTTGGAGCTGCTGCGATCCCGAGTGTGCTGGTCTCTGGGATCCCCAGGAATGCTTGAAAGTCCATGCAGCGTTTGCCAAAATGGAAATAGCACTTGGAGGCTTCCACACCACCAGACTCTTCTGAATTTATTAATAGGAGAACAGGTCAAGGGGTGAGGAAGGAGCTCAGTGTGGGAGTGTATGGTTGTGTATGTCCTTATTTAGCATAGCAATGAAAAACTTGTGTTAAGGGGCACAAGTGAAGGAGCGGCGCAAGTTGCTGACCCTCAGCCTTTGCATGAAGCTCTCCTGCCCAGCTGCAGGTCTGGCAAAGCTCGTGCTAGGGCTCCTTGGAGCCAGGCTGGGGTGAGAAACGGTTTTTCCATGTGCCGCAGCAGCTCCTGCTTGTGGTGGATGTTGGCTGGGGAGGCTGGCAGAGGCCAAGGCTTTCCTCTGCGAGTACCTCCTAGGAGGACAGGGGAAGGAGCCAGTGGCACGGCACAGCTGCCGGGCATTGCTGCCTGCGGTGCTTTGCACCAGCTCCACCAGCGCTCAGGAGCTGGGAGAGCTGAGTGTGTAGGAGGGGAGGAGGAATACTGTGCTTATGGGCAGGACAAAACGTGAAGGGTGAAGCCAGGCTGCATGTTAGAAATGCTAATTGTCTGATTTTGTCTTAACGGAAGCATTGTTTCAAGGAATAAAAGCTTCTCCGTCCTTTGTCACCGGGGCAAGGTCAGACACCAGATAGAGGTGGCTGAGGCAATGCAGGGTAACTGGGTTGGACTTCACGGTCTGCAGTAGGTAGGAGGCCACCAAGACAGTCCTGCGGTCCCTCGCCCAAGCCCTTGCTGGCCTTGAAAGGTCTCAGTGCTAGAGCAGCCCCAAGAGTCTGGTACCTTGATCTGGTGGAAAAATAGCAGCCCAAGACACAGCAGACCCGTTGGATCGGTGCTGGCGCCGAGCACTGCTGTGCACGTATGGCAGCAAGATAACGCTTGCCGTGCCAGGAGCTCCTGCTGTCCGGTCAGCCTGTGCAGCAGGTTGGCAAATGGGCACCTTGGCCTGCCGCCGTGCGAGTGCAGCATCCAGGTGTCCAGCTCTTCCCGGGACTCGTGGTCCCCGCAGCCCTTGCGAGGGCTCATCTGCCCCACTCGCATGCTGCGGGAGGGGAATCGTAATGGCCAGCGTTGTGCGTATTCTCGCAAGGGGAGAATACTGAACGCTCTTAATGAATGCTACCTTGTCACTTTGATGTGAAACACTGAAATATTACAGCTGGGACTTGCGTGTGTGCTGGAGCTGTCAGGAACTGTTAATTCGGGTGAAGGCAAGGTGGTTCAAAAGGTTTAGGGAACATGCTCCTTAAAAAGGAGCTCTGCTTTGATGGAGAGCATCAACTGAGCAAAACAGATTGTTGCAGAGAGAACACGCTGCTGAGGCTGGCTTTTGCTGCCAGGGAGCCCTGGGTCTCGGCTGCGCTTTGCAAGGAGGATGTGGTACCCGCGGAGCCGTGTGAATAGCAGAAGCGGGGGCTTTGCACCGGGCTCTCATCAGCTCTCAAACTTAACCTCGTCAGGAGGAGCTGAAAAATAAATGCGGTTTTAAGAATGTCCTCCAATTAAGGAGTCCGGTGAGTCTAAACAGCGACACTCGCACCCTTCGCCGCCCTGCCCGAGTGACTCAAAATAAAGTTCTCGGAGCCTGTTGCTTGCAGGCGGGGAGGCCGGGAGCCGCTCCGGACGGACGTGCAAACACCGGGAGAACAAAGGCGCTCGGCTCCTTTGTTTGCCTGGCTGGTGAGGGCAGCGCTGGAGCGGGGCTGAGGCTGGCGGGCCGCATTGTGCTATTTTGGCTCGCTTTCTAACAAGATCACTGTTCTCTGTTGCCCATCTCCTCCTCATTAAACTTCAAGCTGGTCTCATTCCCTTTTGAATTCCTCGACTTGCCTTCGCTGTAAAGCCCTCATTGAAATGACTTGTGGTAGCTGAAATCTGACTTTAATACTTTCCATTGATGCTGGTGAAGTCTTGAAAAGCTCCTTTCTCTCCCTCCTTGTGCTGCTTGTTCTTGCAAGGGATCCTTTTCAAATCCATTGAAGCCTTTATACAGCGCCGGGTCTGTTGCAGCGTCTGCCTGCGCTTCATTAGCTGTCAGCACGGTGGTGGCGCTTCTGGGCTCCGACTGCCTCCAGGCACGATCCGGCCTTGCTGCGGGATGACGGGGGGCCACCGCGGCCAGGCAGTGGGTTGCTGCCCGCTGCACCCTGCGGCTTCGCAGGTGCACGGCGCAGCCAGGCCGCAGCCCTGAGCCTTTGCTCGGGTGCTGCTCTCCTGGGTGCACCAAGCCTTCTGCGCGCCTGGCCTCAGGACGGCTCTCCCGCTGTCTGCGGCGGGCCCTGCTTTCCCCTAGCATCGCTGCTGTCTTCCCTGCTTTGTCTAAACGAGCATTAACTAATCCTCTGGCTCTTCCAGGCGGGTGGGGAGGACTGAAGATCACTTGCCTCTAGCATAAGTGCTTCTAAAATGGTGGGTTTTTTCCTTGCATTGCATTTATTGAATTGCCTTAAATGCCTCTTTCCTTTTCTTAAAAGCCTAAGTAACTGTAATTACGATTGCTCATGTGCTTCCTGCAGCCGAGCTCACCCCCTAACACAATGCGGCTCCTGAATGGAGGCAGCTCCGGCTCCGCTGCTCTTTTGTTCTCCGCGGGGCCTGCGAAGGATGCTCGCGAGGATGCGTGCTCTGCTCCGGGGGCTAGGACAGCTCCGCCATTCCCCCGTCCTTCTGCGCGGTGGGGCAGGCCGGCGTGCTGCGGACGCGTGCGAGGGCAGCCTTGGTGCCGCGTGCTCCCGCCGCCCCGGCAGCCAGCAGCGTGCGCAGGTGTCAGCCCGCTCGCGAAGAGCGGCGTGGCCAGGCATGTGACAGCTCTGTTCTGGCCTGAAATCACCCCGAGTGTTGTTTTTGGATGCTTTAAAAGGAGGTCAAGTCACCCGTGAAACACTGGGGATTTCCAGATTCCCGGAGTGAGCGGGATTCACTGGAAAAGCCCCCAAGGGAGCCCGGGGTGCATGGGAGCGGAGGCTGCAGGCTGCAGGTGGCCTTTCCCACCCGCTCACACCACCTCTGCCCTGGTGCCCACTCGTGTCTGGGACGTGGGAAGTGGGGGTGCTCCCGTGCTGCCCCCCCCCCACCAACCCGAGGGTGCCGGCTCCCGTCGAGCTGCCCGGCTCCTCCACCCCCTCCCCACGGGTGCCCGGGTCCCAGCAGCGGGAGCCTCCTCGCTGGCGGTTTCGTGACAAGAAGCCGAGAAGTCCCTGGGCAGTAACTATTTTTGCATGGAGCGGTATTTTATCGCTTCCCCGCTGCCGCTTTTCTTGGGCAGCCTGGCTGTAAATCAGTGCAGGCTCTGAAGGCTCTGTGGCTGCCCTGCAGGAGGAGGAGGAGGAGGAGGCAGAAGGAAAGGGCTAGTCAGGCAAAAGGATGCGTGTTTACTGGAGACTTCCTTTGCAGACATTGTCTATACAGAGACGATGCTGTCTGGACTCTGATCAAATAACTCTGGAGACAGATGAGCCTTCTGGTCGGGTTTTTTTTACAGTAGTTGTAGCTTCCTCTGTTTTTCACCAGGATTCCTGACTCCAGGAAGCGGGTGGGAGTGGATTTAACCTTTTCACAACTCATCTCTGCTTTTGGGATGCCTGAAGCTCCTCGTCTGCCTGCCAGCTTGGATCCCTGCTGGCTTCGCGTCCTGCGGTGACCCCGCGCAGCTCGGCCCGTTCCCGCTGGCGGTGCCGAGGGGCCGGGCTGCAAGCTCTCCCCAACCCCTCCGTCTCTCCTGGCTCCCCCCACATCTGCCCCACTGCAAGTCCCTGATGTGGGGAAGGGACAATTTCCCCATGGGGTTGTGGCTCTGCACCCTGCGCCGGCAGGTCGGAGCTCAGCTGGGGCCTTGGTGGGTCAATGGTGATGCCGATGATATCGCTCTGTCCTTGCATACAGCTTCCTCTCTTGGTTTAATAGCAGGCTGTTGGGAGGGAGGTGATCACCAGGCTCTTGCAGTAAATGTCCTCATGACCGCCAGGTAGCGGAGGGGGTCTGCAGCCTGTGCCTCTCTGGTGCTTGTGGCTGACAGCTGTAGAGCAGCAGGTTTCTTTGTGGGTGCCCTAAATGCACCTCACTTCTCCCCATTATCTGAACTTCTAACCTCTAGGTCACCTAACTCCTGACCCTTAAGCCTAAGGGGGAAGGAGAGGGGGTCCTGCTTTTGGACTGCTGCGTGCTCCATTGCAAAATCCATCCACCACCGAGAGCATCGCTGATGTGGCTTTGCTGCAAACGGGTCCTTCTGAAGGTCAGACCAGGTTTAACAGCTGTCCTCTGCTGGGGTATGGTCCATCTCTGATCCCTGCTGCTGGGGGGAAGGAGGACATCTAAGGACAGAGCCCAGCAGTGGAGGGTGTGGGAAAGGGTCATGCGCGGGCGTCTGGACCTCACGGTGCGGTGAGCATAGGATGCTTGACACCAGGCTCAAAATGTCAGCAGCTCTGGCAGCGAGTGGTGACATTTGTTCCAGTGGCCCCGTCACCTCGAGCGCTGCCAGCTTTGCTGCCTGCCTGCGCCAGCGACTGAACTCGCAGTGGGCACGGTCGGGCTGGCTGCCCATCACCAGGGTGATGCTCCGGAGGAAAGTGGGTCAAGGTAGCCTGATCCTCCCTGACGGCTGCTGCCTTTAACAAGGTGCTGCGGTCCCTTCTGGGGGGCTCGTGGGGACCGCCGGCCCTCCGGGGCTGCCCCGAGCTCTGTAAAACCTGCTCCCACTCTCCCTGGCGGGGCAAGCGTGGGAAAACCCTGCAGGTTTGTGCCCTCGGTGGCTCCTGGTGAGCTTGCAGGGGATCCCGGAGGAAGGCAGCGATATGGACGCGTAGCCGCGGTGCGCAGTGTTTGCCCCGTCCAGCCATCTCCCTGGCGTGGGGCACCGCAGCCTAGCGGGGATGGCCTGGGGAAAATGCACTCGCGGCACCTCCTTTTGGCCTCTGGCTGCCGGCCGTGTTCCCCGGACTCTGTAGGTCTGGGGCTAACATCAGGCTAGGAACAGCTCTGGAGCAGAGCTGCTGCTTTGCCCCCTTGTAGCTTCCCCCCGTCTGTACTGCTTGCAAGGTGCTTTCCCGAGCTGCAGCCGCTTGCCTGCACGCCGGGCACGAGAGCCGCGGAGGCGCTGGCTCGGGGCTGGGCCGTTATTTCGAGCTGGCTTAATGCTGGCGCTCATTAGCGCGGACCTATTCTCCTGCCTGTAGCTTGTCTGGGTCAGATCACCTGAGCTCGTGTCTCGGCTCTGAAGAGCTCGACGAGCTTTTGATGTCTGTTAGAGGCTTGTGGTGCAGACGGGGAGGAGGGCGGCGGGGGGATGGTTCATGCATAATGCAGAACTGTGTAAAAAGTCGACGTTTGAGCCGAACTCACGGATGTTTGAAAAATTAAGTGCCTGTCAAATGCCTGCGAATTGCAGAGCGGCTGTTACGGCTCGACCGAGCGTGTGCAGTGTCAGGACCGGCGCGAGCGGCAGCCCGTGTGCCTGCGCCCCGGGTGCTGCGGTACTGTTTGCACCCGCTCCGGGGAGGCTGGTCCCCAGCCCTTGGGGGGACTGATACCCCCTCTCTGCCGCGAAGGAGGCTTTAATGCCCGCGGCTCTGCTCTTCCCTTGCCTGCCCCCATCCAGGGCAGCTTCCCAAATGTCTGTTTGGGGACCTGATGGGTATCTCCTGCTGCCAGGCCTTTGCACACAAGCTCCTTGCTGCGCCCTGGGTCTCGTGATGGCTCACGTGAGCCCCGTCGGTGCCAGCTCCTCCGTCACGGCTGTCCACGCCGCGGGAGCGCAGCGGGGCCGCGTCCTGCCAGTGAACGCAGTGTGCTCCCCCACCTGCCTCGGCTTCTGGCAAGAGTGCCGTGTCCTCTGCTCCCCTCCAACATGGATTACGAGCTCCAGGCCTCGGTGCTTTCCTCTCCGTGGGCAGGGAAGCTTTTTTCCTCCTGCCCTCAGTGCTGGCCCCGGGTCCTTGCTGGCATGCCAGGTCTGGCAGGCTGCAGAGCTGAAGGGGGTCACACGAAACCAGGCTGTGCCTGATCCTCGGCTTGCGATTCAGGCACCGAAACCTGTCCTCGGTGGCAGCGAGAGGGATGAGTCCGCTCTGGGGCCATGCAAGCGTCCCGGAGCTTCGCTGCCCGTCGGAGGGCGGCCGTGCCGCGGGAGAGGATCGCGGGCGGCTGTCTCCAGGCTGAGCGCAGCCCTGAGCAAGCGGACCTTTGACAGCCTTGCTTTTCTCAGGCCTCCCAGCACGACTCGGAGCTCCTTCAACCATGGTGGCTGGGATGGAGGCTGGCTTTCCCAAATACTGGTGCAGCAAACCCCTGATTGCATGCTCGGTGCTGCCCGAAGGCCGTGGCACCTCCCGGCTGGGCTCGGGGGCTCTGCTCGCTGAACCCCGCGCGGGGCGGAGAGCAGAGCAGAGCCGGGCTTGCCGCTCGCCCCCCGGCACCGTGCGTCACCCAGCTGGCTGCTGTGCCAAACGGAAAACCCAGCTCCAGCCCGCGCCCTGCTGTGGGAATAAGCTGCCTCCAGTAGCTTCCATTAGCAGGTCTCTCCCTCTTCGTCTTTTACTACCTTGTAAACATGCATTATGCACGACCCATTAAAGTTGGAGTAGTACTTAGCGTGCGCGTTGCTGCTTTACAGCTCGGCGTTGCGCCGATGGGAGCAGCACCCTGCAACGCTTCGGGGACTGCGGCTGCAGCCGAGGTGGAGCAGCCGGGGCCCCGGTGCTGGGGCTGCCCCGGGCTCTTGCTCGCCTCCGTGTGCATGCCTGCTCCGCTCCAGCCTCTCGCTGGGTCCCCACCTCTGCCTGGTTTGTGCTCGTTGGGAAGGAATTGTTGTACCTGGGCTCGGATTTTTTCCCTGTGAGTGCCGGCTCGGGAGGGCTCGGCTGCTCCTTGGGAACAGCCCGCAGCGCTGGGGCGAGCCGTGCCAAGCCCGTGCGCGCTGTGCCGCGCCGGCCCCTCCGCTCTGCGCAATCGCGTCCTCGGCCACCACCCAACGCCCTGACTCAGCCACCGGCGTCGAGGGGGCCCGGGGCTCCCTGGCCGGGGCCGTCCCGCCTGGGGTGCACGGGCTGGCTCGCTGCTCGCTCCAGCAGGATGCCGGGGACTGAGGCCCCCTCGCTGCCTCGTAGCAGCCCGGCCGTGAGCTGGGGTTGCCCTCGGCTGGAGCAGAGCCGCGGGCCCGCGGCCGCCCCGGTGCAGCTTGTTGCATGAATCAGTGTTTGGTGGAGGCGGTAATTATGCCTCTGTTTGGAAACGCACGGCGCTGCTGCTCCCAGCCGCGGCGGCTGCAACGCGGCGGCTGCTCCCTTCACCTCTTATCGAGCCTGAAACTCTGACTCATCCCTCCACCACCCCCCCCCCCCCCCCCGCGCGGCTGGCGGGGCCTCGCGCGGGGGGACAGCAGGGGACGGGGGAGAGGTGGCGTGGGCGCCTGAGGTCGGTCCCGGCATGCGGGATGGGGCATTGCTGGGATGCCTTCCCCCCCGCCGGCTCCCGGAGCAGAGCGGGATGGGATGGGACGGGCCGCGGGGGGGCCTGGATGCGCCAGCCGGTGACTCACAGCGCTGCAGCTCTCGCCTGCCCCGTGAGCTCATGTAGGCTTTAACCCTCCCTTGCCCTTTCCTCCCCCAAATTCCCCAAACAAAAACAAGAAGAACCCAGTTCCCCTCTAAAACGCATCTCAACCCGTCTGCCCTCGGTCCTGATCGCAACCATCTCGGCTCCGATGTCCCTGGGAGGCGCGTGAGAGCCGCAGGGCTGCGGCACGGTGCAAAAAAACCTGCCTTGCTCCCGCACGTCCTCCTTCAGCCGTCGCGTCCTGGGCTGAGCTGCCTCCTTTGAGCTGCCCCAAACCCAGGCCCTGGCCTGCTCGTGCTGGAGGTTGGAGCCGCGGGTTGGGACCCGATAGACGCTCTCCCCACCGGAGCGGGGCTTGGCAGCCTTGCGAGCGCGGCTCCCTAAAATAAACGCGCCTGCTGGCTCTGTGCAGAGACCTCTCTGCCTCCCGGTGCTCCCCCGGCGCAGCCGGGAAGAGCAGACGTCGCTGTCGGCAGGAAAGCGAGGCTGGGGCTTGGAGCGGAAAAAACGCGCCGGGTTAGAGCAGCTGGGGAGGAGGCGAGTTTCCCCGGCGCTCGCGCTGGGGACAGGTCCCAGCCTGCAGCGTGCAAACGCAAGCTGTCGGCTTGCACCCGAACCGTGGGGACCCCGTTCCTAGCTGGGGCTGTGCTGGTGTCCCCCCAACCCAGGCGATCCCCGGGAGCCAGTGCCCCGGGCGCTGGTGCTCGGTGCAGCCCGGGGAGCCCCGGGGCCCGAGCCACGCGCCTGCCAGGCAGCGTCCCTCGGGAGAGCCGAGCCCCCGGCTTCGGCCGGTTATTTTTAGTTGCGCGAGGAGCGTCCCAGAAGGACCTCCGAGAGGAGAGGCTCGTTTTATTCTTAGAGCCCAAGCCCCGCGGCTGTCCTCGGCTCGCCGCCGGGTCCCGGCTCCGGAAGCCGCTCTTTAAAAAGCGGTGGTGCGCGGGTGGCGCCCCTCGGCGCGGGGCGGCCGCGGAGGCGACGAGACGTGGTCTCGGGTGGCAGGCGCGGGCTGCCGGCTGCAGGCGGGCGTGCGCGGTCTGCGCCGCTCGCAGCCGCCGTTCGTGCCTCAACACGAGCGGCAAAGTGCTGAGCTGTGGGTTCGTCGTCTCGGTGCCGCCTTTCATCTCGCTCGGAGGAGGAGGAGGAGGGCAGATAGCGATCTGCTCGGGGGCTGCGCGGGGGCAGGCTGCGCTCGGCTGCGGCGGGCGCAGCACTGGGGTCCGCGCCGAGAAGAGGGGTAGGAAAGCGCCTGCGGCAGCCCGGGCTCTGGCTTTGCCGGAGGCATAACTTCTGCTCTCCCTGCCCCGCAGAGCAGCCATGGAGGTGATGAACATGATGGAGCAGCCGATCAAGGTGACGGAGTGGCAGCAAACCTACACTTATGACTCGGGCATCCATTCCGGCGTCAACACCCAGGTGCCCTCCGTCAGCAGCAAGTGCATCGGGGACGATGACGAGGTCTATGGCAAGCAGTACACCATCAAGAAGACCACCACGAGCTACTGCCAGGGAGGGGGACAGAGCCAAGCACAAGGTAGGGGCTGCGGGGCCGGGGGGGGCGAGCAGGCGCGGGGCCCGTCTGCAGGCTCAGCTGCTCGGTTCCTGCCTTCTTCCACCTCCCCCACAAACTCTCCCATGGCCTGTGCTTACTGTGCTCGTTCTGGGCACTCCTCCACGGAGCCTTCCACACCCTGGGAGTTGTTGCTGCTTAAAATACACTCCCTCCTGTCCTCCTTCCCCTGCGCTGAAAGGCTCTTGCGTCGAGGCGGCGCGCAGCCAGCCCGCACTAGTGCTGAGCTGTGCACGCACATCCAAGCACGCCGGTCGGTTGGCTCGAGATGGGAACATCTGATCCCAGCCCACGGATCAGCCGTCTGCTCTGCTACCTGCCCGCTCAGGAAACCTGTCTCGGCGCAGCTTGCAAACTTGTTGGTGTATGCCGTAAATCCCTAATGGCTGTCCCGTCCTTTGCTCTGCTGCTAGGGCGAAGCAGCGGGAGGTGCAACCTGTAATGCTTCCCCTAGGTTTACCCCTTAAAAGAGGGTTGAGTTGCTCCAGTCGCTTCTGAGGTTTCCCCTCGAGGAAGGGGCCCTGGGAAGTTTAAGTGCCAGTTCCCGTGGGGAGGCAGAGCCCCATGGAGAAGAGCAAACCCTCCTGAGCCCCGCGCGGTCCCTGCTCCGCGTGCGGAGGTGGGAGCTGCAGGTCTCCACCAGGGGTGGGACTGAACCGCTCCAGGTTCCTGGCCACCGCAGCTCTGCCCTTCTGGGCCTCGTTTGTCCCTGCAACCTCAAGGGGGAAGGCCTCCGTATCCTTTTCCTAATCCCCAATGCCATCTGGTCCCAAGTTGCAAATACCCTTAATTTTTTAATTAACGGGCCTTGTGTGACAATTGCTTAATCATGCTGCCTAATTGAGTGTTTTCTTATCTCTGTGCTGCCGTATCTGTTTACACTTTGAAGCCCTGGCTCCTTGCAGAGCGTGCTGGGACTGCTGACGTTGCCGGTGTCATTGTGCTGTGCTCTTGCTCAGCTAATTGAAATTGGGAAGCGGCGCTGGGAACGCTCCTCAGGGAGAGCCTGGAGTCTCATGCTGCCTCCCTCTCTCTCCCTGCAGCAGATATGGAGGCTCAGCTGGCCATGACCCGGGCCCAGCGCGTCCGGGCTGCCATGTACCCCGAGACCGTGGAGGATCGCTCCCTGCTCATCACCACCCAGATGGAGGGGCAGCAGACCAACGTGCAGCGCCTGGCGGAGCCCTCGCAGATGCTGAAATCTGCCATCGTGCACCTGATCAACTACCAGGACGACGCGGAGCTGGCCACCCGCGCGATCCCAGAGCTCACCAAACTGCTCAACGACGAGGACCCGGTAAGGAAGCGTGTTTTGCTGGAGGGTGTCTCAGGGCTTCCCGCTGCTGGGGCGTGCTTTCCCGGCCACAGCGCCACAGCCAGGCTCTCTTCCTCCCTGGCGTCCACTACCGCTTGCTGCTCTGACTTGGCGCTCGTGACCCTGGCTTCGCACCGATACTGAGAGCTTCTTGCCTGCTCCCGGTGTTCCAGATCCCCGACCCTCTGCCCTCCCGCTTCCCATCCTGCGGAGCGCGTGTGTACCGTAGTCCTGACCGTACACTGCCTGCTGCTGCTAACTGCAGCGTAGCTCCTGGAGCAGTGTGGATGAGGACTGTTAAAAATAGCAGCCCTCAAACGCTCTGGCTGTGCAGGCTCTGCTGCTCGAATGCCGCCTTTCCCAGCGCGGCGGCTAGGATGCAAGGCAGTCCCAACCGGGTCTTGCCCGGCGGAGCAGGGACCCTTGTGCACCCAGGGGGGCTGTTTTGAGACACGCATCTCTGCTGTAGCGGGCAGCAGCGGGACCCCCTCCAACCCGCCGGCTTCTCTCCCGACCCCAGGTGGTTGTCAGCAAAGCGGCCATGATCGTGAACCAGCTTTCCAAGAAGGAGGCGTCCCGCCGTGCCCTGATGCAGTCGCCGCAGATCGTGGCGGCCGTGGTGCGCACCATGCAGAACACCAGCGACCTGGACACAGCCCGCTGCACCACCAGCATCCTGCACAACCTCTCGCACCACCGCGAGGGCCTGCTCTCCATCTTCAAATCCGGCGGCATCCCGGCCCTCGTCAGGATGCTCAGGTGCGGGGATGCAGGCAGGGAGCCTGGCATGGCCTCTGGGGTGTCCCTGAGGGGACAGTAGAGCCGAGATGTCCCTCCTTGCCTCGCCGTGAGCCCCATAGGGGTGGTTCCATGGTGCCCCATGGGTAGTACTACCTATGGGTGCCCCATGAACTGGGGCAGAAGGCTTGTGTAGAGCAAGATGTACCTAGACCTGGGTCTGTTGTCTCCACTCATGCCAAAACAAGGACGTGGGAGACCTTGAGCCTGTTTAAACTGGGCAAGCCCCGAGTGTCTGCTGCATTTGGAGATGGTATGGGTGCAGGAGGAAGGGAGTGACCCCTCATGCTTCATTGTCCATGGGGCGATGCCCAGAGACCTGGGCTCAGTCTTTGCTGTGCTTCGAGGAGGAGACGCTCCTTGCACAGGGAGGTTCCTCAGCAGCCCTGGGGCTGCGAGGCACCGCAGTGCTGTGCGCCATCCGCGCCCCAAGAGGAGCGTGGGGACCTGCTGGAAGTCCCTCGGTGGGACATACCGCGCGGGGCTCTTGATGGCCCTTGGGGCTGCCCTTGCGGTGCGGCGAGCCCAGAGGCAGCTGCCCGTGCTGACGTGGCTCTGTGCCGCCTGCCCGCAGCTCGCCGGTCGAGTCGGTCCTCTTCTATGCCATCACCACCCTGCACAACCTGCTGCTCTACCAGGAAGGGGCGAAGATGGCTGTGCGCCTGGCCGACGGCCTGCAGAAAATGGTTCCCCTGCTCAACAAGAACAACCCCAAGTTCCTCGCTATCACCACTGACTGCCTTCAGCTCCTCGCCTATGGGAACCAGGAGAGTAAGGTGAGCCCCGGGGAGCCCGGCCTCCCTTGGCTGGCTGGCTGCCTCAGCAACGCTGGGGGCTGCTGATGGAGGATGGAGGCGGCTGCAATTGCCCAACCTTGCTCCTCTGGTGCTTCCGAACTCTCAGACAAAAGCCCGGGAGGGCAGGGATGGGAGCGCCTGCCGTCTCGGCCCTTCTGCCTCCCAGCAGCGGCTGGAAGCCGAGCAGTTGCGTTGTCTGCAATGCTGTCGCGTCCGACTTCCCGCAGGTGGAATGTCCCCGAGAGCGCAGACTGTCCCAGTCTGGCCGGTAAATCGGCTCAGCTGGGTTTCTCCCACCGCCACTCCGGGCAACATCTCTATCTTTGTTCTTAGGCTGTTTCTCCTCCTCCTACACACTAATCGTTCCAGCCTCGTTTGGCTGCGCTACATGGGGCAGTGAGGTTGGGTCCCGCTGACCTGCTCCGACGCTGGCTGTGGCGGGGGGCGATGCTGCCTGTCCTGCCCGGGGCGGCAGGACAGGGGATGGCCGTGCACGGGGCCCTTTTGGCCGGGGAGGAGGAGGGGATGTGGTGACACTGCGTGGCCACATTAGAGGCAAACTGAAGTGCTCCCGTACGCACAGAAGTTGGACCTCTTGCCTGAATTGCATCCTAACTGGCACAAGCTGGAGAAACCAGCCTCGCGTTCCTGGCAGCCCTGCTCAGAGCCCGGCCAGAGCCGCCGCGTGACCCAACCCCGGCTTTTTTGTCTTGCAGCTGATTATTTTGGCCAATGGAGGACCCCAAGCCCTGGTGCAGATCATGCGCAGCTACAACTACGAGAAGCTGCTCTGGACCACGAGCCGGGTGCTCAAGGTGCTGTCGGTGTGCCCCAGCAACAAGCCTGCCATCGTCGAGGCTGGTAAGGGAGGCACTGGGGGTGCTGCTGCTGCTGCAGAGATACTGTCTTTGGCCTCCTTGTGAAGCGAATAGGAGGATGATGGTGGTTTAAGGATGATGTGGTTGAGAATGTCAAGCCTCCCTGAGGCTGCTCTCCAGGGCGTGCTTTGGGCAGGACCCTAGAGCTACGGGCTCTGACCTTCTCCTCTTGCAGCAGTGGCTCTGGCTGGCCCTGCCTGTGCTTGCTGTTAGCCCTGACGCGATGTGCTGACTGTCCTCCTGGCCCTGTTTGCTCCCCGCCCCTATGGGCACAGAGTGGCCAGGGGAGACCCTAGGGGCTCCGGCCACGGAAAAGTCCAAGGGATGGCTGTCTTGCCTCGTTCAAATGGCCGGGAGCTAGTGCCATCTCGCAGCTGATGTGTAAGACACGTCGCAGCGCCTTGCACAGCCTAGTAAAATCACCCGTGTGTGGCCTGGTTTCTTGCCTTAAAAGCCTGTCAAGACGCTTCCCTGGGACTGTGCGTGGGCAGGAGCTGGTCCTGCTGGCCGGCAGGGAGCTGTCTTCCTGCACCGTATTTAGCCTCAGCTAAACGAGGCTACACTGTGCGTTGGAGGCATCAGTCAAGTGGCATCCAGCCTACACTTGCCATGCAAAGACCTGCTGTTGCTCCCTTTTCCTCTGTGCTGGGGAAGCTTTGCATGTTTGGATATATATAGATGAGCTGGGTGTCTCGTTTTCCCGACAGGCGGCATGCAGGCTTTGGGCAAGCACCTGACCAGCTCCAGCCCCAGGCTGGTACAGAACTGTCTCTGGACCCTGAGAAACCTTTCCGATGTGGCTACCAAACAGGTGAGTCTGCAGGACCCAGAGTTGTGCTTCAACACAGGTTTTTGGAGAGCTTCTCCGGGCCGCAGCTGGGGACCGTGCCAGTCTGCTGGGCACTCCCAAGTACGTCCCTCTCTGCTGAGCCGCTTGCTGACGCCAGACCAGCAAATCCAAAGTGTTGTCCTCACCTTCGAATCCCTGCGAGCCGCCGGCTGCAGCGGCATGCTTGCCTGGGGCTGGCCGAGAGGGGCCATATCCGAGCCCTGCAGAAGTGGGAGATCGCCTGGAGTCGCAGGAGGCTGCTCCCTGCCCACGGCTGTTCCCACGCCGGCTGGCTGCGTCACCGCGCTGTCAGCGCTCATGCCATGTCCCCGGCTGGGGGACGAGGCCACCAGCAGCTCTGCTCACGCGCTCAGCACGGCATCACTGGGGCTGCTGTTTGCTCTGACTCACAGGAGCCTCTGCCAGACTCTTCTGGCAGGCGCTCGCTGTCTGCCTGACTCCTTCCCCCAGCGAGGGAGCTGCTATCGCGGCACAGATGCAGTGGGAGCCATGGGACACGGTGCAGGGGCTGGGTGGCAGCCGGCTGCGACAGCGACCCAGAGCTCTGCTCCAGGGCCGCCCTTCCCAGCCCTTCGCCGTCTCCTGATGCGTTCCCCATGCAGCGCTTGGGCTGCGTCTCCGCACAGATTAGCGCCTGATGCAGCGTGGAAACTATTTGGGCTTGCGTTGGAAGGCATGTAACTCGGTCCCCTGGCTCCGCAGAGAGCGAGGGGAGGATGTGGCCGGGTCGCTTTAACTCCTTCCTGGCCCTGCCCACGCTGCTCGCGGCTGCCCGTGCAGCTGCGATCTTTGTCGCCGTGACCCCAGGGTTGTTCGGGGAGCGCTGGCTTCTCACGCTGCCCTGAACAGCTGGGGGCTGTATTGTCTGCGTGTTTCCAGCAGGGAAAACCTGGTGGAGATATTAAACTCTAAGTAAAGCTACACACGTCTGGAGCGCCTGTCGCTCACGCTCTCCAAACAATGCGGAGGAATAGCCGTGGTTACACGAGCCCGGAGGACCGGGATTCTTGTGCTGGGAAAGGCTGCAGCGAGCGAGGCTTCCCTGCAGCCAGTAACCCTGCCCGGACACGAACAATTGTTGGCCTTTGGCATGGGGAAGGGGCCGGCTGGGGGCCGTGGGATCGTGCAAGCCCTCTGCGTGTTGAAATTTGGCAAGCTGCAGGCCCGGACGACAGTGTCTTTTGGGCCTCAAAGGGAGGCTGGTTCCCAGGGAAAGGTCAGCAGCTGAATGGTGCACTGTAGCGCCGAGATGGGCAGATCTCCATGTGTCACGGCTGGATGCAAACGCCGTCGCCCTGCCTCCGCTGCCTGCTCCGGCCCGAGCAGTCGGAGCAGAGCAGTGGGGCAGGGGCAGAGGGGAACCCAGTGTCCTCCGGGGAGGGCTTGGAGGGGGACGCACGGGGCTGGGGTCTGCGGCGAGCAGCTGCGTGAGCTCACACAACTGCAGACACCCGCGCCTGGATCTCAAGGGAGACGGAGTCGGGTTTGGGAGGAAGAGCATGTATTTGGGGGGGCAGATCCTCTGAATGATGGAAGGAGCCATCTTTGCAGAAGGGGAGCTCCTTCTCCCTGGTGCAGGGTGTCCTCCCTGTGCAAGGGGGAAAGCGGCTCTGATTCCCCACGCCCAGGAGGGGCAGAGCTCTGACCTCCTGTCCCTGCTCCTGCAGGAGGGCCTGGACGGCGTCCTCAAGATCCTGGTCAACCAGCTGAGCTCCGACGATGTGAACGTGCTGACCTGCGCCACCGGCACCCTCTCCAACCTGACCTGCAACAACAGCAAGAACAAGACCCTGGTGACACAGTCTAACGGGGTGGAGGCCCTGATCCACACCATCCTGCGGGCGGGCGACAAGGAGGACATCACCGAGCCGGCCGTGTGCGCTCTCCGGCACCTCACCAGCCGGCACCCCGAGGCCGAGATGGCGCAGAACTCCGTGCGGCTCAACTACGGCATCCCCGCTATCGTCAAGCTCCTCAACCAGCCCAACCAGTGGCCACTGGTCAAGGTAAGGGGCCAGCGGGCTGGGGGACGAAGGGAACCCAGCGGCTGGACTTGAGAGACCCTCCGGGCTGCTGGTCCGTGGCGGGGGTGCGCTGCCCGTTGGGATGGGTTTGCAGCTGGTGCTGCGCATGGAGCCTGCTTTGGCTGCTGCTCTTGCAGCCACGTTTCCGCAGGGCTGCGTCCTTGACAGCAGCTAATGGGAGGAAATTGCTCGTGCCCTGCTGCTTTTCTGAAATCAATATTTGCCCCCGGCCTCCTCCGCAGGGAGGGAGGCGGATCCGGTGCCGGAGCGCAGCGGGGCTGCAGGAAGCTGAAGTCAGCGCGTGCTGCGCGGAGGGGGATGGGCCTGGGCTGGGCCGGCGTTGAGAGCTCCTGCGGGGTCCTGCCCGGAGCGCTCGCTGCTCCCGTCCCCCTGCGAGCCGGATCTCTCCTTCCTCTCCTCCTCCAGGCTACTATAGGTCTGATCCGCAACCTGGCCCTGTGTCCGGCCAACCATGCCCCGCTCCAGGAGGCCGCCGTGATCCCACGCCTGGTCCAGCTGCTGGTCAAGGCTCACCAGGACGCCCAGCGTCACGTAGCGGCAGGCACGCAGCAGCCGTACACAGTGAGTCCCAGCAGCGGGCGCTGCCGGGGGGCCCCTCGGCTCGGGCGAGCTGTGCCCCTCTTCTCCAGTCCTGGCGTGGCCTGGCTCCCCCCAAAAGCCGGCTGTCCCCCGGGGTGCTGCTCTGCAGCAGCTCTTCCTCTCCCACCCCTGCGGGTATCCGCGCGTCGCAGGAGCTCTGCCTGCCCCGAGCGGCCCGGTGCCACTCGTGTTGCAAAGAAACAGCCATGCGGTGACTGATCCCTGCCCTGCTGGGGAATGCCAGCCCCATCCGCTGCCCCCTTCCTCCAGGACGGGTCACCCTGTCCCCAAACTCAGGGTGGCACCGTGTGGTCATGCCCTGCTTGCTGCTCCGGGCCGTGGCTGAGCGCTTGTCCCCTTGCAGGATGGAGTGAAGATGGAGGAGATCGTGGAGGGATGCACAGGAGCGCTGCATATCTTGGCCCGGGACCCCATGAACCGGCTGGAGATCTTCCGGCTCAACACGATCCCTCTCTTTGTGCAGGTCAGGGGCTGGGGACAGGGAGGGCCGGGCTCCCGCTGGCCGGTGCCGTGCCGTGCCGTGCCACCTCCCATCTGCAGTGGGTCAGGGCCAGGCCGGCCGTGGCGCTCGGCTGGCAGCGCCCGCGCGCGTCGGGCCGCATCAGGAGCACAAAGGCGGCCGTGCCGGCTGCTTCATGTTGCTGCTAATCTCTCCTGACAGCTCCTGTACTCGCCGGTGGAGAACATCCAGCGCGTGGCGGCGGGCGTGCTGTGCGAGCTGGCCCAGGACAAGGAGGCGGCAGATGCCATCGATGCGGAGGGGGCCTCGGCTCCGCTCATGGAGCTGCTGCACTCCAGGAACGAGGGGACGGGTGAGCGCCGCCGTGCTGCCACGCGCCGGGGGCTCTCCTCGCGGCTCTGCCCCAGCCTGCTGCCGCCCCATCTGCCGCTTCGGTCGCCGCCGGGGCGGCGTCGCCTCGAGAGCAGCTCGCTAGCGGGTGGTGGGGAAGAGATCGCTCTGCCGAGGACCCGGGCGCAGGGCAAGAGCAGCAGCCTACGAAGGGGGACGGTGTCAGGGCGCGGGGGCTGCCGCACCGTAAGGGTGCGCGGGGTGCTCGGACGGGTCCGTCGTGACAGTCCCGCGGTGGCGCAGACCTTAACGAGCTGCAGAGCAGGCAGCTGAGCTGGGAATCGCTGGGCCGTCTGCGGCGAGGAGCGAGGCTCCCCGCACTGCCGCCTGGCACGCGGAGCTGAGGCTGCCTCCCTTCCCCCCGCAGCCACCTACGCAGCCGCCGTGCTCTTCCGAATCTCCGAGGACAAGAACCCCGACTACAGGAAGCGTGTGTCCGTGGAGCTCACCAACTCCCTCTTCAAGCACGACCCCGCAGCCTGGGAGGCGGTGAGCATCCCCCGCGGCCTGGTGCTCAGCCCGGGGGAACGGGCCTCCTGGGGCAGCTGCGCTCTGCCTCTAAAAGCTGCTGCCGCCGCTGCCACTGCCTCCTGCTGGAGCTCCGACGGGAGCAAACGGCCGGAGGCGGGAGGCAGCTGCAGCCTCGGCTCCAGCAGCCCTGGGTCACGGTACCTGCTCCCTGCGCTCCTGCAGCCGCGGGATGGGGCCGAGCATCACGTGCTCGCCAAGCATCGTACGCACGCATCCCCCTCTTAAACTGTCGCCTTCTTTCGCAGGCTCAGAGCATGATCCCCATCAACGAGCCCTACTCAGACGGTGAGTACGGCGCGAGCTCTTCCAGCAGGGTTCCCCCCCCCCGTTCAGGCTCTGCGCTGGCAGGGCAAACGCATCTTCTCACCAAAGCCGAGCTGATTTTAAGCGCTCTCGACAAGCTGTCTTGGGCAGCTGCCAGCGACGTGCCGGCCAGGCCTGCCTCGGGATGCTCAGCCCGTCGCTTGCGAGGCTCCAGGTCCCGGTGGACGGGGCCAGCCAGGGACGGGCAGTGGGCACTGGGGCTAAAACTAACCCGCAGGCACCAGGTGACCTGCCGCCCGCCTTCGCGTCCGAGCGTGCTCGAGCCTTTCGCCCCCTCCGCGGGGAGCTGCGCCCTGCAGCCGCTCCTCTTCGTTTGGGTTTGGGGCAGGCGGATGGCGAAGGGCTGTCGCATCCCTTGCAGCACCGCGGGGGGACCGGGGAGGGTGGCTGAGTCCTGGCAGAGTCTCCCAGCAGCCCCAGCTGAGGTTGCTCCGTGTCCCTTCTCCCCCGGCAGAGCTGGACCCCGGCTACCGCCCCATGTACTCGGGTGACATCCCCCTGGACCCCATCGACATGCACATGGACATGGACGGCGACTACCCCATGGACGCCTACAGCGACGGCGTCCGGGCGCCCTTCGCCGACCACATGCTCGCCTAACCTGCCCCTCAGGCCCCGCACCAGGTAGCGGCCGTGCGCGCGGTGGCGGCGGTCGGGGCGCCGGGCGCTCGTCACCGGCGCGCTCCTTCCCGGAGCGGGACGAGCGGGGCCACGGCGAGGTCGGAGCCGCTCTCGGGACCCTGGCGAGCTGTCACGGCGCCGGGCGCGGGGCGGCATCCGTTCCCGCGTGGTCCTGACTGCTGCCTGCTCTCGCTGGGGAACCCGCCAGCCGGGAGACGGCGCGCGGGCGGCCGGCCAGGGCTCGGCCCCCCCCTCCGAACCCCCTCGCCTGCGTAACGCGACTCTCCCTGCTGCGCTGCAGGTATTTCCTCTATACGGACGAGGGTGGCCCCAGAGCTGAGCATTCGCAAGAAGGGCTTGGGAGACAGAAGTGCCTGAGACGACAGACTTTTCCATTCCCACGAGAGGTTTTATTTTTTCGATTTGTTTTTTTTTTCTTCGCTGTGGGTCCGTGGAGAAGGTCCTTCCTCCTGGGACTGCTTCAAGCACCTACTGCCGCATCCAGCATCCAAGATACTGTTTCTGAAGCTTTAAAACACACAAATCCTGCATCATTATCGACCTTTCACGGGCAAAATAGTCTTTTCTATAAATATATATTTCTTTTTTATTTTTAATATGGTGCCAACGGCTTTTGCCGTCTTTAAGTTTGTGCTTTCTAACTTCCCCAATATTTGTTCTGTGTGTTAGTGTTCTAGAAAAGGAATCTAACATGGGGAAAAAAAACCTTTGTTTTCCGTGAACTTTAACTTAATCAGATCAATCAGGAGTTTGCTGAAAACAAACGGTGCTATATCCCAGGACCTTCATTTTAGCCATCGGGATGTCTGCGGTTTAATTCTTTCCGATCAGCCGTTGGGGAGCTGACTTTGTGTAACTACCTGTCCTAACCGTAACAATAGAGGAGTGACTCCGGCATTAGGAACTGTGTCCTTGTACTGATCTTTGTTGCACATTTTAACCTGTTTCCCTTCTTTTTGGTGAGTGGTGTGTTTCCGTCCCCTCTTCCCTTATCTAATGCATTTTTAAAAGAGGCTGTAGAGCTGATGGTGGTTTAACACTTCAACTGGAAAGGGATGGACTGTTACTGGAGTGTGGTTCAGGAGTGGAAGATTTTATTATTTCTGTAAGTTGTTTTTGTATAGACCAAAGCAAAGAATAAAATAACCCCCCCAGCCCCGTGTTGCAGTGAGCCTCTTCTTCCGACGGCTCGGGCAAGGTCCCCGAAGGCCCTTTGGGAGCGGGATTCGGCGGAGGCTGCGGACGGGGGACCTCAGGGGAGGAAGACTCGATGCTAAGGCGAAACGGCCTCCCTGGGGTCCCGGGCACGCGACGCTCTGCCTCCCTGGTGCAAAACAGCAGCTACGGCCAAGTTGGGGCGCGCGCCTGAGCGTGCTTTTCGCCTTTCCCTCGCCCCGGCCCCTCGCGTTGGGTCGTTAGCATGCTGACTCCGTCCAGGCTTCTCCTCTGCTCTGTCAGGAGGTAAAAACTCCCAGTAATTAAGATGTTTGTTCATTAAGCAGCATCACTGGCGTCTCATCTCTGCTGCTGCGCTGAGCTCATTTTAATGAGCTCTAGGGGATAAACACGCTTGCTGCGAAGTGAGCTTCGCCGGCTGGTAGAGCAAAGGCTGGGGGGGGCTGCACGAGGCTGGGTTAGGAAAAGTGATTTACTCCAGTCCGACCTAGTTGCCTTCTTCCGAAGCCCTGCTGTCGTAGCAGGAACAGATGGCAAAAGGAAATATTCTCAACTTAAATGCTAGCTCCGGCAGCTGCTCCCTTGGAGAGCAACGTGGAAGCGGAGCCTGGCGCCAGGCTGGGATCGTGCTGGGAGATGGAAACTGTCTGTTCACAAAGTTACCTACAAACTTCGCGGCCGCCCATCTGCTCGGCGGCAGCCTCCCCTCTCGCCCACGGCGGCTCTGCAGGCGCTTCCCAGGGCCTCGGCATGGGGATGCATCCCCGGAAAGAGGCGAGGGGACGGGGACGGTGATCGCCGGCAGCCTGCCGCCCCGGGCTTTCGCTGGGCTCTCCCCCAACACCCTTTTGGGCAAGAAGGCCCTCGAGTGAGCCTAGAGCCGGGAAATCACCCGTGGCAGGTCTCCACGGGGCTGGATGCAGAAGCAGGGGTGTATTTTTCACCTGGTGGGGGGCAGGCATGGGGGGGGCTGCAAGGGTGAAACGAGGTGGCCCCGTCCCGGGCTCAGCCGTTCCCGCTCCCTGTCGGCCTCAAACCCCGGCTCTGTCCTTGTGCTTTTGCATGACCCCGCGGCTGGGGAGGAAAGTGGGGGCGGAGGACGGGGAGGCGAGTGCCTGATCCCTGCTCCACACCGCCGACCGCAGCAGCCTGGGCTGGGGCAGGAGGGAGCCCAGGGCAAAGGCAGAAGAGGCTGGTGCGGGAAGGGGCCCAGCCCCGGCGCTGTCCCAGGGGCGCGGGAGAGCTGACATCCCGCGGCTGAGCTCAGCTCGGCGGCCGAGCCCCGGTGCGGCAGGGACGCGGCCCAGCTTCCTGCCGCGGCCCTTGCCAGGAGCAGGGACGAGCAAAACAACAGCTGGTTTCCGGGAGCGGAGCAGCGCCGGCCGCGGGCGCCCCGTGCAGCTCCCCGCCGCGCATCCGGAGGCAGCCGCTGCCGTTTGGGCGAGAGCCCGCGAGTGCCGGCCAGGCCAGGCCTCCTGCAGTGCTGGGGAGCGTTGGGGCACCCCAACCTGCCTCTCCGCAGGCGCAGGGAGCTGGGCAGGTCCCCAGGGTGACGCTGGGAAGCCAGGCTGCCCCGTCCGCAGCCGGCACCCACCTCTGTGGTCCCAGGAGGGAGCTGGGTCTGTGCCAGGCTCCGGGGAAGTGGCAGACCCCCTTGCCGAGCCGCCCCACCTTTGCTCCGACCCGGAGCGCCCCTGCTCCCCACCTGCCCCGCGGAGACGCGCTGAGCTGCAGGGTCTCGGCTGGCCTGTCCCTAGCGGCCCGAGCGTGCTGCTGGGCCGGCGGTGGCCGCTGCGCTGCCTCGGGGCTGCGCTGCTCCCCTGGCCCTGCCAAGGGGGCCTGGGCTGAGCCCCTGCACCCGGCGCCCGTTTCTCCATCTCGCCCAACATCTCCAGCCTCTTGATGCCACCTGGTGGCAGCTCGTCCCGGCGGGGCTGGACTCCAGCCTGCAGCCCTGCATCCGTCCGCTCCCCGAGCCGGGAGCCCTTGGGTGCCCTTGGCGGGAGGCTGGGCTGCACCAAGCCTGGAGCATCACTCTGGCTCTGGGCTCTCCGCGCTGACCCCGCTGCGAGGCTCAGGGATGCTCCCGCTGCTCCTGATCATGGATCAGACCGTCCCCGAGCAGGTACCAGCAGCCCTCGGAGCCCCCTCCCTGGCTGCAGGCCGGCACCGGGAGCCTGGGGATTTTAGGCTGAGCTGGGCTGGGTGGCTGAGGTTGCCTCCGCTCAGCCACCGTTCCCACCCGCCTCGGCCCCTGGGCATCTCCCGGGCAAGCCCGGCCCAGGGGGTCCAGGCGAAGCCCCGGCAGATGCCCTCCATCCTTCCAGCCATGCATTCCCAGCTCATGTTTCAAAGCAAATGAAATGACAGTGCAAAGTGGGACTGGGAAAGTCGCTTGGGTTGCAGAGCAGAGCCCAGGGCCTGCCCCTGACTGCAGCCTCCTCCCTTCCCTGCATCCTGCCACCACGGCCACCAAGACGCCGCCTGGAGCTTCCTACCCTCGTCTGAGGAGCTCTGCAGCATGCAACCCTGAACACTTTCCGTGTGCAAAGAGCCGCTGCTGGCTTTTCCACAGATGCACACAAGCCCTGGAGCCACCACGCGCACATCTGCCCCATGCAGCAGGGTTGCACGTGGATGTGGGACCCGGCACCTCGGGGGGCCGTGGCAGCGATGTGTCCCTTGGCGTTTCCTGGGCTCTCACCCCGCAGGAGCGGGACTGCAAGCCCAGAAGCTGTGGCCGGATCCCCGCTCAGGTGACCGTCGCTGTTCCTCGTGGCGTTTGACCGGGACAGCATGCTTCCTCCGCGGGCACGTGTGCCGGGTCGCTGCGAGCTGCAGCATCCGATGCCGGACGGGGCCTCGGCTCCCCGCTGCGCCGGGGGCACCTCCGCGGGTGGCGGGGCTGCAAGGGGGCCGTGCGCGGCGGTTTGGGCGCCCGCCGCGGGGGGAGCGGGGCCGGGGCGCCCCGGGGGGGCTCAGCCGGGGCCGCTCGCGGGGAGGCTCCGCCGGGGCCGGGGCCGGGGCCGGGGCAGGGACTACAGGTCCCGGCATGCCCGGCCGCGCTCCGCACCTGCCCGGGGAGCGGCTTTTGTTATCGGCGGGGCCGCGGGAGCGATGGGCGAGGGCCCCGCGCCGCCTCCCAGCCGCCGGCAGCAGCGCCCGGCGGAGAGCGCGCCCGCCCCGCGCCCCCGGTCCCCGCCGTGTCGCCGAGCCCCGGGACCCCCCGGACCCCCCCGTCGCTCCCCGGGCGGGTCGCTGAGCCGAGCCCCGGGCCGGGCACTGCCGGTGCTAAGCTGCCGCCGGCCCGAGGCCCCAGCCCCCGCGGAGCCATCCGTGCCCCGAGAGGTATTTGCCTTTTCTTTAACGCTTTTCTTCAAAATCCGGCCGCTTCTCCCGCCGCCGCCGCCGCCGCCGCCGCCGCCGGCTCGCGGTCTCGTGAGCTCGGACGGGCTTAACGAGTTTTCACGCTTCGCTAAGAAAGTTGCGGCTGCGGCTCGCGGGGGCTTTTCCCGGCCTCTCCGCGGGCCGGCGCGGGGGGGGCTCCGTGGAGGCGCCGCGCCGGGTCCGCCCCGGGGCGGCTGCGGAGCGGCCCCCGCGCGGGGCCGGGGCCGGGGTCGGGGCCGGGGCCGGGGCCGGGTCGTGCTTTGTGATCCCTGATGCGCGAACCAGGAAGTCTGCGCCCGGGAGCGGCAGGGAGGGATTTTCCCGCTGCTTGGGAAGAGGCTGAGGCTGCCGAGAAGATTTCCGAACCGAAGGGGAGCACAGGGCTCGCTCTGTTCCGCTGAACAAAACCCGCAATGTGCCTCAATCGCGGTGACATCTGATGCCAGAGTTAAAGTATCAGGTGTCCGAGGGGGTCACGACGGAGCGACGGCAGTGGAGCGGGAGCCGAGGTCGGGGATGGGGAGCCCGTTTCAAACGGGCAGCGAGGCCCTGGTCCTGCGGGCAGCACGTGGGGTTAAACACTGCAACAAAAGTCCTTCCTCCATGGCTTCGGCTCCAGGCGCGGGGCCATTCCTGAAGGATGCTTTAGTGAAGTGCTGGCTCCTGGGCTTGGACAGGGTCTCCAGGCTGGGAGAGACGCGAGGCAGGCTGTGCCCGTACCATCCCCCGATTCCCAAGCTGGGTCCAGGCGAGATGGGCTGGAAGGGGGAGCACTTGGCACCCCAGGGGTGTCCAGGACCCCCCCAAGTGCTGCTGCTCAGTCTGAGTCACCAGCAGCTGCATGAGCCCCCATCCCTGCAGCCCTGCAACCCGGTGCCGCTCCCACCATGGCTGCCCCACTGCTTTGCTCCGGGGACGCATTTCCCAGCTGGCAGGGCCACAGCCTGCCAGGACCTGCCTCTTGCCAGCTGCAGCCACAGCCACGGCGTGGGAGGCAGCGCTGGCTTGGAGCAGGCTGGGGCTCGCGGGATCCTCTCCCTCCGCTGTTTCTGCCTCCGTTCCCCGCAGGGAAGGTCCCCAGGCCCTGCTCCCCCTCCGGCCCTGCTCCCCCATCCCTCCCGCCAGGCACTCGCTGCTCGGACACTGTTTGCTCTGAGCTGGGCTCCCGTCCTCAGCCTCGGGCTCCTGCTGCAGCAGCTGAGGGGAAAAAATAGCCCGGAGCAGGCACAGCCGCCTTGTGATGCCCCTCAGCTGCTGCCGAGCATCGACACCGCGGCGCTCACCTTCGCCCTGCGCTGCCCCGCGAGGCCTCCCGGCCAGCCGTGGGTGACAGGCTTTGGGGCCAGCCCCAGCCTCGCTGCCAGGCTGCTCCCGGGATGTGGGAGCTTCCCGGGCAGCCCGGGCAGGCGGCACTGGGAGGACACGGCCGCTGTCCTCGTCACGGGGGTGAACCCAGCGACCCGAGGTGCCCGTTGCTGTTGGGTTCATGCTGGCTGAGCAGGGAGTTGCAGCGGGAGTCTCCGATCCCAGCTGGGAGCTGCTTTTCCCGTCACCGTCCCCTGGTGCAGGAGCCCTGCAGCAGCCCAGCTGCTCCCTACGGGTATCCCAGGGGACAGGTCTCTCCCCCAGGTGCCACGCTCGGCCCGCAGGGGTGTTCGCTCCCGGCGGGGCTGCCCCGGCCGCAGTCGCGGGTGTTCCCGGCCGAGGTGCCCAGGCAGGAGCCGCATGACGGCGTTCGGAGCAGGCGGCCTCTCGGAGGAGGGCAAAGAGCAGGGAGCACAGGGCTGCGCGTGCCAGCGGGGAGCGGGCCGCGCCGGCGCCCTGCCTGCTCTCCTGGACCCCGGCCAGCTGGCGAGAGGCATTTGCCGTGGCCCGGGCCCGCAATTCCCCCAGGCCCGCAATTCCCCCCGGCTCTCGCCTTGCTTCCCATGGGCAGCTCCGTAAGTCCGTCCAGCAGATGCTGCCGTGGACAGGGCCCGGGGCCCGGGGGCCGGCGGGGCCTGGGTGTGCCGGGAGCTGCTCTCGCCTGTCTGAACAGGGTCCCCTGCCCGGGCAGAGCTAATGCAAATGCAGGAGCCGGGCCAAGCGGAGACGCAGGGCTCTGGCAGCCCCGCTGCGTGCTGACTCACGGACCGCGGCTCCCTCCCCAGCGGCCGCCCGGGAGCGCCCCGGCGGGGATCCCGGAGCCTCGGCACGGTCGGTCCGTCGTCCCCTTCCTTCTCCGGGGGAAAGCGGGGAGGGGGAGTGCCTTGGGGGGTGAGAGGACCCTTCCCGAAAGCCTCAGAGCGGGAGGTAGTCAGGAGGCTCTCGCCGGCTCAGCCTGTGGGTTTGGGGCTGGGGACGCCTTTCTTGGGGCTGCGCGGTGCAGGATTGGGCCGGGCTGGGCCGGCGGTCCCGGTGCCGCGGGGTAGAGGGCTGCGTGCGTGTGTCGGGGCGTCTCCGCCGCCCCATCCCGCGGCCACGGGGTGAGAGGGGAGCCGGAGGCGGTGCGGGCGCAGGGACGTGCCGGTGGCGGGGCAGGAGCACACGCCGGGAGGGTGGCAGCGCCGCCCCGGCGTGAACTGGCTGCCGTGCTGCGGCGTGCTGCCGGCGCAGGTGCAGAGCGCAGGAAAGCAGCAACCTGCGGGTTTTACGGCCTGTCCCGTGATGTGTTTATGGCTGGGCTGGGGCTGCCACGGATGCTGCGGGCAGGTCCCTGCTGAGGGCAGGCGTCGGGGCAGAGGTGGCGGCTGGACTTCGCTCTCCGAGGTGGGGCGAGCACGAGCACGAGCACGGCTGGCTTCGCCGAGCGGCTGTGTGGCTCGCTCCTGCCGGTGCACGAGGGACTGCGGGGAGCAGGGTCCTGCCGGGCCCTTCGGAGCATCCTCTGCGCCGTCTGCGGCTGGCGCTGCTCCGGACGTCAGCACGCGCTTGCTTCGGTGCTGGCCCTCGGTGGCTGTCGCCCGGTGGCCGGAGCTGCACGTAGCAGGTACACCGAGCCGGCTCTGCCCCAAAAATGCCCTGCTGCTGGGCATTAAGCAATAACCCCGGGCAGGCTGGGGAGGGGACGGGCCTGCCCTACCCGTCGTGGCCTGGAGCGCAGAGCGGCTCCCACACTGGCTGGAGCCCTGTGCCCGGGCACCCCGGGGCTGGCGGCGCAGGGGCGACGGTGCCGCGGGGCCGGGGCTGGCCGGGGGGCAGGATGCGGTGGGGCTATGCCGGCGCACCCAC
This sequence comes from Apteryx mantelli, assembly GCF_036417845.1. Taxonomy (NCBI): domain Eukaryota; kingdom Metazoa; phylum Chordata; class Aves; order Apterygiformes; family Apterygidae; genus Apteryx; species Apteryx mantelli. The sequence continues at coordinate 962,882 of NC_090005.1, forward strand.
AGCCCCGCACCTTGCCCTCACCGCTGCTTCCCCGCAGGCGCGGGCTGAGGAAGGGAGCGCTGCAGCCGGCACCGTGCCGGGGAGCCGGGCGCGGAGCCGCGTGCCCCCCATGGCCGCGGGCTCCCCCACGTAACGCCAGCCAAACTGGACGCCGCCGTCCCGCCGGAGCACCCGCCCGCTCAGCACCCCCGGCCCAGCCCAGCATCGCCCGGCATCGCCGCCTGGTCCCGCGACGGCCCCACGCCCCCCACGCCGGCCGTGGGCAGGAGCTGCGATGCCGCGACCATCACCGGTGGGTAGAGAGAGGCGCGTGGGGCTGGAGCCGGGCGTGGGGCGGCGAGGCGAGGAGCGGGGGCGGCTGCTTCGCGCTGCCCGTGCTGCGTGGCCGGAGCCGGAGCGGGGGGCCGAGGGCTGCCGGGTGCCCCCAGCCCGTGGTGGCCCCAGCGCCGCTGGCCAGGAGGTGGCAGCAGGACCCTTCCCAAGCGGCTCCGTGGGGCTGGCTTTGGGGGCTCACCCACGTGCACCAGCGCCAAGCCCCACCATGACGGAGGGGTGCAGAGGGGCTCCAGCACTAGGGTGCCCCTGTCCCCATCTGCACCAGCGCCAAGCCCCACCATGACGGAGGGGTGCAGAGGGGTGCAGAGGGGCTCCAGCACTAGGGTGCCCCTGTCCCCATCTGCACCAGCGCCAAGCCCCACCATGACGGAGGGGTGCAGAGGGGTGCAGAGGGGCTCCAGAGCTAGGGTGCCCCTGTCCCCATCTGCACCAGCACCAAACCCCATGATGATGGATGGGCTTGAGGGGTGCAGAGGGGCTCCAGCGCTAGGGTGCCCCTGTCCCCATCTGCACCAGCCCCAAACCCCACGATGATGGATGGGCTTGAGAGGTGCAGAGGGGCTCCAGCACCAGGGTTCCCCCTATCCCCATCTGCACCAGCGCCAAACCCCACAATGACAGATGGGCTTGAGGGGTGCAGAGGGGCTCCAGAGCTAGGGTGCCCCCCAGCCCCGCGGCTGCCCCTCTCCTGCGCCCCATGGCTCGCCTGGCATCGCCCCAGGTGACGCGGTGCCGCTCGGCCCCCCAGACCTGCGCGGCGGCGATGTCCCCGAGGTGGAGATCATCAGCCTGCTGGGCGAGCGGCTGCCCCGCTACACGCTGCGGGCGGACACGGTGTTCGGCTACGACCACGACGACTGGCTGCGCGTGCCGCTGGTGCCGCCGGAGGCCCCCGCCGCCCTCACCCCCCGGCAGATGGAGGAGACCCTGCAGTACTTCCGTGAGTGCCGGCGCCGCGGGGCGGGGGCGGAGGGCTGCCGCGGGCATGCCGCCTTTTCTGGGGCGCAGGGGCTAATCGGGGCTAACGGGATTGACGGAGTGGATTTCCTCGCCCAGAACATCCCGGGCTAATTCTGGGAGCCGCTTCTGCGGAGCTGAGCCGGACGCTCGGGGAGAGCCCCCGTCCACCCCGGCGCCCCCCCCCGGGCACTGTGCCGTAGCTGTCCGGGTGGGAACAGGGAGCACCGGGCCGAGGGGACCCCCAGAGGTGCTTGGGTGGTCCCGAGCACATCCAGTCTCCCTGGACCACAAGGCAGGACAAAAACAGGTCGATAGCCAGGAGCAGCTAAGGAGATGCCGGCAGGGGGGACAGGCCCTGGCTCTGGGATCCCGGGATTCGGGCACCCAGAGCCGTCTGCGGCCACGTGGCGGAGCCGGGCAGCGTGCGACAGCGGCACGTGCGGCTGCTGGCAGCCGGGGAGGGCCGGCTCCTGCCCCGGGCGCCCGGCGGTGCGTCAGGGCCCGTTCCCAACGCGGGGTCAGGGCTTGGCGGGGGGCACAGACGGGATTAGCCGTGATTTTCTTTTTCCCCTGCCTCTGGCCTACGTGCGATGGGGGGGGGGGCAGGATTAGTGCAAGAGGGGCTGTGCTGGGGGAGGGCAGGGGCTGGAAGTGGGGCAGCGGGAGACAGATGGGGCTGACGGCGGGGCCCCGCTGCCGGCCCGGCTCCCTGCCCCCGGCTGCGCCGCCGCTGCACTGGGGCTGAGGATGCTCCGGGCAGCCCGTTCGCGGGAGAGGGGCTGCCCCAGCCCCAGCTCCCCGACGGCAGGGCAAAGGGACCGGCGGCTGCGGGACCCGACGCTGCGGCCGGGCCGGGACACGGACGTTCCCGTGGGTGACCCCCGGGGCGCCCTGCCGGTGCTCGCAGCGGCCCCCGCGGGCTCCCCGTCCGGCTCCCTCCCTCCCGCTGGCGCCGGCTGCGGCAGTTCACCCTGCCCCGTCCCCGCGTCCCCGTGGGTCACGTTTCTCCCTGCCCCGGCACCTGGGTGCCGCTTGCGTGTGCTGCCGGGGAGGGGGCCCGGACTCCCTCATCCCTTCACCCAAACCTTTAAGCTGCCGTCAGAAATAGCCCCCCGTAAGCTGCTTGCGCAGAGGCGCCGGGGACCTGCACAGAGGAGCAAATCCCCCGGCAGGGATTAGGAAGAAGCGGCTCCTGCCTTTCCAGAAAGAGCCTGGCACTTGTGTCCTTGGGGGCCAGTGGGTGCCCAGACGAGCTTGGGGGGTCCCTGGGGAGGGACCCGGGCACGTAGCCTGGGACTGGGCAGGGGACAGGGCTTCTCGCGGGGAAGGACCCGGGGCTGGGCACAACCGCCTCCCCACGAGCCCCGGGCCAGTGCAGGGCCCGGCGCCTTGAGCTCTTGAACCCCCCCCCCAGAGAAACCTCAGTACAAGGAGGAGGGAGAGGGCTGGGGCTCAGGATTCCCGGGCCCGATCCCCGGCTCCGGGAGGGGTCTGGGTGCAGCAGGACGTGGTGTGGGGTCAGCAGCCTGGGCGCTGCGGGAGGCCAGTGTGGTCCGGCGGGTGGGAGTCCAGCAAGCAAATAAAGCATCGTGCGTCGCTGAGGGGCAGCTCCAGCCCCAGCCTCACCAGTTCTCTGACTAGTTCAATAACAACCTGCAAATGCTCGGGGGGGGGCAGGCGATGAGGGCAGGCGATGGGGGCGGGCAGCATGTATTTGTCCGCATTACTGGTGTCGCACTAGAGAACTGACCCGCTCGGTGCACTGTGGCTCTGCCCGGCCCCGTGGGCCCCTGCCCTCCCGCCGTGACGCTTGTGCTACGTGCTAGCCAGCTCCTGTATAATTTAAGCCCAGCATTATTTATTTAGCTCGCTCTGCTTCTGCTGCCCCTGTGTGGAGGAACGGGGGGTGCCAGGCAAGGGGTGCAGGGCACTGCGGACAGGGCGCGGGGGGACGTGCTTTTGGGTCAGCTCCCAGCCTCCGCCTCCAGCCCCTCTCCTCCGCAGAGCCATCCCTGCTTGGCCGACGATGGCAGGGGAGACCCCGATGTGGGGGCAGGCTCGGGGTGGAGGAGCGAGGCTGGCCAGGCGAAGGGCAGGGGAGCTGTGGACCCCAGCCCTGCGCACGAACTGGGTTTGGTGTGAGGGACCCTGAATCTCCCCTTGCCCCTCGTAGGGGGCAGAAGCTGCTGTCTGTGCATCTGGGGGCAGCCCCCAAAGCAGCTGCGATCCCTCAGCATCTCCCCCCGACAGTCAGGGCTGGGCACCATCCAGGAGGTCCAGAGTCCCCCCATGTGGCTGGGCCGGGAGGTGGGACGCAGAGCCCAGCCGTACCGGCACCCTGGGGCTGAGCGTGGCCTCATGGAGAGCGTGTGCCCAGGGTGCCCTGATGGGGAGCCTGGTCCTGGGGTGCCTGGTGGGGAGCGTGTCCCTGGAGTGCCCTAATGGGAATTCCAGTCCTAGGGTGCCCTGATAGGGAGCCTGGTCGTGGGGTGCCCTGGTGGGGAGCGTGTCTCCAGGGAGCCGTAATGGGGACCCCAGTCCTGGGGTGCCCTGGTGAGGAGTGTGTCCTTGGGGTGCCCTAATGGTGATCCCAATCCTGGGGTGCCCGATGGGGAGCGTGTCCCCAAGGATCCCTAATGGGGATCCCAGTCCTGGGGTGCTCTGAGAGGGAGCCTGGTCGTGGGGTGCCCGATGGGGAGCGTGTCCCCAAGGATCCCTAATGGGGATCCCAGTCCTGGGGTGCCCGATGGGGAGCGTGTCCCCGGGGCGCCGGGGGCAGCCGGAGCCCGGTGCGAGCGGCGCTGCGGGGGGAGCGGGGCGGCTCCTCGTCCCGTCCCGTCCCGTCCCGTCCCGTCCCGTCCCGTCCCGTCCCGTCCCCGCCCCCGGCCGCGCAGGGCCGCGCAGGGCCGCGCCGGGCAGGTGCGCGCACACGGGGGCGACCCTATAAAGCGGGGCGGGCGCGCAGGGCTCGGCTCGGCTCGGCGCAGCCCCGCGCCATGGAGATCTGGAGCAGCCCCGCCGCCTACGACGAGCTGAACGGGAACGCGGAGCCGGGCGGCGGCGCCGACCCCATCATCGCCCGCGAGCTGGAGGAAGGTGAGCCCGGTTCGGCTCGGCTCGGCTCGGCCCGGTTCGGCTCGGCCCCGCTGCTCCGCTCCGCTCGGTTCGGTTCGCCCGGCGGCTGCCGGCGGAGGTCGTGGGAGGCAGCGCCCAGCGGGCGCGGGGGGCCCCGGCTCGGCCGGTCCCGGTGCTCCGGAGGCCTCGGGGCGGGTGCGAACCCCCTTTCCGCCCCGAAGCGGGGCCCTGCGGCTCGGGGGGGCGGCGGTGCCGGCCGGGGCCGCGGTCCTCCGGGTCTGGGAGTCTGGCCCAAGCCCTGCCGTGTCCTGCAAACCTCCCCCCCCCCGGAGCGGGGTCGCCCCTGCTCTGTTTGAGGTGCCCTTGCAGGGTGTGCAGGGTGCAGGGCCCCCCGTTGCGCTGTGCCCGGGCCGTGCATCCCGCATCCCCCCGGATGGGGCGCAGGCTGGGATTGGGAGGGCGCTCAGCGCGTACGTGTTTGCCAGCACCGCAGCCGCCAGCGTCTCCCGGGGGCCTGCGCTCACTCATGCCTTAACGATGCTCATGCTCTAATTATTTCCAATTACGGCTCGGCAGCCTGACGAGGCGCAGTTGGGACCCCTGCGGGGAGCAAGCCCCCGTTGGGGAGGGGAGTGACACCTGGCCTGGCCCTGCTCTCCCTGCAGATGTGCCCACTGGCATGGCGGGGCCGTGGTATACAGCGCGTCCGTGTCTGGAGGGTGGCAGGTGGGGGCATTGCCACAGCAACCCACGCGCTGTTTCGTGCCAGAGACCCAGATATCAGTGGGGAGGGCTCTAGCTGGGGGAGAGCCCGCAGCGGCGCTTGCTTGGCCCCTGCTGCGCCACAGATGCTGCTCGCTGCGGCTGGGGGGGACATGGGGCCACGGCAGCCTGGGCGAGGGGAAGCGTTTCGGGGCTGGGCTCTGCCCTTCTGATGCAAGACATGGGACGTGGAGATCCAGCCCTGCGCTGAGCCGGCAGGGATCTCTCGGGGTAACCCGCACGTGCCCCGTCCCTTTGCTCCCAGCTGCCAGAGCATGCTGTGACTCATATGCTGGGAGCCAGGCTGAGGACTGCTAACACTCACTGCAGTTGTGAGCTGGGCTGGGCTGGATCCCTGTGCTTCAGCTCTGCCTTGGCTGGCGTCTCCGTAGGGAAACTAGGGCAGCACTGGCTAGGGGAGATTCGGGGGAGGGAGGCTGGAGACGGATTGGAGGCGACAGTGCCTCAGCCCAGCTCCGCAGTGTCACCGATTCCTGTTTACGCCAGAGTTTCCAGCCTGGCTTTTGCTGGAGATGTCGCCTCCAATCCTGTCCCTGCAGCCTGCGTTTTTCCATCCCCTCCTTCCCATCTGTGTGACGTCCAGCGGCCGGGCTGGTGCCCAAGGAGGGACATGGTGTCGGGGAGGGGAGCTCAGCGTGTTTCCCCTTGCCCCGAGGGGGGGGCAAGGCAGGAGCACGGCCCGTTTGCCGTCGTGCTATTACCCAGGGCCACAAGAGCATCGCTGCCCGCTCTGGCCGCACTCCCGGTCTCTGCTCCGTTGCACCGAGGCTGCCGCTGCCGTGCAAATTAAGGGTCCTTCTCAGCGAGCAGCACGGAGCCTCTGTGCAGCCTGCAGCGGCCGTCCCTGATGTCCTTCCCCTGCAAGCCCAGGTGGGACCGCGAAGGCAGATGGGGAAACGGTGGCACCGGGCAGGCGTAGCCGCAGCTCGCTGCGTCCGTCCTCTGCCGCGGCCCCAGCACAGGGCTGCCTGAGCTGGGGCGCCGGGGGGGTGCTGATCCTTCGCCCTTGCTCCTGCAGTCCTGTGTGCCGAGCGGGTTGGCAGGATCACCAAGACCTACCACGACATCGATGCTGTCACCAACCTGCTGGAAGAGGTAACGCCGGGTGCCTGGGCTCAGGGGCCGTGGGGACGTGCGGGTGGGCGAGGGGCACCGGGGCCAAGAAGCGGGGGGCTCTCGACTGACGCAAACCTGCCCCCCGCAGAAAGAGCGGGACCTGGAGCTGGCGGCGCGCATCGGGCAGTCCCTGCTGAAGCAGAACCGGAGCCTGACGGAGCGCAACGAGCTGCTGGAGGAGCAGCTGGAGCTGGCCAAGGAGGAGGTAACGGGGTGCTGGCATGGAACCACAGGGCGGCCGCGTGGCCCATCCGCTGGGCGCTCACACCCCGTCCCTGTGCAGATCGCGCAGCTGCGCCACGAGGTCTCCATGCGGGACGACCTGCTCCACTTCTACACCACGACGACAGAGGAGAGTGAGCCCGGATCTGCTGCCTCCACGCCGTGAGTGCGCCAGGGTCCCTCCGCGCCCCTCTCCCCGGGGCTGGTGGTCCCTTGCCTTCCGCGGGGCTCACGGGGCTGCCCCATCCTGCTGCGCTGCGGGTGCTCAGCACCCTCCCCGCATCCCCAGGCTGCGCCGGCAAGAGTCCTCGCCGTCCCTGCAGCAGTACTTCCAGTACGACGTCCTGCAGCAGAAGCTCAAGGGCCTGGAGGAGGAGAACCAGAAGCTTCGCCTGGAGGTGAGGGGGGGATGCGGGGCACCCGGCGGGATGTGCCGTGGCCCCAGCGCCCTCTCCATGCCCGTCCCTGCCCCGCTTGCTGCGGGGAGCCGGTGCAAAGGGGACCAGGGTGCCAGCTGGGGAGCCCCAAAGGAATTTGGCCAGCGACGGCCCCGGGGAGGCTGGTGCCAGCTGCTGGCCACGCTCAGCCCTCATCCCTCTCTCCCAGGCCACCAACATTGTCACCGAGACCTGTCGCTACGAGGACCAGGAGCAGCAGCTGATGATCAACTGCGTGGAGCAGTTCTGTACGTGGGCTTGGGCATCTCCTGCCCGTGACGGGCCGCGGGAGCGCGCGGGGTCGGCACACGCTGCCCTGCGAGGGCCGGGGCTGCCCAGCGTCGCGGCGTGGCCCGGGCGGTGACGGCCCCCCCCGTGCCCTCCCCAGCCGAAGCCAGCCGGCAGGTCACCTACCTCTCGGAGGAGCTGGCCCGCAAGACGGAGGACACGGCCCGGCAGCAGGAGGAGATCAGCCAGCTGCTGGCGCAGGTGGTGGACCTGCAGCAGAAGTGCCGCACGGTGAGCGCCCCCTCCCCGCTCGGCCCCCGCGCCGGCCCCGTGCCGGCGGAGCCGCGGGGCGCAGCGCCCTGACCTGCTCCCGCCCGCAGTACGGCTCGGAGGCGGAGGAGCTCCAGCAGCACCTGGCCGCGGCCAAGGAGATGAAGCAGCAGCTGCAAACGGAGGTGAGATGGGGCCCCCACGCCGCCCCACGACGGGCACCGGGCTGGGGGGGGGCCGTGCCCTGCCCTGAGCCCGGCCTGCGCCCCGCAGCTGCGGGACCTGCGGGAGAAGTACGCGGAGTGCGGCGGGATGCTGCAGGAAGCCCGGGAGGAGGTGAAGAGCCTGCGCAGCCGCAGCCTGCCCAACAGCGCCGTGGGCCGCTACGGCGCGCCCAGCCTCCTGCCCCTGGTGAGCGCCGGGGCTCGGCGGCGGGGGCTCCGCTGCGGCGCCCGTCCTGCGCGCTGAGCGGGCGGCCGCGCGGCACCGGCTCCCCCGCGCCTCTGACACCGGTCCCCTGCGTCCCCAGGACTCGCTGGCGGCTGAGATCAAAGGGACGATGAGGAAGGGGGCGGATGGCTCCTCCTCGGACTACAAGTGAGTGCCGGCGGCCGGGGGTCCCTGGGGAGGGCCGGCGCGGAGGTGCCGGCTCCATCCCCGCATCCCTCCTCCAGGAGCTGCCTGCGGGTCTTCGAGACGGTGAAAGCCGTGAACCAGGTGGCCAGAGCGAGGTCGTGCTCCGAGTCGCCCCGCCACGCGCCCGGCTCCAAGCAGCCGTCGGCGGCGCCCTCGGGGGGGGCCAGCACCCCCCGCACCAGCTGCTACGGCTCCGACAGCGCCAGCCTGGCGCCGGAGCCCCCGGCGAGCGGCCGGTGAGTGTGGGGAGGCAGCTGGGGCCTTTGCATGGGGTCGGTGGAGCGATGTTAATCCCGGCGGAGCAGGGTTGATGGGGCAGCGTGGGAGGCAGGGCGACGCGGCACAGCCAGCGCGGGGTGGGGGGAACCACTGCAGCGCCGAGCGCCCTAACCCCGCGCACTCCGGCAGGGGCGAGGAGGCCGGGGAGGAGCACCGGGCTGCCCCGGGCCGGCACGACCTGGAGGCGGCGGTGCAGCGGCTGTCGGCACGCCAGGAGAGCCATGCCTCGGAGCGCTCCTTCTTCGAGACGGAGCGGGAGCACAAGCTGCGGCGGCTGAGGGAGGTGGAGAGCTCCAGCGGCTTCCTCACCCCCAACGAGAGCGTCGTCTCCACCGGCACCAACTGCTCGGGCGGCTCGGAGCACACCGCCGGCTCCGGCTTCTCCCTGGGCTCCCTCTCCTGCCTGCCCGACAAGCTGCAGATCGTGAAGCCCCTGGAAGGTGAGGGGGGGACGGATGCGATCCTGGAGGGGAGAAGCGGGGCCGTGCGGGAGCAGCCGGAGCTGGCGTTCCCGTGGTGCCGGCTGACCCCGCGGCTGTGTCCCCCCCCTCCAGGCTCCGTGACGCTCCACCACTGGCAGCAGCTGGCGCGGCCCGACCTGGGTGGCATCCTCGTGCCGCGGCCCGGGGTGCTCACCAAAGACTTCCGGCAGCTGGACGTCGACCTGGAGGAGGTCTACAACCTGGGCGACCTGGAGGAGGACGACGTGGATGCCGGCTCCTTCCAGCTGCTCCCTACCTCAACGCCCGCCACGGCCAAGGAGCGCCCCGGCGGTGAGCGCGGGGCCGGGGGGCGGCGGGCACCTGGCACCCCCCCGCGCTCCTGCCCCGGCTTTGCCTGTGCACCCCGTGCTCCTCGCGTCCCCCCCCCTCGCTGTCCTGCCTCACGGCGTTGGCCTGTCCCTTCTGTCTGTCCATCCCCCGTGTGCATGCTCTGTCTGTCCGACCTCACACGGCAGTGGCATGAGGGCATCTCTCCCGCATCCCCCGGCTGGGCAGCGCTCCCAGCAGTGCCTGGCTTTTCACCCCGGGCGAGCCATGGACTGGGTGCATGGAAAGGACGGGATGTCAGCTCTGGCTCCGGTGCGGGAACGCAGCACCCTCCTCCAAGCAAGCACCGCTCCAAAATGCAGCTGGATCCTGGGGATGCCGGGACTGTGCCCCACATCCCCACTCCCTGCATGCAGGTTCCCCCTTCCCTGCATGCAGGTCCCGGCCGGCTGTGCCAGCTCGCTCCCCGCCGGGCTCCGGTCCTATGCGCCCGGAGAGATGCTCTCTGCGCCCGTGTGTCGCCCCGCTCCGATAACCCGCTGTCTCCTGTCCCTTCCAGTGTTCCTCTCTGCTAACAACCTCCCCCAGACCCCGTCCACCTTCACCATCACCACCTGCCACATCTTCCACCCCACCACCGAGATCACCACGGTGACACCCAGGTAAGGCGGGTGCTCGCGCCGCCGCCTGCACCGCCCCGGCCCTGCGCCCCGCTCGCCCCTTGCCTCCCTCACTGCTGCCGGAGGAAGCCGCCGTCCCGGGGCCGCCCGACGCTCTGACAGGCCGGACACGTCCTTACGTGCGCAGCCCCCAACCTTGCTGCTGGAGCTGCGCCTGCCTTCGTCCCCGGCAGCTGGGGGGTGCGCGGCTTTTGAGGCTGCAGCGCCTTGATGGGAAGAAGGGACTGGCTCGGCACAGACGGTGATGGACTTGTGCTGGGGCGGAAGCAGCGTTTGCTCCGGTTGCTGGCAGGGAGGCGCCTTTCCTGGGAGCTGACATGGATTTTTGCTTCCTCCTCCTCCTCTTCCTCCCTTAACCGGTGCAGCGGGCAGGAGTTTTTCCCAGTCCCCGAGCAGCAGACGTGCTGCAGGAGCAAACCCTGCCCTCTGCACGCTGCTCCCATGCCGTGGGGCCGGGGCTGCCCCTTCCCTGCTTGCCCTCGCGGCCGGGGGCTGCTTGCAGCTTGTTTCCAGTCCCCCCCATGGCACCGGCCCTGCCAAACCTCCTGCTTCCCTCTCACTGCGGCTCTGAGCAAGGAAACGGGGCTCCTTAATGAACAAGTGCCTGAACGAGCCCCTCAGCACAGGGATGGTGTGAGCTGGCGTCCACTGCACGCTGTTAGGTGTTGCATTTGTGCACAACGCTGCAGGCAGCAACCGTGACCCAGCACTGCCACAGCTGCATGCCCCGATGTGCCCGACGTTCCCTGGGTGAACCCGGAGCTGGTGCAAGCGTTGGGGGGCATGGGGCCAGCATGGGGGGGTGCAGCCTCTTTCAAGGCTCGTTAGGTAAATGAGCGTGCGGGAAGGAGGAGAGCCAGTCCTTGCACTGCTGGGGGCAAGGACTGGTGCAAGAACCCAGCCGGCTCCTGCAGCAGCATCCCCCCGTGGGGCCGGGCTCTGCTGACCCCCACCTTGCCCTGCTGACCCCCTCCCCCCCTTGCTCTCTCTTCCCTCCAGCCTGTACAACGCAGTCGTGCCTTCTTGTGGGCCCTTTGCGGGGCTGAGCGGCGGCAGCCCCCCACCGGAGCCGGCGGGCCCGTGCCCCTGCCCGCCAGGCGCCCCACTGGGACTCGTCACGCTGCTGCTGGCGCAGGGCATCTCCGCCTCGGCTCCGGGCTCCCCGCGGCAGGAGCGGCCCCCGCCCCAGAGCAGCGTCTTCAGCTTGAACCTGGTGGAGAAGCTGCGGCGCCTGGGGCTGGACAAAGTGGTGGCCAGAGCAGAGACATCCTACGCGCAAGGAGCACACGGGGATGGGCTGACGTGACGGCAAGCTTGGGATGAGACGTGTCCCGCGCCCCCGCTCCCTCCCTCCAGCCTCTCCGTCTCCTTCCATCCGCTGGGACGTGGAGCCGGGGCCAGCATGCCAGCCTTGCTTCCCGCAGCCCCGACTCCCTCGGCGCAGGGGCTCGGGCTGCGCTCGGGGCTGCTCGGATGCTCCCCGGGGCCGGGGCAGCTTTCGCAGCCGCCCGCCTGCAGTTTTTCTCAGGGAAAGCAGCCCGGCTCCCAGCTGGCGGCAGTGGGATGCCACGAGCCGCAGAGATGATGCCGGCGGGGCTGCGGACTGGTCTCAGGAGCCCCCCTGTAGCAATAAGGACTGTTCCTGCTCCCCCACGGCCCTGCCGAGGGGCAACTCTCGCACCCGGCTGCAGCGAGGGGCGATGCTCGGCCAAGACCCAGGGGACACGCAGCAGCCCCAGCTCGGCAGCCAGGCTGGACTCACGTGCCCGGGAATGAGACGGCTTTTCAGGGGCACTGGGACCTAGGGCAGCACCTGGGCTGTCTTTTAAAGAAAAATGTTAATTTTTTTCTTTTTAAACTCTTTTTCTGCCCAGTAAGTAGAAGCGCGAAGGAAAGCCTCCCCTGCTCAGGCGACGCCGTGGGCGCTGTGGCCCCGGGCTCGCGTTTCGCTCCGCGTAGCTGTTGCCTGCGGGTTTGCTCCCGCCTGTGCATCCCTCACCCCAGGCTCTGCCCTGTCCAATAAACGTGACCACGTGAAGCAGCTCCCGCACGCTGTGTCTGCAGCCATCTGGCCTTTCCCCTCGTGTACCTGCCTGCTGCTTCGCAGGGGGGGGTGAATCCTGCCGGCCCCAGCTCTGCTCCTCGGGGTGGGCTGGGATTTCCCAGCAGGACCAGGGACCCCGCACTGAGCCGGGACCCCGCACTGAGCTGGGACCCCGCTCGCTCTCCGTGCCCATGGCAGAGCAAGGCTTTTCCTAGAAAAATCGCAAGCAGCGGGGCTGGAGCACCAAAGCTTTATTGCAGGAAGATGCATGCACTGAGCATGC